>NC_091283.1:117825762-118188262 GCF_032444005.1 Ranitomeya imitator | reverse complement strand
CTTGCCATTATATGTTCACAGCGGTCGAGGAAACGTCAGCGTCTAGTGGTAGTAAGTGGAGGTACACTAGACGCGGCGACGTTTGACTCCAAATTGTCCTTTAAGGTGACAATTACAATAGGCTCATTCACTCACTTGGTAGAGCTCTGCATGGATTCTGGGGCAGAGGGCAATTTTATGTCTTCTGCCTTTGCCCAACATCACGCAATACCCCTGGTAATGCTAACTCAACTAGTAACTGTACGAGTGGTGAATGGGTCGACACTGCCCTCACAGATAACACACCAGACCATCCCTTTTACTCTGTCCATGTCGCCATCCCATCAGGAGATTATATCTTTGCTCGTCATTCCTGAGAGAATGAATGAGTTCCTGTTAGGGATGCCTTGGGTACAGTATCACTCTCATATCGAGTGGTTCACAGGCAGAATTTGGGGATGGGGTGAATCTTGTGGGGGTAGATGTCAGAGGGAAAGCGTTCAGGTTGCTGCAACTGAGGTACCCGCAGATCTATCCTCTCTCCCCAGCAATATTGGCCCTTTGCGGACGTGCTCTCCAAAAGGGCTGCGGAGACCATTCCGCCTCACTGCCCCTATGACTGTCCTATTGACATCTTGCCTGGTGATGAGCCTCCCCGGGGTCGAGTCTATTCATTGTCTCTCCCAGAGATAGAGGCCCTGGGAGATGGTCGGTATGGACTTTGTGGTAGGCTTACCCAAGTCTCGTAGCTGTACAGTTATCTGGGTAGTCACCGACCATTTTTCTAAGATGGTGCACTTGGTTCCGCTTCCATAGTTACCTTCTGCATGGGTTTCAGTGGCGTTGTTCATTAGGCCTTTACCTGCGCTTGCCTTTCCTGGCACCAAGGGAGTGATTCTGAAAATGCTCCAGGTACAGTTCGCATTTAATGTGGTCCTTTTTTTTTTTATACATTCAGTAAGCCATAATGGCACAACGTAAATAAAATACGAAGATTAGGACTGCCCCATTATGAGATTGCCGTGAAGTGGCGGGGTAGCTCAAAGAATTGATCAATTGTTTGCTAAATGTCTCATATTTGAAATACAGTTAGAATTTATGTGCAATTGCACTTCAGTTATTGCGTTCTGACCATAAGCAGTGCTGGCTTCTTCCCTTTTTTTTTGCTTTGCATTGGTATGTGGCTGACCACCACTGTTGCCGCGCACGCTGGGTTATGTGCGCCATTCTTTCTGTGTTCACTGTGATTGATAGGCTGCTGTGCACACACACAGCAGCCCTGCCCCGCCTCAGGCTCAAGTTAGTTGTGTACCTGTGTCTCAGCCTGTCTCACCCTTCATCTTTGGTGCGGGTTTGGCAGTGTGGAAGCCAGATCTGAAATGTCCGCACTGGACCTGATCGGCCTTTACCTGCGCTTGCCTTTCCTGGCACCAAGGGAGTGATTCTGAAAATGCTCCAGGTACAGTTCGCATTGAATGTGGTCCTTTTTTTTTTTTTTTTTTTTTATACATTCAGGAAGCCATAATGGCACAACGTAAATAAAATACGAAGATTAGGACTGCCCCATTATGAGATTGCCGTGAAGTGGCGGGGTAGCTCAAAGAATTGATCAATTGTTTGCTAAATGTCTCATATTTGAAATACAGTTAGAATTTATGTGCAATTGCACTTCAGTTATTGCGTTCTGACCATAAGCAGTGCTGGCTTCTTCCCTTTTTTTTTGTTGTTCATTAAACATGTTTTCCGTTTACATGATATGCCTGGGGTGACCAGGGTCCTCAGTTTGCGTCTCGGTTCTGGAGAGAACTCTGTCGTTTACTCAGCATTGAGCTGAATCTCTCTTCTGCATACCATCCCGAGACGAATGAGTAGGTAGAGAGGGCCAACAAGACTCTGGTCACATACTCACGACATTTTGTCTCCGCCAGGCAGGATGACTGGGCATCTTTGCTACCTTGGGCAGAATTTGCTTTGAACAACACTGTAGCTGACACTACCGGGCAGACTCCTTTTCTCCTTAATTACGGCCAGCATCCTTGTGTTCCTGTGCCCATGCCTGTGTCATCCACTGATTCTAGGGTGGCAGACTGGGCGGGGAGGCACGTGACATTTGGGACCACACACAGGATGCCATCCTGGCCTCCAAGGAGAGAATGAGGGTTTCTGCTGATGCACACCAGCGCCCCGCTCCGACCTTTGCTCCTGGTGACTTAGTGTGGCTCTCCGCCCGTAACATCAGGCTGCGAGTTGAGTCCACTAAGTTTGCGCCTTGCTACATATGCCCTTTCAAGGTTCTGGAACAGGTCAACCCTGTGGTCTACTGTTTGGCTATTCCTCTGTGCCTTGGTATCATCGACACCTTTCACGTTTCCCTTTTAGCCCGTCTACTTGTCCCGGTTTTCCGAGTCATCTGCCGGGACATCGGGTTCGTCCACGGATGAGTTTGAGGTGAACTCTATCGTGGGGTGCAAGGAAATACATGGCAAGAAATATTTTCTGGTTGACTGGAAGGGTCACAGCCCAGAGGAAAGAACCTGGGAACCTGTGGAGCACATTCGGGCTCCGCTGCACATTGCAGCCTTTGAGCATAGCGAGGCCCAAGGAGGGAAGCCCTAGGAGGGAGGTAATGTTAGGAGTTGAATTCCCGCCACTGCACAGGGGGAATCTCGAGCCATGTCTGATGCGGTCTCCCATTCTGCTTTAGCCACAGTGGAGCCTGCTCAGCGGAGACATCGGTCCCAGCATCTCGCTCAGCCTGATAATGTGCAAAGGGTTACTGCTGCCTTTCCAGGTTCTGCTTTTGTAGCCAGCACTGGTCAGCGGTGTGCAGGCTATTCTGGAACTAAGTCCTGCTTTGCACACACTGAGCATGCCCACAGGAGGACCTCTCATTTGAGGTCTGGGGTCACACGCTCAGGCCCTGTAACAGTTCCCACTGGACCACTTGGAAGGTCCTTGTCTCCTACAGATATAAAAGGTTTGCATGGCTGCACAGCCATGAGCTAGTATCAAACCAAAGTCTATGAGCTCGGTGCCAGTATGGTCATGTCTGGATGTGGTTAGGGTTTGGCTGAAATAAGCCCCTAGAATATGGCACCTCCGGTGAGTTGTTTGCTTGTTTCTCTGACTGCATGACCACTGTTTTGCTCTTTTTGGTAGCTGTGTACCTCTGTGAGGTTAACAGGGCACAGCATCTTGTTTCTAGCGAATCTGTGGAGTTAACAGAGTTTGCTTATACCAGCATATAGTGCCGCCATTTGCCAGCAGCAGGTTCCTCTCCTTCAATGTGGACCCCGGGTTGGGAACGCACCTCTTAATACATATATATATATATATATATATATATATACTCGGTGCGTTTCGCCAACCCTAACAAAGAATACACATGAGAACAGGTTGTAATTTGTAGTATATAGGAAGAAATTTTTTTCCACCAGCTGGAGCAAAACAGTAACAATGCATTGACATGACAAGAATCTGCATAACTAATCATATGCTAAATAGTTATCAAGTCAAATTTATGTGTGAGACATCCAAGATGATTGTCTCTAGAATGATGGCAGTCTCATGTTCGAAGCAGTAGTGAAAAGTCAGATATGGAGCCTGAAAGTCAAAAGTTCAAAACATTGTTACCCTTTTGCTTGGCACTGTATAAGTAATTAGATATTTTCGACCTGATGCAGATAATGTACTTACTTTCAAAATGCATGTCAAATGTTAAATAGTAAATGAGCATTTTTGAGCCCAGCTATAAACGGAGAGAGCTCATAGGTCCAAGTACTTAATCTCTGTCATGGCTCTGGATGGGAATTCCTTTCCCCGTCCTGGGCTGTACGGAGATAACTTTGCTGGCCTACTTTTGTTTTGGTGGCTATATTAACCCGCTGTCCTGTGGGGGGTTTGTCAATGATAGTTCTGCCCTTGTCTTAGCAGCTGACCTTGCTATACCTGTGTAAACTGTTTGCTCCCGTGTGGTTGTCTAGTGTATGATCCAGCTTGTCCCTTGTTTTGTGTCTGCGCTCTGATTCTGTACCTCTGCTATTTCTCTGGTTCTGATCTCTGGCTTGCTCTCTAACTGCTCTCCTTGTCTGTGCCCTTGGTTACTGCGTTCCTGTCTGGCTTTCCTGACTTTGGCTTGTATTTGACCATTCTTTATTCTGTGCCCTTGGATACTGTTTTGCCCTCTGGCTATTGTACCCGGCTTATCTGACCACTCGCTCTTTCCCTTGCATGGAGCTTAGCTCCTTCTCCAGCCACTCCCCCTGTGATCACGTGTCTCAGGTCCTGTTAGTGCAGCTCGCTCTCTGAAGCAGCTGTACACTTCTATTAGTTACTGCTGTCTCCCCATTCACTCCCCCTAGCGTTCATTCCCTGGACACAATCTGTGTGTCAGCCACAACACACACCGTGTGCCATTACAATCTCCTCCCACCCAGTCTGATTGAAAGCTGCAGCTTGTATTGAGCACAGAGGAAGACTAGATGGGTAAAGAATGAGGCACCAATTCATTAGGAATGACATTTCGTATGCTAGTCTTAGTGAGGGGTATGCAGAAATTAGAGGCACTGAATTCATTAAAGGTGTACTTTACTTAATGAATTTGGTGCATCTTCTCAGTGGTGTGTGCTTGTGTAGATCTCACCAGAAATATTGCTTTATTCAAATTAACTCTTCCATATTCCATAAACTTGGCAGAGCTGCTTCAAACTAGTAACAAAATGCAACATTTTTGCACAACTTCACATATTCCAAAAATGTTGCAACTGTTCAAACTGTTTTATGCCAGTTTTCTGTCAAAAACACTTTGATGTATTGGCCCCTAAGTTTAGAATTTAAAAAAGGATTGGACAGCCATCTTTACAGACATATTACATTATGTGCAAACCAGTCTCACTGGGTCTATTTAAAAACGTAAATGCAATCTATTTAAAAATGTAAGTAATTTGTCTTGTGAAATTTAGTGATAGGTCCTCTTTAAAGCAAATTCACACAGTGCAGTCAAGTCTTTTGATTTAGAAGAAAGTGTGGCAAAAAACATGTCTATTATCCCTGACTCCAAGAGGAATATCTTAAAATTACACAAAGACAACTATTCTTTTATGATAGTAAAAATAATATTACACCTGTATACTTAAGCTTAACAAGATACATTTGAAATATTTAAAAATCTAATAAAGTTAGGTCATTCACTGATTAGATTTAATTTTATATCTGCTTCTAAATACCCTTAATGATAATTTCACTTAAACAGCTGGTAGTAATTATTCAATTTTACAACTGCTAAGTATTTCCCAGCATGTACTAATGGCAATAACAAAGGCTATATTTTTGTCTTGTTTACTTTGTTGAAAATGTGAAAACATTTTAGTTTGATTTCTAAGGATTAAACTAAATTAAGTTAAATTAAGGATGCCGAACATTTGGAACCAAAAAGTGCAAAATTTATTTTAGAAGCCAAATTATTTAATGAAAGAGGCACAGAAAATAATCTTGATGCTGAAAGGGGTGATCCTGAAAATATTTGATTGTTTTCCTCTAGAAATAACACCATATCTGTCCATGAATCGTATCAGGAATTGCAGTTAGGCTTTAAGAATTACCATGGGGTTTAGCAGTAATCGTGCACACAACCTGAAGTAAGGAGTGGCACTGTTTTTGTAAGAAATCAGGTTATCCACCACTTTAACTTTGCTGATGTATCTTTAGGATAGATCATCAATGTCTTATCGATGAGGGTGCGACACCAGGATAGATCACCAATGTCTTAACACGCGGTATTCAAGACAATCAGCCAGTCTCCATGTCTCTGGCAGCTGGACCTGCTCAGTTAAGGAGCTGCACAACGCAACTATGACTACGGTAAAGTGGCCGAGGTCTGGTACTGTGCATCTGCCTCCTATTAAGTTGAACCCAGCTGCAGCCACTATACAGTAGTCGGAGCTGTTTTGTGCAGCACCATAACTGAGCAGTTTTGGCCACAGAGAACAGTTCTTTGACAGTGGTGCTGGGTATCGCGCCCCCACAGATCAGACATTGATGAGCTATCGTGAGGATAGGTCATCAATGTAAAAGTAGTGGACAATCTTTTAACTGCTCCATTACTGCAGTCCATAGACTTTTATTTAGGCCTCAACTCCCTCTTTATATGCCATAAAATACCTTTTATACTTTTGGCAAATAGCATGGTCTGATCTGATAGGATTTTGCTTTTCATTTCATGGCGTTTCCTGTGCTTCATGGATGTGGATGACGCATCCTTTGTCATCCATAAGTCACTGCAAATCATATACCTTCACAGTTGAATTGCAAGTCTACTAAAGGAAAAGTCCTATAACGCACCAGTGCCTGCACCTATTAAGCTGGAAGTCAAGTCAATATCAACGCAGGAGATATTTTCTGGCATATGCATGCAAGTTGGGGGCTTAGCTATAGATCAATAGACTGCTGTAATAGAACAGTTAAACATGTTGGCTTTAGATTATATTGGGAAATCCTGGTGACAGGTTGCTTTTAAGCAGGATGATATATACTTGTACAAATGATGAAAATTAAAATAAAAGATAATTTTTTATTCTACCTACGTGAATATCTCATACTTCAAATAGATCCTTTCCCTCTGCTACCAGCGGTAGACAATCAGTCAAAATGGATCTAATAAAACACAACTCTTCCCTAAGGATTTACAGGGAGAGAGATGAGCACAACCATCTACTTAT
Source organism: Ranitomeya imitator (assembly GCF_032444005.1). NCBI lineage: Eukaryota > Metazoa > Chordata > Amphibia > Anura > Dendrobatidae > Ranitomeya > Ranitomeya imitator. The sequence goes on along the minus strand of NC_091283.1, from coordinate 118,181,567 downwards.
TGTGTTGGCTTTGAATAATCAAAACAATTATTATTTAGGTCATGATGGAATAAACTGGTAACACTGTTAAATTATTGCATACACACGTGATGTTTCTACACAACAGAAAATAAAAAAATGAAAAAGAACCAATAAAACAGAAAAACAATGCTATTCAATTATGCTTGTACACAATTAACAGCTGTGACAATTTCTAAAAATATTTGTAAAAAAAGTAGTGCATAGGATGACCTTTTTGACTTTTAGTAGTATGTTAAGGTATTGCTTAAGTTATAAATGCACAATATAATTTTAAGAAACAATTCATTTTGGGCCGCCTTTTTGAGTTAGGCATAAAAACTTGATTATTGGATGTGTTTTTGTGCAGCTATAAAAGTTGGACACTGCGAAAAAAAGTTACTCAGTCTGCTTGATTAAAGTCAATGGCTCTGTTGGTTAAAATGCTTGAATCCCGTTGTTCGGAGCTTTAGACAGAAGCCTCAACAAATCCACTGATGCTTGGCAAAACCTGATGTGAACCCGGATTTAACCATCAAAATTCATAAAAGTATCAAGGCATACAATTCTCATTCTATGTTTGTAGAGCCATAGCTGGCTTTCTAATGCCAACTGTTGTATGTCAATCTTTTTAAAACCCTTGTTATATAACTTAGCATGTTTCTTTTATTTATAACAAAGCAAAAAGGAAAGGGTGAATTTTGCAATTTTTTATATTTCTAAAAACTTTTATTTTATCTTTTGTGCCCCTAGATGACTTTAAACTGTGATCATATGATCACTAGTGTTGAGCGATACCGTCTGATATTTGAAAGTATCGGTATCGGATGTTATCGGCCGATATCCGAAAAATATCGGATATCGCCGATACCGATATCCGATACCAATACAAGTCAATGGGACACAAATATCGGAAGGTATCCTGTAATGGATCCCAGGGTCTGAAGGAGAAGAAAAATAAGAAAAAAAGAAAAAAATAGGAGCGCACTTACCCTAGTGTGGTATACATCATTTTATTGAGACATAAAAAGTGGACAGCAGGGAGGGGCAGGATCTGCCATGGACAACGGCCGTTTCGTGCGTGCTGGCACTTCAACGGGTCCTAATGGTGAATGAACTGAAGGAGTGTTATATGGACCGGATCTAGTCCTAAACTCCACCCCTCTATTGCTCAAACAACAAATAATAATGTGAGAATTAAAAACAACATGCTATTAAAAACAATGAACTTAGAACACATTCTAGGGAACCAGATATCGATTGAAGATGAATACATTAACAGTTTACAAAAACACGGACATGTCGACCTTTTCATTGAAACCAGATGGTCCTGCCGCATTGGTGCGTATGATCCACCTGGCTTCTCTACGTAGCAAAAGCCGGCACAAATCCCCTCCGCCCTCCGGCAGTGAGACGCGCTCCAAACCCGCAAACCTCAAAGATTGAACATCTCCCGCATGGTGAGTCCGTACATGATCTATCAATCTAGGGGCACCCTTTCCTGTTTTTATAGAGTTAAAATGTTCTCTGATACGGACAAACAGGGGGCGAATAGTTTTGCCGATGTAAAAACCTCGGCATGAACAAAACAGAATATATACAACATGGGAAGTTCTACACGATATAAAATCTCGTACTCTGTGCTGCATATGTCCAACTCTCACTGGATCTCCTGTATAGTGATATTTACAAAAATTACAACTTCCACATTTGAAATTACCTGTGGGTACACTATCAGTGAGCCAATTATTTCTATCAGTTGTAAAACGGTTCCTGACTACTAGATCTCTGATATTTTTGCTCCGACGACTGGCAAAAAGGGGACCTCTTTTCACAACTTCTTTAAGGTCACTATCCTGACTTAGGATCTGCCAATTTTTGCGTGTAACTGATCTAATATGATTATCAAGCGGTCCGAACTTGAAACTGAAGATAAACTTTTTTTCATGTTTTTTCTTATGGGACATAACAACATTAGTAGCTTTTGCTTTATCATACGCATTATTAAGAACTGATAGAGGATATCCTCGTTTTTTAAAACGATTAATTAAATCCGCTGACTGCCGCTCAAATCCTTCAGGGTCATTGTTAATTCTTTTAACCCTTAAGATTTGGCTAAAGGGAAGAGAACGTTTCACATAAGGGGGATGGGCACTGTTGAAGTGTAATAGTGAGTTGGACGCTGATGGTTTTCGATACACCTCTGTGATCAAACCTTTACTGTTTATATGCAATTTGACGTCTAAAAAGACTAAATTAGTACCTCCAAATTGCGAGGTGAACCGCATATTCATGGTGTTGGATGTCCCCAAGTGCTCAACGAAATCGTTGAAAGCATCTTGGTGTCCATCCCACACCATGAATATGTCATCCACATATCTAGCATAAAGCTTGATATGTTGGAGGAAGGGATTACTTGAAGAATAAATATACTCCTCTTCAAACCTGGCAAGAAAGAGGTTTGCCAGGGTACATGCGACGGGGGTACCCATCGCGGTACCGACCGTCTGCATGTACCACTGGCCATCAAATTGAAAAGCATTATGCTTTAGAATGAATGAAAGTCCCTCACAAATAAAGTCAACAGTGTCCTGCCCAGTAGGCGTATTTTGCAAAATACATTTGATTGTCTGTACTCCCAATGTTTGTGGTATACGAGTATACAGGCTTTCGATGTCGATAGATGTCAAAGAATACGAATCATGCCATTCAAAATCCTTCAGAATTTGTAAAAAAGCCCCTGTATCTTTTATGTAGGAAGGAACATCCAACAAGAGAGGGCGTAATAGCCAGTCAATGTATGAAGAGAGCGGCTCAGTCAGAGAGCCCACCCCTGACACGATAGGACGGCCAGGGGGGGCTACTGCTGACTTGTGCAGTTTAGGTATGTGATACCAATGGGGACGCCTTGGAAATTTAGGATAAAGTTTTTCAGCTTGCTTAGATGAAAATACCCTTTTTTCTACAAATTTTCTCAAAAGAGAATGTAACGAATTTTTAAATTTTATAGTAGGGTCCCCTTTAAGTTTTACGTACGTATCCTCATCAGACAACTGTCTTAGAGCTTCTATTTTATAGTAGTCCCTCGATAGTAACACCACGTTACCTCCCTTATCTGCATTACGGACAATTACGTCTGACCAGCTTTGTATTTCAGTTAGAGCCTGTTTCTCTTTTGTTAGAAGATTATCTGAGGGTCGCTCGTATATTAAGGCCTCTATATCTCTCAATACCTGCATCTGAAAAATATCCACAACGTTTCCTGGGGATATGGGGGGCATATACGTGGACTTGTTACCCCCAATAAAAGGTTGAACTACCATATCCTCCTCAATTCTTGACCGTGGAACGGTATACAACGAATCAATGAGGTCTCGTGTCTCCTCCCGTACTTCGTCAAATGGGTCCTCAGTGACAAAAAAGCCAAGGGGGCCCACGTGACAGGGTGACTCTCCCGGGAAAATTTCCCGGGGGACTAAATTGTATTTAGCTGTGGAAAAAGATTTATGTAAATGAATTTTGCGTGTCGCCTTAAATAAATCGATCTTAAAGTCTACTATATCAAACCGTTCTGGAATACAAAAATTGAGTCCCTTAGTGAGAACAGATATATGCATGTCATTCAGTATTCGAGGAGTAAGGACCCATTTGACGAAGTACGGGAGGAGACACGAGACCTCATTGATTCGTTGTATACCGTTCCACGGTCAAGAATTGAGGAGGATATGGTAGTTCAACCTTTTATGCACCTTTTTCAGATGCAGGTATTGAGAGATATAGAGGCCTTAATATACGAGCGACCCTCAGATAATCTTCTAACAAAAGAGAAACAGGCTCTAACTGAAATACAAAGCTGGTCAGACGTAATTGTCCGTAATGCAGATAAGGGAGGTAACGTGGTGTTACTATCGAGGGACTACTATAAAATAGAAGCTCTAAGACAGTTGTCTGATGAGGATACGTACGTAAAACTTAAAGGGGACCCTACTATAAAATTTAAAAATTCGTTACATTCTCTTTTGAGAAAATTTGTAGAAAAAAGGGTATTTTCATCTAAGCAAGCTGAAAAACTTTATCCTAAATTTCCAAGGCGTCCCCATTGGTATCACATACCTAAACTGCACAAGTCAGCAGTAGCCCCCCCTGGCCGTCCTATCGTGTCAGGGGTGGGCTCTCTGACTGAGCCGCTCTCTTCATACATTGACTGGCTATTACGCCCTCTCTTGTTGGATGTTCCTTCCTACATAAAAGATACAGGGGCTTTTTTACAAATTCTGAAGGATTTTGAATGGCATGATTCGTATTCTTTGACATCTATCGACATCGAAAGCCTGTATACTCGTATACCACAAACATTGGGAGTAGAGACAATCAAATGTATTTTGCAAAATACGCCTACTGGGCAGGACACTGTTGACTTTATTTGTGAGGGACTTTCATTCATTCTAAAGCATAATGCTTTTCAATTTGATGGCCAGTGGTACATGCAGACGGTCGGTACCGCGATGGGTACCCCCGTCGCATGTACCCTGGCAAACCTCTTTCTTGCCAGGTTTGAAGAGGAGTATATTTATTCCTCAAGTAATCCCTTCCTCCAACATATCAAGCTTTATGCTAGATATGTGGATGACATATTCATGGTGTGGGATGGACACCAAGATGCTTTCAACGATTTCGTTGAGCACTTGGGGACATCCAACACCATGAATATGCGGTTCACCTCGCAATTTGGAGGTACTAATTTAGTCTTTTTAGACGTCAAATTGCATATAAACAGTAAAGGTTTGATCACAGAGGTGTATCGAAAACCATCAGCGTCCAACTCACTATTACACTTCAACAGTGCCCATCCCCCTTATGTGAAACGTTCTCTTCCCTTTAGCCAAATCTTAAGGGTTAAAAGAATTAACAATGACCCTGAAGGATTTGAGCGGCAGTCAGCGGATTTAATTAATCGTTTTAAAAAACGAGGATATCCTCTATCAGTTCTTAATAATGCGTATGATAAAGCAAAAGCTACTAATGTTGTTATGTCCCATAAGAAAAAACATGAAAAAAAGTTTATCTTCAGTTTCAAGTTCGGACCGCTTGATAATCATATTAGATCAGTTATACGCAAAAATTGGCAGATCCTAAGTCAGGATAGTGACCTTAAAGAAGTTGTGAAAAGAGGTCCCCTTTTTGCCAGTCGTCGGAGCAAAAATATCAGAGATCTAGTAGTCAGGAACCGTTTTACAACTGATAGAAATAATTGGCTCACTGATAGTGTACCCACAGGTAATTTCAAATGTGGAAGTTGTAATTTTTGTAAATATCACTATACAGGAGATCCAGTGAGAGTTGGACATATGCAGCACAGAGTACGAGATTTTATATCGTGTAGAACTTCCCATGTTGTATATATTCTGTTTTGTTCATGCCGAGGTTTTTACATCGGCAAAACTATTCGCCCCCTGTTTGTCCGTATCAGAGAACATTTTAACTCTATAAAAACAGGAAAGGGTGCCCCTAGATTGATAGATCATGTACGGACTCACCATGCGGGAGATGTTCAATCTTTGAGGTTTGCGGGTTTGGAGCGCGTCTCACTGCCGGAGGGCGGAGGGGATTTGTGCCGGCTTTTGCTACGTAGAGAAGCCAGGTGGATCATACGCACCAATGCGGCAGGACCATCTGGTTTCAATGAAAAGGTCGACATGTCCGTGTTTTTGTAAACTGTTAATGTATTCATCTTCAATCGATATCTGGTTCCCTAGAATGTGTTCTAAGTTCATTGTTTTTAATAGCATGTTGTTTTTAATTCTCACATTATTATTTGTTGTTTGAGCAATAGAGGGGTGGAGTTTAGGACTAGATCCGGTCCATATAACACTCCTTCAGTTCATTCACCATTAGGACCCGTTGAAGTGCCAGCACGCACGAAACGGCCGTTGTCCATGGCAGATCCTGCCCCTCCCTGCTGTCCACTTTTTATGTCTCAATAAAATGATGTATACCACACTAGGGTAAGTGCGCTCCTATTTTTTTCTTATTTTTCTATTTTGGACTTTGCATTTGCTTCTGGAAGCTGCACCCCTGTTGTTGTGGATAATACATATAGCCCTTAATTCCTGTCGGGTGATAAACTTTGTGGATTACTATATCAGCTGTGCGGCTTTATATGTGCGTTCTGTGTTTCTTGGATTTTATATCTGAAGGAGAAGAAACTCTCCTTCAGGCCCTGGGATCCATATTCATGTGTAAAATAAAGAATAAAAATAAAAAATATTGATATATTTTGTGATGCATTCATGCAATACTATTATTATTACATTTATTTCATGCACTTTGATGTTGGACATGCTATATTTTTCCATGAAAAATTGCAATACTGTGAAATTGCATATTGTATTGTGCAGTATGAGTGATCATTAGTGTTGAGCATTCCGAAACCGCAAGTATCGGGTATCGGCCGATATTTGCGGTATCGGAATTCCGATACCGAGTTCCGATATTTTTGTGATATCGGGAATCGGTATCGGGATTAAGATTAATGTGTAAAATAAAGAATAAAAATAAAAAATATTGATATACTTACCCTCTGATGCGCCCTGGTCGTCACCGCTGCAACCGCCTTGCTTTCGTTCCGAAGAATGAGCGCGTAAAGGGCCTTCAATGACGTCGCGGCTTGTGATTGGTCGCTGAGCGGTCATATGACATCATGTGAGCGGTCATAATAATCTTAATCCCGATACCGATTCCCGATATCACAAAAATATCGGAACTCGGTATCGGAATTCCGATACCGCAAATATCGGCCGATACCCGATACTTGCGGTATCGGAATGCTCAACACTAATGATCACTCATACTGCACAATACAATATGCAATTTCACAGTATTGCAATTTTTCATGGAAAAATATAGCATGTCCAATATCAAAGTGCATGAAATAAATGTAATAATAATAGTATTGCATGAATGCATCACAAAAAGCCCCATTAATATAACAATACAGCAACAGAACTGTCATTGGTAAATGAAAAAAATCACCATAACTATCATTGGTATATGAATATCTCACCAAAACCAGCATCAGTACATGAATAAAAGATCAGTACCACCATCAGTAAAAGCATAAATTACAGAATCACAATCAGTGCATGAATACAGCTCCAAGCATAACACAGTGATCAATTGCAATATTTGGTCAACTCACACCATATACCTTTATATCACATGAAATTACAGCTCCCAGTATATCCTTAACAATAGTAAGGGGATAGTGAGAGTTGCTGCTACTAGCCATAATCAGACTGTGAATCATAGAGGAACTATATTACTATAGCTGAAACACTGTCATCTCTTATGAGCTATAACCACTAGAGTTGAGCGACCTTGACCTTTTTAGAGTCGAGCCGGGTTTCGCGAAACCCGACTATCTCAAAAGTCGGGTCGAGTGAAATCGGCCGATTATGACGTAAAGTCGGGATCGACCGAAACACGAAACCCAATGCAAGTCAATGGGGCAGCATAGTCGGCAGTGAGTGGGGGCCAGGAAAACACCTAGAGTGCCCATTTTAATGTCAAAACCATCCATTCTTCTTAATGAAGCTTGTCAAGCGTAATTTACCTTATAATAATTGGAAGGCATTTGAAATTGGGGGTCATTTGGCTAAAGTTGTGGTGGGTAGGGCTGGTTCAAGTAATTAGTGGGCCCAGGAAATCTGGACCACGTCACGGCAGTGGAGCAGGGAGAGGTAAGTATTTCAACTTTGCAAGTGCTGTGAACCTGAGCAAGCAGGGGGGGCCCACTCGTTGGCATTGGCACTGGCACAGGGCCCCTCAAAGTACAGCGGTGTGTTTGCACGGCGGGGGCGCCTCCCACCGGCAGCAACACTTTTGCGTACTATGAGAGGCCCTGTGCCAGTGACGTCGCCAACTAGTATTCCTCCCCCCACCTGATTAAGGAACCTGCCCTTTCATCTGCACCTTCCTCTTTGTCCCCGTGTAAGGTGGTATGGTATGCGGGAAGAGCAACCTGACTTTCAGCAGGGTCACAATGTTGTTGTGTAGCGTGCACGGGGAATGTTGCGTTATGGGTCAATGTACCAGCAGACTCATCTATCACTGGCTGGGCAATGGGCAGGATGAGGAGGAAACACATATATAGGCCCAAAGAATAAAGTTGGCTAAATGCAGTTCAAAATTGGTAACACAGGAATAACCAGGGGGCATTGCAGTGGAGGACAACTGGAATGAGAGGCAGACACCGATAGTAGGCCCCAACCCAACTAGTAGGCCAAATGCAGTCTAACATTAACAACTACTTAACGAGCGCCTGAAAACGGAATTTCAGGACAGGAAACCAGGAGAACAGCAAGGAGCGGCAGACACTGTTAGTAGTCCCCAAACCAACTAGTACGCCAAATGCAGTTGTTCCATTTAACCACAATTTAACGAGAGCCTGAAGATAGAAGCTCAGGAAAGGCAACCTGGAGAACACCTTGGAGTGGAACACACCATCTCTCTCCACCCCATACCCATTTTGTAGGCCTAATGCAGTGTAGTTTTCTACAACTACTAAACGAGAGTCGGAAGACCGAAGTAATGGCAAGGAAACCTGGGGAACACCTTGGAGTGTAACACACCATCTCTCTCCACCCGATACCCATTTTGTAGGCCTAATGCAGTGTAGTTTTCTACAACTACTAAACGAGAGTCGGAAGACCGAAGCAATGGCAAGGAAACCTGGGGAACACCTTGGAGTGTAACACACCATCTCTCTCCACCCGATACCCAATTTGTAGGCCTAATGCAGTGTAGTTTTCTACAACTACTAAACGAGAGTCGGAAGACCGAAGCAATGGCAAGGAAACCTGGGGAACACCTTGGAGTGTAACACACCATCTCTCTCCACCCGATACCCATTTTGTAGGCCTAATGCAGTGTAGTTTTCTACAACTACTAAACGAGAGTCGGAAGACCGAAGCAATGGCAAGGAAACCTGGGGAACACCTTGGAGTGTAACACACCATCTCTCTCCACCCGATACCCAATTTGTAGGCCTAATGCAGTGTAGTTTTCTACAACTACTAAACGAGAGTCGGAAGACCGAAGCAATGGCAAGGAAACCTGGGGAACACCTTGGAGTGTAACACACCATCTCTCTCCACCCGATACCCATTTTGTAGGCCTAATGCAGTGTAGTTTTCTACAACTACTAAACGAGAGTCGGAAGACCGAAGCAATGGCAAGGAAACCTGGGGAACACCTTGGAGTGTAACACACCATCTCTCTCCACCCGATACCCAATTTGTAGGCCTAATGCAGTGAAGTTTTCTACAACTACTAAACGAGAGTCGGAAGACCGAAGCAATGGCAAGGAAACCTGGGGAACACCTTGGAGTGTAACACACCATCTCTCTCCACCCCATACCCAATTTGTAGGCCTAATGCAGCCTACTTTCCGACAACTACTAAACGAGAGCATGAAGATCGAAGCTCAGGAAAGGCAACCTGGGGAACACCTTGGAGTGTAACACACCCTCTCTCTACACCACGGAAGGGCTAATTCTTAGGAAGGAAGGCTGTCGGAAAGAAGCAGGGCGCGTCCGAGGGTGATTTTATTCTTATTAGGTATATACTCACCCTCGGACGCGCCCTGCTTCTTTATTTGTAATGAATGTTTATTTGCAATGTGGTTTTGACTTACTCTATTTTTATGGTAAATAATGATTTTATTATTTTCATTGTTTTGCATCTTCTTGGCAATAATATAAAGAAGACGCGACAGGACAACACTCGGTGGATGCCATATCTGTGTTTTAAATTGAAAAAAACTTTCAGTTAACTACTTGCAGGAGAAAGTTATTGTAGCTGGTGGCCATTTTTAGTACTGTACCAGATTTTTGTTGTATGTGTTTGTTTTTAATGTTAAAATGTCTGCATTTGATATCTCTCCAGTATTTTCTTTTTTATAAGCAAAATACTTATTTTTATATTTTCTGATGTTGGTTCAAGGGGTATACGGGCAGCAGTAGACAGGTCAGTGGAGGCCTAGTGGAAGGAGGGACCGCAGACAGGCTTCGAAGCCCTAACATAATAAATTGGGCTGGCTGTAGGCAATTTAAAATTGGTTCCAGGGGAACCCGGGCAGCAGTAGACAGGTCAGTGGAGGCCTAGTGGAAGGAGGGACCGCAGACAGGCTTCGAAGCCCTAACATAATAAATTGGGCTGGCTGTAGGCAATTTAAAATTGGTTCCAGGGGAACACGGGCGGCAGTAGACAGGTCAGTGGAGGCCTAGTGGAAGGAGGGACCGCAGACAGGCTTCGAAGCCCTAACATAATAAATTGGGCTGGCTGTAGGCAATTTAAAATTGGTTCCAGGGGAACACAGGCGGCAGTAGACAGGTCAGTGGAGGCCTAGTGGAAGGAGGGACCGCAGACAGGCTTCGAAGCCCTAACATAATAAATTGGGCTGGCTGTAGGCAATTTAAAATTGGTTCCAGGGGGAACACGGACAGCAGTAGACAGGTCAGTGGAGGCCTAGTGGAAGGAGGGACCGCAGACAGGCTTCGAAGCCCTAACATAATAAATTGGGCTGGCTGTAGGCAATTTAAAATTGGTTCCAGGGGAACACGGGCGGCAGTAGCCAGGTCAGTGTAGTAGTAGTGGAAAGAACGGGCCACAGACAGGCTTCGAAGGCCTAACATAACAAAAATTGGACTGTAGGCAATTTAAAATTGGTTCCAGGGGAACACGGGCGGCAGTAGACAGGTCAGTGGAGGCCTAGTGGAAGGAGGGACCGCAGACAGGCTTCGAAGCCCTAACATAATAAATTGGGCTGGCTGTAGGCAATTTAAAATTGGTTCCAGGGGAACACGGGCGGCAGTAGACAGGTCAGTGGAGGCCTAGTGGAAGGAGGGACCGCAGACAGGCTTCGAAGCCCTAACATAATAAATTGGGCTGGCTGTAGGCAATTTAAAATTGGTTCCAGGGGAACACGGGCAGCAGTAGACAGGTCAGTGGAGGCCTAGTGGAAGGAGTGACCGCAGACAGGCTTCGAAGGCCTAACATAAGAAAAATGTCAATACAATGGTATTGACAGTGCCAGGCATTGAAGGATGTCAGCGCATAGACTAAACATTGGTGGAGCTGTGAGAGAAAATTTTGCAAGTGGTAGAGCACTGTTTGACCTGGGGGGGGGGGGACTGTCTTGTGGCCGGCGGTACAGGCCCAGGGCCCCTCATATTACAACGGTGTGTCTGACGTTGGGTGCGCACAACCACCGCCAGACACTTTATTGTACTATGAGGGACCTAGTGGCAGTGCCGTCGACCAAAAGCGGACACACCCACCTCTTCAGACAAACAGTACTCTCACGGGTGCTGGCGCCAAGTGGCGATACCACGGCCCCGTGTGGGGACTTTGGCCATTTAGGGAGGTGTTAACATGTCGGATGCTGGACAATCAGGTGCTGCAAATTACGAGATTGGAAAAGTCGTTCAGAATAGTCCACAGGCAAGACCTTTACATAGGAAAGCTAGGTGTCAGCCGGGCAAGGTGGGGCAAAAGATTTCGAAATCCAGTTGTGGTTCATTTTAATGAAGGTTAGATCATCTACATTTTGGGTAGCCAGACGAGTCCTTTTTTCTGTTAGTATTGAACCTGCAGCACTGAATACTCTTTCTGATAGGACACTAGCTGCCGGGCAAGCAAGCTCCTGCAATGCATATTCTGCCAATTCTGGCCAGGTGTCTAATTTTGATGCCCAGTAATCAAATGGGAATGACGGTTGAGGGAGAACGTCGATAAGGGATGAAAAATAGTTAGTAACCATACTGGACAAATGTTGTCTCCTGTCACTTTGAATTGATGCTGCAGTACCTGTCCTGTCTGCGGTCATAGCAAAATCACTCCACAATCTGGTCAGAAAACCCCTCTGGCCAACGCCACTTCTGATTTCTGCCCCTCTAACACCTCTGGTCTGCTGGCCCCTGCAGCTCGTGTTAGAACGATCACGGGCGCTGTGTGCAGGGAATGCCAGAAGCAAACGGTCAATAAGAGTTGATTGTTTGGTTGATAATATTAGTTCCAAGTTCTCATGTGGCATTATATTTTGCAATTTGCCTTTATAGCGAGGATCAAGGAGGCAGGCCAACCAGTAATCGTCATCGTTCATCATTTTTGTTATGCGTGTGTCCCTTTTGAGGATACGTAAGGCATAATCCGCCATGTGGCCCAAAGTTCCAGTTCTCAAATCTGTGGTTGTGCTTGGTTGAGGGGAAGTCTCAGGCAAATCCACGTCACTTGTGTCCCTCCAAAAACCAGAACCCGGCCTTGCCGCGCCAACAATTTCCACTGGCCCCGGAAAAGCTTCCTCATTAAAAATATAATCATCCCCATCATCCTCCTCGTCCTACTCCTCCTGTTCGCCCGCTACCTCGTCCTGTACACTGCCCTGGCCAGACAATGGCTGACTGTCATCAAGGCTTTCCTCTTCCTCAGCTGCAGACGCCTGATCCTTTATGTGCGTCAAACTTTGCATCAGCAGACGCATTAGGGGGATGCTCATGCTTATTATGGCGTTGTCTGCACTAACCAGCCGTGTGCATTCCTCAAAACACTGAAGGACTTGACACATGTCTTGAATCTTCGACCACTGCACACCTGACAACTCCATGTCTGCCATCCTACTGCCTGCCCGTGTATGTGTATCCTCCCACAAAAACATAACAGCCCGCCTCTGTTCACACAGTCTCTGAAGCATGTGCAGTGTTGAGTTCCACCTTGTTGCAACGTCTATGATTAGGCGATGCTGGGGAAGGTTCAAAGAACGCTGATAGGTCTGCATACGGCTGGAGTGTACGGGCGAACGGCGGATATGTGAGCAAAGTCCACGCACTTTGAGGAGCAGGTCGGATAACCCCGGATAACTTTTCAGGAAGCACTGCACCACCAGGTTTAAGGTGTGAGCCAGGCAAGGAATGTGTTTCAGTTGGGAAAGGGAGATGGCAGCCATGAAATTCCTTCCGTTATCACTCACTACCTTGCCTGCCTCAAGATCTACAGTGCCCAGCCACGACTGCGTTTCTTTCTGCAAGAACTCGGACAGAACTTCAGCGGTGTGTCTGTTGTCGCCCAAACACTTCATAGCCAATACAGCCTGCTGACGTTTGCCAGTAGCTGCCCCATAATGGGAGACCTGGTGTGCAACAGTGGCAGCTGCGGATGGAGTGGTTGTGCGACTGCGGTCTGTGGACGAGGTCTCGCTTCTGCAGGAGGACGAGGAGGAGGAGGAGGGGGTGCGAACGGCTACAGCCAACTGTTTCCTAGACCGTGGGCTAGGCAGAACTGTCCCAAACTTGCTGTCCCCTGTGGACCCTGCATCCACCACATTTACCCAGTGTGCCGTGATGGACACGTAACGTCCCTGGCCATGCCTACTGGTCCATGCATCTGTTGTCAGGTGCACCTTTGTGCTCACACATTGCCTGAGTGCATGGACGATGCGCTCTTTAACATGCTGGTGGAGGGCTGGGATGGCTTTTCTGGAAAAAAAGTGTCGACTGGGTAGCTCGTAGCGTGGTACAGCGTAGTCCATCAGGGCTTTGAAAGCTTCGCTTTCAACTAACCGGTAGGGCATCATCTCTAACGAGATTAGTCTAGCTCTGTGGGCGTTCAAACCCTGTGTACGCGGATGCGAGGCTAAGTACTTCCTTTTTCTAACCATAGTCTCATGTAGGGTGAGCTGGACTGGAGAGCTGGAGATCGTGGAACTAGCGGGGGTGCTGGTGGACATGGCAGACTGAGAGACGGTGGGAGATGGTATTGTTGCCGCCGGTGCCCTAGATGCAGTGTTTCCTACTACGAAACTGGTGATTCCCTGACTGCTTTGGCCTGGCAAAGAAACCTGCACAGATACTGCAGGTGGTGCAGAAAATGGTGGCCCTACACTGCCGGAAGGAATGTTGCGTTGATGACTAGCTTCATTGGCCGAGGGTGCTACAACCTTAAGGGACGTTTGGTAGTTAGTCCAAGCTTGCAAATGCATGGTGGTTAAATGTCTATGCATGCAACTTGTATTGAGACTTTTCAGATTCTGCCCTCTGCTTAAGGTAGTTGAACATTTTTGACAGATGACTTTGCGCTGATCAATTGGATGTTGTTTAAAAAAATGCCAGACTGCACTCTTTCTAGCATCGGATACCTTTTCAGGCATTGCAGACTGAGCTTTAACCGGATGGCCACGCTGTCCTCCAACAGGTTTTGACTTTGCCACGCGTTTTGGGCAAGATACGGGCCCGGCAGATGGAACCTGTTGCGATGTTGATGCCTGCTGCGGCCCCTCCTCCTCCACTTCAGAACTGCTGCCGCCTGCACCCTGTTCCCCCAATGGCTGCCAATCGGGGTCAAGAACTGGGTCATCTATTACCTCTTCTTGTAGCTCGTGTGCAACTTCGTCTGTGTCACCGTGTCGGTCGGTGGTATAGCGTTCGTGATGGGGCAACATAGTCTCATCAGGGTCTGATTCTTGATCAGCACCCTGCGAGGGCAATGTTGTGGTCTGAGTCAAAGGACCAGCATAGTAGTCTGGCTGTGGCTGTGCATCAGTGCACTCCATGTCAGATTCAACTTGTAATGGGCATGGACTGTTAACTGCTTCACTTTCTAAGCCAGGGACGGTATGTGTAAAGAGCTCCATGGAGTAACCCGTTATGTCGCCTGCTGCATTCTTCTCTGTTGTTGTTTTTGCTGAAGAGGACAAGGAAGCGACTTGTCCCTGACCGTGAACATCCACTAACGACGCGCTGCTTTGACATTTACCAGTTTCACGAGAGGAGGCAAAAGAGCTAGAGGCTGAGTCAGCAAGATAAGCCAAAACTTGCTCTTGCTGCTCCGGCTTTTAAAGCGGTTTTCCTACTCCCAGAAAAGGGAGCGTTCGAGGCCTTGTGTAGCCAGACGACGAACCTGGCTCCACAGCTCCAGACTTAGGTGCAATATTTTTTTTCCCACGACCACCTGATGCTCCACCACTACCACTACCCTCATTACCAGCTGACAATGAACGCCCCCGGCCACGACCTCTTCCACCAGACTTCCTCATTTTTTTAAAAACGTTACCAAACTAACGGTATTTGTTGCTGTCACACAACTTACACGGTGAGCTATAACTTCAGTATGATTTAGCTACCCCTTTACAGGTGGGTGAGACCACAACGAAAATCAGGCACAATGTTACACACTCTGTTGTTGGTGGCAACAAATGAGAGAGATGCCACACACGCAGGACTGTCACTGAAGCGCAAATGTAAATATTAATCTCCCACTGATTTGTTTTTTTTTTTTTAACAGGGAGACTTTAGAAAAAAAAAATAATTAAAAAAAATGATTTTTTAAGGAAGAATTTATAAACCAAATAAAATGAAATGATTGTTTCAGGGAGAATTTAGAAAACAAATAAAAAAAAATAGGCTTTCTATGGCCCACTGAGTGAGAGAGGACGCACACAGGAGTCAGGAGTGGCACACAAGCCCAGAGGCCAATATTTATCTCCCACTGATTGATTTAGTGATTTTTTCAGGTAGATTTTGGAACCCAAATCAAGCAAAAAAATAAATAGGCTTTCTATGGCCCACAATTGGAGAGAGAGAGAGAGAGAGATGGCACACCCAGGAGTCAAGACTGGCACACAAACAGAAAGGGCAATATTAATCTCCCACTGATTTGATTTTTTTTTTTTTTTCAGGGAGACTTTAGAAAAAAAAAATACAAAAAAATGAATTTTTCAGGAAGAATTTAGAAACAAAATAAAATAAAATGATTGTTTCAGGGAGAATTTAGAAAACAAATAAAAAAAATAGGCTTTGTAGGGCCCACTGAGTGAGAGAGTACGCACACAGGAGTCAGGAGTGGCACACAAGCCCAGAGGCCAATATTTATCTCCCACTGATTGATTTAGTGATTTTTTCAGGTAGATTTTGGAACCCAAATCAAGCAAAAAAATAAATAGGCTTTCTATGGCCCACAATTGGAGAGAGAGAGAGAGAGAGATGGCACACCCAGGAGTCAAGACTGGCACACAAGCAGAAAGGGCAATATTAATCTTCCACTGATTTGATTTTTTTTTTTTTTTCAGGGAAACTTTAGAAAAAAAAAATACAAAAAAAATGATTTTTTCAGGAATAATTTAGAAACCAAATAAAATAAAATGATTTTTTCAGGGAGAATTTAGAAAACAAATAAAACAAAAAATAGGCTTTCTAGGGCCCACTGAGTGAGAGATGACGCACACAGGAGTCAGGAGTGGCACACAAGCCCAGAGGCCAATATTTATCTCCCACTGATTCATTTATTGATTTTTTCAGGTAGAATTTAGAACCCAAATCAACCCAAAAAATAAATAGGCTTTCTATGGCCCACTATTTGTGAGAGAGATGGCACGCTCAGGACTGGCACACAAGCCCAGAGGCCAATATTAATCTCCCACTTTTTTTTTTTTTCCAGGGAAAATTTATAAACCCAATAAAAAAATAATAAATAGGCTTTCTATGGCCCACTATCTGAGAGAGAGAGATGGCACGCTTAGGACTGGCACACAAGCCCAAAGGCCAATATTAATCTCCCACTGATTGATTTATTGATTTTTTCAGGTAGAATTTAGAACCCAAATCAACCCAAAAAATAAATAGGCTTTCTATGGCCCACTGAGTGAGAGATGGCACACACAGGAGTCAGGAGTGGCACACAAGCCCTGAGGCCAATATTTTTCTCCCACTGATTGATGTTGTGATTTTTTCAGGTAGATTTTGGAACCCAAATCAAGCAAAAAAATAAATAGGCTTTCTATGGCCCACTGAGTGAGAGATGGCACACACAGGAGTAAGGAGTGGCACACAAGCCCTGAGGCCAATATTTTTCTCCCACTGATTGATGTAGTGATTTTTTCAGGTAGATTTTAGAACCCAAATCAAGCAAAAAAATAAATAGGCTTTCTATGGCCCACTGAGTGAGAGATGACACAGACAGGGATGGCACTCTAGCAGAAATGCCAATCTTAATCTCCCACAAAAAAAAAACAAACAAAAAAAAAAACAGGGAGTGTCCTTCAATTACTATCTCGCTGCAGTAATCTCAGCCAGGTATGGCAGGCAGCAATAAGGAGTGGACTGATGCACAAATTAAATAAAAAGTGTGTACAAACAAAAAAGATAGCTGTGCAGAAAGGAAGGAACAAGAGGATTTGTGCTTTGAAAAAAGCAGTTGGTTTGCACAGCGGCGTACACACAGCAATGCAGCTATCAGGGAGCCTTCTAGGGCAGCCCAATGAGCTACAGCGCTGAGGAAAAAAAAAAAATGTAGCTTCCACTATCCCTGCACACCGAAGGTGGTGTTGGGCAGTGGAAATCGCTACAGCACAAGCGGTTTGGTGGTTAATGGACCCTGCCTAACGCTATCCCTGCTTCTGACGAAGCGGCAGCAACCTCTCCCTAAGCTCATTTCAGCAGCAGTAACATGGTGGTCGGCGGGAACGCCCCTTTATAGCCCTTGTGACGCCGCGGACAGCAAGCCAATCACTGCAATGCCCTTCTCTAAGATGGTGGGGACCAGGACCTATGTCATCACGCTGCCCCCACTCTGCGTTTACCTTCATTGGCTGAGAAATGGCGCTTTTCGCGTAATTGAAACGCGACTTTGGCGCGAAAGTCGCGTACCGCATGGCCGACCCCGCACAGGGGTCGGATCGGGTTTCATGAAACCCGACTTTGCCAAAAGTCGGCGACTTTTGAAAATGAACGACCCGTTTCGCTCAACCCTAATAACCACCATATTCTTCCCCTTATCAACTATAACCTTAAGGCCATGTTCACATGTTCCTGATTTCCCTGCTGTTTTTTCTGCACTAAAAACCGCAGCTCTTGGCAGAAAACGCAGGTGCGTTTTTTGGTGCGTTTTTGGTGCGTTTTTTGATGCGGTTTTTAGTGCGTTTTTTTATGCAGTTTTCTATGCAGAGTGTGTGTTTTCTAGGAAGTTTTTTTAGGGTTAAAATGGCTGAAAATACCCTAACCCTACCCCTAACCCTAACCCTAACCCTACCCCTACCCCTAACCCTACCCCTAACCCTAACCCTACCCCTAACCCTAATTCTAACTGTAGTGGGGAAAAAAAAAATTCTTTATTTTATTATTGTTACTACCTATGGGGGTGATAAAGGGGGGGTCATTTACTTTTTTTTTATTTTGATCACTGTGAGGTTATCACAGTGATCAAAATGTACCTGGAACGAATCTGCCGGCCATTTTGGAAGATGGCGGCGCCCAGGGAGAAGAAGGACGGACGGACACCGGGAGGCCCGGTAAGTATAAGGGGGGGAGATGAGGGCACGGGGGGGTGTCGGAGCACGGGGGTGGCATCGGAGCATGGGGGGGTGGGATTGGGGCATGGGGGGGACAGCCACACTCCGCCCACGCACTTCCTGCTGCAGCGGTTCTGCACCACAAACCGCAGAAAACCCGCAGATATTTTTTTCGTCTGCGGGTTTGACCCTCACAATGGAGGTCAATGGGTGCAGAACCGCTGCAGTTCCGCACAAAGAAGTGACATGGTCCTTCTTTTTTACCGCAGCTATTCAGCGCGGCTTTTTTAGTGCATTTCCGCATCATGTGCACAGCGGTTCCTGTTTTCCATAGGGTACATTGTACTTTACCCTGCATGGAAAACAGCTGCGGACCCGCAGCGGCAAAATCGCGGCGGTTCTGCAGTAAAAACCGCACTGTGTGAACATGGCCTAACACTGCACTCTGTTATGATCTATGGCCTCTTCAATGTTCCCCCTTTACACTGTCCCTATCTTCACACTGCCCCACAACTCTGCTTCCTCTTTACACTGTGGCCTCCCTAGCAGCTACCACTCCACTATATCTTCACACCATATTCTACCCAAATTGCCCCATCTCCATATTGTAACGTCACACTATCCGACCCATACTGTCACCTTGCCATATTGTTCTTCCTGTTCACAACTGTATCCCTGTATCCCATCATATTGTCCTTATCTCTACACAGTTCTTCACCACACTGCCTAATTTTAACATTGTGGCTTCACACAGTGAAATCTCTCTTCGAGCCTCCTCCCACTGCCCCTTCTCTATGGTGCTTCCTTGTGACACTGTTCCATATGCATACTGTCTCCTCTATGATGTTCCCTCATACTAACCCTCCGGTCCGATAGTTTAAAATAAAATCCATGATATCTTCATCTCCATGGAGCTCTTACCATCCCAAGATTTTCACCTCTTCTGCTGAACAGCAGTGATGTCAGCATTGTAAGGTGGTGACCTCATCACGTTACTACACATTGGGATGGAGAAATGAGCACTCTTAAAACCCTGTGCACCAACTCCCATTTCTTCATTTGTATTCAAGTATGAAGGACTCAGATATGATTGAATGTAGATGGTAGATGACTAGAAAAAAGACGACTGAGGGGCGATCTAATAACCATGTATAAGTATATAAGGGGACAATACAAATATCTCGCTGAGGATCTGTTTATACCAAGGAAGGTGACGGGCACAAGGGGGCATTCTTTGCGTCTGGAGGAGAGAAGGTTTTTCCACCAACATAGAAGAGGATTCTTTACTGTTAGGGCAGTGAGAATCTGGAATTGCTTGCCTGAGGAGGTGGTGATGGCGAACTCAGTCGAGGGGTTCAAGAGAGGCCTGGATGTCTTCCTGGAGCAGAACAATATTGTATCATACAATTATTAGGTTCTGTAGAAGGACGTAGATCTGGGGATTTATTATGATGGAATATAGGCTGAACTGGATGGACAAATGTCTTTTTTCGGCCTTACTAACTATGTTACTATGTTACTATGTTACAGTGCCTTGAACTGGCTATCAGTTTATCAACCAGTTTGGAAAACCGGTTGAGTCCAATTTCTAGGGAGTTGCTTAAAAGACATCTCGCCTATTAGAGGCACTCTTTTTCTACCCGGTATGGTGGAGCCCTCTATCTTGGCTGCCATATCCCCTGATGAGTCCCGGATGGGATGAAATGCATAATAGAGATGGAACCATGCATACAAAGATAGGGATGGGGCAATGCATACAAGGATAGAGATGGAGCCATGCATACAAGGATAGGGATGGAGCCATGCATACAAGAATGAGTATTGAGCCATGCATAGAAGGACAGGGATGGGGCTAATCATACCATGATAGGGATGAGGAGCCATGCATACAAGGATAGGGATGAGGAGCCATGCATACAAGGATAGGGATGAGGAGCCATGCAGACGTGGAAAGAGATAAGGATCAATGCATACCAGGATAGGGATGAGGAGCCATGCATACCAGGATAGGGATGAGGAGCCATGCATACAAGGATAGGAATGAGGAGCCATGCATACCAGGATAGCCATGAGGGGACAATACATACCAGGATAGGGATGAGGAGCCATGCATATAAATTATTAAATGTTTTGTTTTAATACTCTTTCTTTTGCTAGAGGTTCACGGGCTGCACGGTGCCTGCTCGCTGTCTCTAAGTGCGGCTCTGTGCTGTGCCCTCTGTTTACTCCTTTGGTGAAGGAGGGGAGTCCGACTACTTCCTCCACCAATCATTGTGTGAGCAGAGACAGGGAGAGAAGCAGAGCACCACGGAACAGGACCGAGGTGAGTATGTGGTGTGTTTTTTTCTCATGTGTATGGGCTGTTTGGGTGGGCCTGGGAAGGCTATGGGGTGTGACATGGTGCTGCACACATGGGGCGGCATGGTGCTGCACACATGGGATGACATGTTGCTGTGTAGGAAGCCGGGGCCAGGGCTGCTGTCATGGCCAACAGTAACCCCCTCCCAGCACAAGATCATGTTTTCTTCTCTGAGTACCTCAGTGCTGCTTCTCTGTGTCATCTGGGATCTCCCGGCACGAGAGTGTATCCTCTACAGACGGCTCCACAATTAAAGTGTCACAGTCCGACTTCACTTTAACTTCAACTTCTTTACACTTCTTTACTTAACACAGCATTATCAAGGGCACAGATATTCATAACAATTGGCAACGCTTTTCCTCGCCTCTTCTCTCTGCCGCTAAGCTTGTCCCCGGGGTGGATCGTTTCTTCCAGTCCCTCAGTGTGCTCAATGCCCAGAGTTCCTGCTTCTCATGGGGTATTCTCTGCTGTTTCACCTCAGTCCTTAGAATAGCAGCCCATGCAAAAATCTGCTACATCTTGGTTACCTTGCTCCCGTTCTGCTTAGCCTTTATCCCTTAGCACTGCAGTCCCACTTATACTGCACCGCTATCTCTGGTGTCGCTGTGATTCATTCTGTACTCTGGCCCCCTGGATACTGACTGCTGGGCCCACTCTTCTGACAAACAATGCGGGGCACGGTGTTGCCCTGGGCTAGATGCCCTGTGTTCCACACGGGCACTCCGGCCCCAACTAACTAAAACCGGGAAGACCTCATTTACTTATCCCACCGTGCCCCTCCTACAGTTAATGCATTAACTACACTATCTCTATAATGCCCCCATCTAGTGGCCAGCTTGTGGTACTTACTTTCCCTAACAATAATATAACAAGCATGTGCAAATAGTGGCATAAACATGTTATACATAATAGCAGAAAATGGTAATACATGTTACTGTGTAGCAGTACCATTAATACAGTACATAGTGATAACACATTGGCTAGTGTAGCAGTCTCACATATTATCATATTTGGCAAACACATTATGGACACATATTATCACATTCCCCACCTTCCTTTTAATTTGGTTGTCCCCGACCATTGTAACATTTTACTATATATCTTATAAAGAACAGTCCATATATTTTCTTCTCTTTTTCAAAGGGAGATGTCCCCCCCCTTTCTTTGAAGATGGTACTCCTGTACCCTGGGACACAGTTCTTAGAAAAAATCCTGCTTTTCCAGCAGATTGGGCACAACATGTGCAACAAAAAACAAGAGTCCATACCAAGCTCGCAGTCCTCTGGATCACAATAGGCACACATGAAAGAAAACACAAATGTCCCTATGACCGCTTCAGGTCACGGAACTCCCTTGCTTTAAAGGGAAACAAATTAGGGCATTCCCCTGGCCCTGCAGGACCCACAAGTACAGTCTCTACTCCTTCTCAACGGTACGCACCTTGTGCGGCTCCACTCCACATCAGGCACTGTGTCCGTGCTCCAGTAGATGACCCTGCAGCTGCAGGTATCATGTCCTCCTGTTGCCCCAATGACAAGAGAGGGGCAAAACCTTGCATTCAATAACCAGGAAACGGGACCGATTACGCCTGCTCCAAGCCCTCATATAACTCCAGGTGATCCTCCATGCGGCCTGCCCAGGGGATGAGAAGGGGCTCTTCACTGAGTGATGGAATTGCGAGGCCCCCAGGGACATGACCTTGCTGACGGTAGGTCCAGCCTCCGGGTACGGGGTCGAGATGCTGACCAGACATCAGGGGTGATGGATGAGGCAACAGCTCCTGCAGTGGTGGGCTGGGGCAGGGACCATCCATCTTGGGTCAAGGGTCATAGTGCACTCACCCTCTCCTGCTTGCTGTCATTGACCACGCTCACGCTGGGCATGCTATATTCTTCCATTGTTGTGTCTGCACACTTCAGTGTTGACTTAAGTTCCAGCTCACCCTTCACTTCTGGCATTGGTTCCTCCTGGACAGTCATTGTTTCCTGTCCCCGCTGAGTTAACAACTTTGGTTCCAGATGACGAGGTTCCTCCTCCTGGCACCGCAACATTGGCTCCTCAGCATGTTCCGGCTCCAGTGCACATGAAGAGTACTGCTCCTCTCACGATGTCTCTGGCCTGTGGGACTATGTGAACTTTGCCAGCTGCTGACTGCGCTGAAGAACTCTTCGGGCGATGGTAAGTGGGATGCTCTGCGATTTCCTCCCACTGTCTGGCGGGCTGGGTTCTTACATCCTCCTGCCGCCACCTCCATTTGCTGGAATTCTGTAGGGAAGGGCGAGTTCTTCTTTTCTTCATCCACACCCACCGGGGCAGACTGTGGCATACTGGCATGTGGATTTTGGTGCCAATTTTGCTCTGTTACACCCACGAGAGGTGGGGTCCTTGTTTTCTTCTTTGTCACCACCCACCGCTGACTCCACGGCCACAATCTTAGTCATATCAGTCCTCTCTAAATTTGTAGTCACATCCAGGTTTCTGGTCACCTCCAGGGCATTCATTCCTCCTGAAATCTCGGCTTTGGTCACATTCACTTCAGTTTTTTCTCTCTTTTTTGACACTTTGGCTTCACCGCCATATGGGGCAGTGAGATCCTGCCGACTATGCCAAGTGTAAGATGCTAGCAGGAATGTGGGATGCAGTGATGGATGGGAGGAAAAGAGTTAAACAGTATGAATGGCAAAATGAAGTACAATGGTACAAATAAAAACACTTTGGTAGCAAGCGTATCAGGAAGTCTTAACACTGCAGCACCTGCTGCGAACTCAATAACACCGGCACCGGCGGGTGCGGTGTCTTTGTTAATGGGGTTCAACAAACAGCAAAACCCCGTCTTCTGGTGACAGTGGTCGGTCTCTAGTTCCTTCCACTGCCCCTAGTACATATACTGCAGATGCCTACAAGCAGATACGGACTGGGGCTGAAATTCAGCCCTGGCATTTGAAATCACATAGGCCCATGCTGTCCCCGTCACCAAGCACCAGATGGGATATGTTACTAATATTACCCTGGATAGAGGGAAAACAAGATTTACTACAAGACCAATATGTCTCATGATACCCGTGGCCTGCTGGGGTAAGTAAAGGAGTCAGCGACTTTGTGCTCCGTCACAGCTCTTAATAGTATGGGTGTCCTGATAACACAGATTTTGTTAACAATGCAGCAGCAAGGCAGCCCACAACCAGAAATTCACTTCTGGCATTTGCCAGAATTGCCAAATGGCCAGTCTGGCCCTGCCTACAAGGTTTTGGGCCACGTTACTATCTAAGCCCGACTTGTCTCCTTTACTACTCCACTCACAGTCTCAGTCAAACGAGCCCAAAGCGGCTGATGGTAATATCGGTCACGGTCTTGTACGAGCCCAGCGTGGCTTGGCAGGTGTTTAATGGCCCAGTCAGGGTGCGAAAGTCTGTACTGTCATCAATCACTCTTATGGGCCATGTGTGTAGCATTCACGGACACGAAGACCAGATTCACACAGCACGTCTCTCTCCCTGGTCCCCGCTGTTGGTGACATGCAACGAAAGGCACTGGCTTGCATGCTGCTGGTACTCTCAGGGCAGGGCACTTCTCTCTCTGACTGCTGCACAGCTGGCTCAGCTCCGCTCACTCTGCGCAGCTTGGCTGGGTGTATACGACTCGGCTCGCTCTGCTTTGTATGGCTCTGCTGTGCATGCAACGGGGGCTCCTTCTATATGGCCCATTGCCACACCAGCACACTCGAATGGGGGAAGCAGAGTGCCCTGCTCACTTCTCTGCGTGCCGCTTTGCACACAGCTCTCTGCGCTGCCCCCCCCACACTGCTCTCTGCCAGTGCCAGATTACCCTGTTTAGTGTGCTTTTTACTTTTATGCCTCTGCTGCTGTGTGCCCTTTTCTGTCTCTCTCTGCCCTTCTCCATCCCCAGGAAGGTCCTCCTTGCTCAGGCTTCCCCCAGACAGCAGGGGAATGTACTCCCCACTTAGGCTTTCCCCGGGAACACAGGATGCAGCCTTTCTAGTTCTGGACCCAGCACGTAGTTACCCACGGTCCAGTCTACCTTACAGCTGCACACATGGCATGACATGGTGCTGCACACATGGGGCAACATGGTGCTGCGCATAGGGGGTGGCATGCAGCACATGGTTCTGCATATGGTGGTAACATGCTTCACATGGGGATGCAATGGGGTGACATGCAGTGTATATAGGGAGGCTGTGTGGGGGCTCATGCAGTATATGGGGAGGCTGTGTGGAGCTCATGCAGTATATGGGGAGGCTGTGTGGGGATAATGCTGTTTGTAGGGAGGCTGTGTGGGGCTTGTGCAATATATGGGAAGGCTGTGTGGGGCTCATGCTGTATATAGGGAGGCTGTGTGGGCTCATTCTGTTTTGCGGGGAGGCTGTTTGGGCTCATGCAGTATATGGAGAGGTTGTGTGGGGCTCATGCTGTATATAGAGAGGCTGTGTGGGGCTCATGCCGCTTATGGGGGAGGCTGTGTGGGGCTCATGCCGCATATAAGGGGCTGTTGGGGGGCTCATACAATATACAGAAGGGGCTGTGCTGGAGTTCAAATGATCTATAGGGAGATGTCAGCATTCTTAATTCTGCTCAATACTAAGTTATACAATTAATATTAATTAAATGATCAATAATATAATAATTATAGTATATCGATATGAATATTGATCAGAATTAATTTTAGCCTATTGGCTCAGCCAAACCCAGACTCCATTCAGATGAATGGTGGGCCAGAACATCCATTGTTTGCCATTCTATCATCTGCATGACAGCACAGCAAATATGTGCTATGATCGGTGGTAAGATCTTTACAGAGAGCTGCGGTTCCTATGCTGTCAGATGACAGCGTGAGCCAGCAGCTGTGACTGGCGGTAAAAAGATTACCAAGTTAAATTACATGTCCAAGTTCACCACAATTGATATTGAACCATCTGTCTTGTGCATTTTTTTCAAAAGAATCACATGCACTAAACGTGAGTGGAAGTTACCTAGCTGCCATTATTTGGTAAAAAAAAAAAAAAGCCATCTCTTCAAGATATGGACACATAACAAAATCTTTTGACTTCTACCAACTCTTGGTACAAAATGCAAAAATGTTTTCAAAATAAAAAAAAAATCCTTTATAATGTATAAAATTTTCATTACATCTTGGCTACCGTATCACTTTTTTTAGAATGTTTTTTTTGTTTTGTTTTTTGCAATGGTACATAGGGGAATTCCACAAGAAGGACTCTGTGTAGAATTGCCATACATTTTACTGTTTTTAAAAAATTGTTTAGCTTTAATGACTCCCAATTTTCTTTAGATTGTCTTTTCACTATAATCTCTGCATGTATAATATGTTTTTAGGCAGCATCTATAGGGTAGATTTTCCTTAGTGCAGGATAGAACACAAAGGGAAAATTTGTTGGGATTTATTAAACAATATTTCTTGATGGTCTGTTAATTCAACTTTTTTTTACCAACTTCTCAATTTTGTGTAGAAAAATTTTACAATTTTTAGGGTCGGGTGACATTACTTGGTGGAACACCTACAGGATTTAGCTGCTACCAGATTTGCAAGGTCCATGTTACATGCAGCAGAATGTGGAAGATGAGGAGGAAGATGAGGAGGAGCAACAGTAGTTGAAAGAAGAGGAGAATATTAAGCTGTCAAAATGAAAATGACAAGCTACCTATCAATGTGTCCATTATTCAAGTTGACAAACATGGCATGTATGCTGGTATGCTTGTAGAATTATGGCTGTATTATTACCGTCAAGCAAGTGGATGACTTTTGGATAGCGTCGCTTTTTGATCCTTGCTATAAAAGCAATATGGGGGAAATTTTCCAGCTTCTGAAAATGAGTCAAAATTGGCATATTACCAAGAATAATCTAAGCTCCCTGCTCAGTGAAGCTTAATTTGATTGATTTGCGTGCCGAAGTACGGTACATTCAGCTTGGCAGAACATTCCTGAGATAATCATTAATAACCTCGATGATAGCATGCCAAGTCATGCAAGAGCATTAATTTCTGCATGTGTTGCTCATACTTATTATTGAATTATTCAAGACTTTTTAAAAATTTGTTTCCATTTCTTCATCAATTTCATACCATTAACATATCTATCAATCCCGTGATTTCCACAATTCCACGACTTTTCCTTATTGGTGATGCAATTTCAATGTTGAGGAGTATATTTGATATACAGTATGTATAGCAATTGAAAATTGGGGCGACAATTATATTACTAATTGTACTGATGTCATCAGGTGAAATAGCTTTTTAGACCTTCATCTTTTGGGATTAGTTATCAAAAGTAATACCTTATTTTATAAATTGAAATACACTAATAGTTTCTAAATTATAAATCCTTTGTTAACAGCCTTTTCACACTCATCTCTCTGTGTTATTTAAGATGGGAAGGACAACACATTTGAAACTTTGGATTCAATTATTTCTATAGAAAAAAAAAGCAAAATAACAGTAGTTGAAACTGTAAAAAGTATAAAGTATATAGTATAGAATAGATTATTTACTTAATGTAATTATCTATATAATCTGTAAACTAAAATTTGGAGTTAACAAATTTTCCGTATTTAGAATTCCACGATACGGTTTCTGACTCACAGCATGGTTTACTTTTTTCTCCTTATTTCACCTTCACTTTAATACATTTTTATGTAGCTGCAAAAGTGAATCTATCACCAGTTTTGACCATCTCAAAATGCTGTTAAAAGTACACCGCATGAAGAATTATTAGTCCAGTGAGCATCGTTTTTATTCAGATTTTCTAACTCCGAGCTATATAAACTTGAATGTTTATTGGATGAAGCAAATCAGGTGATGCATATTTGTGGAATGAGGAAGGGGAGAGGCCTAAGGATACAATACCCTTTCTCAAGCTGTGCAGAATTATTAGGCAGCTCGTTTTCTTCAGGAAAAATGGTCCAAAAAAATTTAACTGACTCTGAAAATTAAAAAAAATGTTACAAGTCTTATTGAGGGATGCATCACTCTGACAATTGCTAAGATATTGGGGCATTATCACAGAACCATCAAAAGTTTAATTGCAATAGTCAACATAATTTCAAAGCAATGATTTGAAAGAAAAGAAGACAAATATTAACTGAAAAAGATGTGAGAAGAATCAAATGTGAAGTAACCAGGAACGCATTAGCCTCCACTACTTTCATATTCTAGGACTGCAACCCCCGTGGAGTGCCCAGAATTACAAGGTTTTTAGTGCTCATAGTTATAGACATGGTAAGGGAGGCGGAAACCCAACCACTGCTGAACAAGACACATAAGCCGAAACATCAAGACTGGGCCAAAAAATATCTGAAGACAGATTTTTCAGAGGACTAATGAAATGAAAGTGAATTTTGAAGAAACAGATGGATGGGCCTGTGGCTGGATCAGTAACGGGCACAGACCTCCACTTCGACTCAGACACCAGGAAGGTGGAGCTATGAGTTGGTATTATTAAACATAAGCTAGTTGAACCTTTTCAGGTTGACGATGGAATTAAAATCATTTCCCAAACCTATGACCAGTTATTTTAGAAGGTACTTTCTTTAAGCAGTGGTACAGCAAAAAGTCTGCCTGTTTCATGCACATCAAGAATTTTATGCAGGACAATGCTTCATCTTGCTGGTGTAATACCATAATTTCCCCTGAGATCAATAAAGTGTATGCTGGTTGGTTAACTATAAAAGGCTTTAAAGATGAAAGAATAGTGACAACCCACAGCAATAATGCAGTCTGTTTTCACATGTTCTTTACTCGTAAACCTTTACGCACCAAGCAACATTTAATTTGTGCATTACAGAGGGCTTTTTGGCAAGGCAATGATGATGCCGGGTACTTTTGCCAGGTATTGAGGTGAGAGACTCGCTCGAGTTTCTCGCATTGCAGTTGCAAGTGTGACACCGGCCTAAGGGGCATATTAGGTGGACAATACTACTGCATGGTGCCATGGTGAGTGCAATTCTACTGTATTTGGACCCAAAGTGGACATGAGCACCACTGCTGCATGGGGGACACATAAGGGATTATTACTACTGTACTGTATTTTATTTCTGGGATTACTGTTACTGTGAGACAAAAGGGAAGTATCGTTACTGCAGTTGTGGGGAAAAGTCAGGAGGTAGTTTACAACTGATCAGCCATAAATGTCTTTGTATTACATTTTGAAGAGATGAATCACAGCTACAATGAGCCATAGTGGTCTACGACAAGTAAAGTAGAGAAGTGAAAATCACTCAAATGGGAGATGTCAGTAGTGAGTATCTGGGGTTATCTGTACTCTACTCATACCTTCTACTTGATTGTCATTGTAGCGAGTAATAGTATTGTTAGCACTGTGGTTTTTATTGATAATTATTAATAAAATGATATTACAATCAGTATGGTGTGGTATTATTCGGTCACTGTCTGATGGTAGTACATGGACCTTGGTGTGGCAGTAGTTGATCTTGTAAGATGTATTATTAGTATATTAGTGTCAGTACAGTGTTTTTTCAGTATTACTATGGAGATACTATTTGTTATATGGTAACTATATGACCATTATTTTGAACTAATATTCAAAACATTTTCTTACTGTTGTGTTTTTCTGTCAGATTTATATATTGTTTTTGCATTGAGTTATTATGGGGGCTAACACGGGACTTTAATTACTCCAGTGCATAAATAATATAAAAAAATACAAAACAGATTTACATTTTGAATAATTGTTTCATTAGTCTAATTCAACAACCATACATGACACAACAATTCTGCTGGCTGTTGCTGCATCTTCCTTTCCATGCATGCACCTACCTATGAATGTTGTTTTTTACAATTACGGAATTTTTCTAGAGCGTAGAAGAACCCATAAGGAAACTGTCAATAAATTAATGCTGTTCAAGCCATGGGTAGCATGAATCAGTAGTTGGCTTCAAGATTACAGTAAGAAATGTTTTTTCTGAAACTGTTTTAAGAGCTGGCCAGGGACCATAGTGGGAGACCCGTCTAGTCCAGGGTTGCGTCCTGCTGCCTTCGCACAGCACCTTTTTTTATTAGTTGATAGATTTCAATCAATCTGTGTACATCAGAGAGTCCTGTCAATTACCTAGAGAAGTGCAGGGAGAAGCCAGTCAGGATAGGCACTCAACTAGTTTTGTCTATTCCTAGGGTTTTTCCTCAAACAAAGGTTTAAAGAAAAACATACCTGAGAGAAATTGTGAAGACAGGCCCTGATTCATGCTGCTGTGGCTTTAGCAGCATAAATCAACTCTTCTCTTTCAACAAATGTATATGTTGCTACCACAACCTCCTTTCTATGGATCCACCTACCAACATTTGTTAAGGAGTCAGATGAAAAGAAAAAAGTACATATATACGGTATATATATATATATATATATATATATATATATATATTCATATATATACTAGATTGTGGCCCGATTCTAACGCATCGGGTATTCTAGAATATGCATGTCCCTTTAGTATATGGACAATGATGATAACAGAATTCGCGGCAGACTGTGCCCGTCGCTGATTGGTCGAGGCAACCTTTATGACATCGTCGCCATGGCAACCATTATGACATCTACGTCGATACTGTGCCCGTCGCTGAATCAGAGACGCGGGATATCTACGTCCTTTATGACATCATCGTCGCTGTGCTCGTCGCTGATTGGTCGAGGCCTGGCGGCCTCGACCACTCAGAGACGCGGGATTTCTACGTCGATGCTGTGCCCGTCGCTGATTGGTCGAGGCCTGGCGGCCTCGACCAATCAGAGAGGCGGGATTTCCAGGACAGACAGACAGAAAGACAGACAGACAGAAAGACAGACAGACGGAAAAACCCTTAGACAATTATATATATAGATTAGATTGTGGCCCGATTCTAACGCATCGGGTATTGTAGAATATGCATGTCCCCGTAGTATATGGACAATGATGATTCCAGAATTCGCGGCACACTGTGCCCGTCGCTGATTGGTCGAGGCAACCTTTATGACATCATCGTCGCCATTGGCAACCATTATGACATCTACGTCGATACTGTGCCCGTCGCTGAATCAGAAACGTGAGATGTCTACGTCCTTTATGACATCATCGTCGCTGTGCCCGTTGCTGATTGGTCGAGGCCTGGCGGCCTCGACCAATCAGATGCGGGATTTCTACGTCCTTTATGACATCATCGTCGCTGTGCCCATTGCTGATTGGTCGAGGCCTGGCGGCCTCGACCAATCAGAGACGCGGGATTTCTACGTTGATGCTGTGCCGGTCTCTGGTCGAGGCCTGGCGGCCTCGACCAATCAGAGAACCGGGATTTCCAGGACAGACAGACAGACAGAAAGACAGACAGACAGACAGACGGAAAAACCCTTAGACAATTATATATATAGATATATATACAAAAACATTTCAAGGCTTACATAACTGTTTTAATAGCCCAATTTGGAAGCTGTACACCTCACAACTAAAATGTGCATGCTGATGCATGTGGAAGACATGTACCTACCCCCTGGTAATTGTTGTTATGTCTGTCTTTTCAGGCAATGGTAATTAATCTGTGTAATCCAAAAACGTAAAATAAATTATTGCACTAAATTGAGACTTTTAAATATGCAGGTCTGTTTTGCCCACCTGTTAAAGTTGTCAAAATGGAAACACGTACATTCCACGCCAATATTACAAGCAAGTTTTGGAGCATTAGCCATTTTATCCATCAAGTATACCATTCTTAGCATTTCTGGTTGAATCCATATTTTCCAGAGTTGGATAAGTGTGATAAAAATATTTTCTGGGAACATTATTGTTGTGTCCAAAATGTATGGTAAGCAAAAAATCCTCTGAGACAAAGCCTGCTCATTCTGTGGTTGGCTCTAGAGCAGCTGCTGGTAGAGGAAGCTTAACATTGCCTGAAAACTCTGGTCGCATTGAGGGTGAGTCCTAAATGTAAGGATCTTGTGTGAGTTCTTTGCCAGTGTTTTGGCAGTCTTCAGGCTCTGCAGGAGGAAAATAACTGTGGACATCCAAGCTCACATAGACATTAACTTTTGCTCCGCATCAGCACATTGAGCGACATCATCTGCTCGTTTGGGTAAAGCAAGCTGGCCAGCAAAGCAGAGCAATTCTGAAATTGTCCACCTACCTCTTCCTCAAGTACTACCTGGTTGATGTCAGCATCACAATCATCACTATCCATCACTTCATTTTGCTGTATTCCAAGAACTTTTCCCTCTCCATCACATTATCTATCCCTGTTTGTGTGTTGTGGAAACAGGCATAAGCTCCTAGTAATTTGCTTGTGTGCTAACTAAATCCTACCTGGTAAAGTTGCTGGTCATGCAGTCACTGTCATACCAGCTTTTGAAGTCAGCTTCCTTTCAAGAATTGATGGTATGTGCTCAGCCTGATTGGAATATAATCAGATGCAATATTTCTTCCAGAAAGGAGGCAGGAAATAGTGCAGGAAAGTGTGTGATGCTCTCTTGAATTGTGTTTGAGCTCCAAAGTTCACTACACTGTAAACAACTGGAGCAGCAACTATGGGCAATGATAATACATGAGTTTCATTATCCATTGGGTGAATGCTTTGAGTGTCAGCACTGCACCATTATTAACAGGACAAGTGGTGAAGCATATGTTACTGGAAGCTACATCTATAATGACCAGTAAGTGGTGAATATTTATCTCTTTCTACATCTTCTCCACATCTTACTGAACAGAAGTGAATCTCTTTTAAAAGTTGGAACTGTCATAAGTATCAATGTTCTGGACATAATGACTGCTATACATTAAGGAAAATTAAATCTTGCTTTCTGCATGGCACACATTTTGAATTTAATTGTGCAAACCTTCTTAAATAAATATATCTGTTTAGGAAAGGAAGCATACATAGTAACATACCGTATATACTCGAGTATAAGCTGAGATTTTCAGCCCATTTTTTTAGGCTGAAAGTGCCCCTCTCAGCTTATACTCGAGTCATTGTCCCTAGGAGTCGGCGGGGGAAGGGGAACGGCGGCTGTGACATACTCACCTGCTCCTGTCGAGGTCCCTGCATCTCCAATGGTCTCCAGGCACGGCAGCTCTTCCAGCTTTGAGCGGTCACATGGTACCGCTCATTACAGTAATGAATATGGATGTGACTCCACTCCCATAGGGGTGGAGCCACATATTCATTACTGTAATGAGCGGTACCAGTGACTGCTCAACGGTGGAAGAGCTGCCGCACCTGGAGAGTCCTTCAGAGAAGCTGCCAGGGACCGCGCCGGGAGCAGGTGAGTATAATTGGGAGGGGGAGTATGGAGATTTTCTCCTCTCCTCGTTCCACCACAAGGCGCCAAATTCCGCGTCATCTGCCTGTGATGCTCAAGTCAGAGGGCGCGATGACTTGGTAAGTGCGCACCCTCTGCCTGATGCGAAAGACACAGCGGCGCACAGCGGTGGGACGGGGAAAGGTAAGTAAAGCAAGTGCTTGGGGCCTGAGCGACGAGAGGTGAGTTTGTCATTTTTTTTTAATCGCAGCAACAGCATATGGGACATAATAGTCTATGGAGCATCATATGGGGCCATAATCAGCATTTGTGCAGCATTATATGGGGCAAATGTCTGTATGGAGAATCGTATGGGGTCATAATCAACATTTGTGCAGCATTATATGGGGCATATTTTAATATGGAGCATCTTATGGGGCCCATCATAAACTTTATGGAGCATTATATGGGGCGTATTTTGTATGGAGCATCTTATGGGGCCCATCATGAACTTTATGAAGCATTATATGGGGTTCCTAATTCAATATGGATATTCAAAAACACTTAACCTACTGATGTCTCAATTAATTTTACTTTTATTGGTATCTATTTTGGCATTTACCGGTAGCTGCTGCATTTTCAATCCTAGGCTTATACTCAAGTCATTAAGTTTTCCCAGTTTTTTTGTGGCAAAATTAGGGGTCTTGGCTTATACTCGGGTCGGCTTATACTCGAGTATATACGGTAGTTAGCAAGGCCAAAAAAATACTTTTGTTCATCCAGTTCAGCCTATATTCTGTCAGAATAAATCCCCAGATCTACGTCCATCTAAAGAACCTAATGACTGTAAGATGCAATATTTTTACGCTCTAGGAAGACATCAAGGCCTCTCTTGAACACATCTACTGAATTCGCAATTACCACCTCCTCAGGCAAGGACTTCCAGATTCTCACTGCCCTAACAGTAAAGAATCCTCTTCTATGTTGGTGGAAAAACCTTCTCTCCTCTAGATATAGAGAATGCCCCCTTGTGACCGTCACCTTTCTTGGTATAAACAGATCCTCGGAGAACTATTTATATTGTCCCCTTATATATTTACACATGGTTATTAGATCGCCCCTCAGTCGTCTTTTTTTCCAGACTAAATAATCCTAATTTTGCTAATCTCTCTGGGTATTCTAGTTCCCCCATCCCCTTTATTAATTTTGTTGCCCTCCTTTTTGTACTCACTCTAGTTCCTTTATATCCTTCCTGAGCACCGGTGCCCAAAACTGTACACAGTACTCCATGTGCGTTGTAACCAGAGATTTGTACAGAGGCAGTATAATGCTCTCATCATGTGTATGCAGACCTCTTTTAATGCACCCCATGATCCTGTTTGCCTTGGCAGCTGCTGCCTGGCACTGTCTGCTCCAGGTAAGTCTATCATTAGCTATGATCCCCAAGTCCTTCTCCATGTCAGATTTACCCAGCGGTTTCACGTTCAGTGTGCAATGGTGATATTGTTTCCTTCTTCCATGTGTATAAACTTGCATTTCTTATTGTTAAACCTCATCTGCCACCTTTCAGCCAAAGTTTCCAACTTATCCAGATCCATCTGTAGCAGAATACTATCTTCTCTTGTATTGACTGCTTTACATAGTTTTGTATCATCTGCAAATATCGATATTTTACTATGTAAACCTTCTACTAGATCGTTCATAAATATATTGATGAGAATAGGTCCCAACACTGACCCTTGATGGTTATGACAGTGATGAAGGTGATGGCCATGACAAGGCACATGAATGTGCATTTACATCGTTCTTACATGGCAAAGAATGCCCTTTTGGCTTTGCTAAAACCTTTGAGATCTGCCTTTATCAGCTCATGAGGGACTCATGCAGCTTACTGAAGCCATTCAGTCTACAAAATGTGTCAATAGGAGCAACAAAAAACAAACAAAAATGCAACAGTTAATGGAGGAAGAGCATCAAGTTGTACATGATCATGAACACACAGTTTGTTTGGGACAATCAAGGTCCATGTTACATGCAGCAGATTGTGGCAGAAGGAGAGAAGGGGGTTGAAGATGCGGAAGAGTAACTGATGGATGTAGAGGGAACAGGTAAAGAACAATACTGACAATAAGTGAAAATTAAGACAACAATGAGGACATGCAATGATGAGAAACAGTCGCACTGGGATACAGAAATAGAAAAAAAGGGCCATTGGTCATGCAAGCATGACAGCAGTATGCTGGAATGCTAGACTGATCGTTACCATCAACCCAAGGGATGACAGCCATGCTTTTAGACTATTACTACTAAAAACATTAAATCCAATATTTTTTTCAGACATCTGAAAGGGAGTCCAAATGGCCATTTTACCCAGATTAGTTGTGCTAAGTAAATATTTCACAAAATAGATGCCTGCTGACCACACACTTGACGAGGAGACCGACTCTGTTCTCTGCAGAGTCCTCCCCCACCTGTGTTATTAGTAGAAAAAGTAGCCAATTCAGCAGCAGTGACTACAGAATATTTGGCATAATATAGGGTTTTAATTGTTGTTACTTCTTTTTTCAATAGGAGATATGCTCAGATTTTCCACTCTTCACTTTAATTCATGGGTAAAGTAGCAGCACAAGCACAAGACTGCACCTGATGCTTTTAATTTATGTGACAGTTTATTTTTACATAATTTAATCACCAATAATAACAGAAAAATCTATAATAATTAAATATATGGTACATGGATAAAAATAGCATAAATAACATATAAAAGATGACATGATGATGTCAAACCATCTGTGAATATATTCACACTGATTTTTCTGGTAGAAACCTTGGACAGATGTGCTGATAACAGCGATTTAAAGAAATATTGAATGAATATGACCAACAAAGTATCTGATTTTAGATTTATGCTGATCCAGCCCATTACAAATATATGCGTTTTTCATGATCAGTTTTCAGATTTCTTTAAAAAAAGTAATTGAAAGCAATTTAATTATCTCTTACTGAATATTCACATTTTTCCACCTTTGACATTCAACCGTTTTTCTCTCATCTGAGAAAATTGGTCCGATTATGCTAATCTCTACTGATCAAACTTTGATCAGGGTTTGATCATAGAGTGATTTGATTTTCTCGGATGAGAAGAATAAAAAAAATATTTCCATCTTATCCATTCAGTTTGTCTGTGAAACTCGGACTGCACTCAGATGTCATTTGGGTGCAATCCGACTTTTTTCACTAACACATAGACATGAACGGCCAAGTCCAATAATCAAGCACAACTTGTGCATGCTGCAATTTTTGGAATAATGTGTAGAAAAGTGCTATTGGTCAAAATGAGGAGAGCAGTTGTCCTATTTTTATGGACGTGTACATGAGCCCTTAGAATAGGTCATCAATATCAGACATTTTTTTTAAATGTCTATATAAGCCAAGGAACAGATGTCTGAAGAATCAAGTTAGTTCAATTACGTCATTTACAACTTACGAAGCCTGAAGTTATTAAAGGTAACTAAAAAAGGTAGAAAGACATGCACAGAAAGACATTTTGACATTGCAGTACATAAGTTCAGTAATTTCATTGCCTTGAGATATGACCAGGAGTAACCTTTTTCAGCCTTGCTCTCTAGCCTCCATAGGTCTCATTCATGTCTCCTGGGTGATGATGCTACTGATGTCATTGCTCCTAAGACATTACGAGAATGATGCTCCATAGGTCATTCCCAGTCATATCTCACGGTTGATGACATTACAATGATCCTTGGTTGACCATGACTCTGTCATAGGTTCATTTGTTACATCCTTGCTTGAAAAATTTTAATTATTGGTGTTGTCCAGGACATTTATATGGATTACCAATCATTAGGAATTGATTGATGGTGGAGCGACATCCAGCACCTCAGCTGTTATCACTGTTGGTCAGCAGCTGGATTTGCTCAGTTGTAGAGCTGCACAGTAAATCTACATCAACAACGATGGTGATGGGTAGTTCACCTTGGCAATTGAGCACAAACTGTCTGCCATTGGCACCAAAACCGCTGATTGGTGGAGTGCAGGAGTGCCTGCTGTCACAACCCTACTTAACAGATATTGAAGACCTATCCTTAGGCAAGGGTCACAAAACTGTATTTACTCTAATCCGAGAGAATTGGGCCGATTATGCTAATCACACTCTGATAAGAGATTGAGCAGAGTCTGATCAAAGTATGATTCAATTTTCTCAGACAAGGAGAAGATAGAAAAAAAAATTCTCCATCTTCTCCATTCTGTCAGTCTGTGAAAATCATGATGCTCTCAGGGAAGACCGATTTTCCCCATTCACTCATTGACTTGCATGGTCGAGTGCGATCTGAATATCAGATTCAAATTGAGTAGGCTGCGATTTTTTTCCTTGGACAGAATTCGTCCGAAAAAAAATTGGACATGTGAGCGTCCCATTGACTAATATTGGTCTGCATGAGCCCTACAGCTAGGTAATCACTTTAAAAGTTATGGACAACACCTTTAAGTATTAACTCCTTTATGCCAGGTGTTCCAGTTGCCTTGTCATCACAATTTGTCCCTACAAAAATTGCTCAGCTTCTTACACTTGCCCATTTTTCTTCTGTTTTTTTGCTGCCTAATACATCCCAGCTTGTCAGTTGCCATTGCAACAAAATAATCAATTGTATTCACTCACATCTGTCTGTTGTTTTGATGTCCTGCCTGATGTGACAAGATGTGTTAGGTTAGCTTGACACAAAGTTTGGCATGTACTTCAATCATGAACACAGGAAAATGTCCAGATTTGTATACTTGTCATGTTGCTCATACTAATGAAAAAGTGAGCTATACACATGTACCCGTCTGCCAAATACATGTAAGTAAATGTTAAGCCAACAGAATCACAGACCTATTAAAAACTGCAAATACGAATGAAAGCAGGAGATTTTTTTAGCATACAATCTGGATGTAGACACCAAACTTTGTTTTAATCTATCATAAAGGTATTTCTATAGTACGCTGAGATGGTAATACTGTGAATCAGAATACGTATCATGATCCCTGTTAGAGCCATTTCTATATAATGACATTTTAAGGAAATAAAATAAATATTTATTTAAAAATATGCTTGCGAAGTGTGCAATACCTTTTCGACACACGCCTATCAATAGCTAATAAAAAGTTTTGTCACAACTAAAGATGGGCTAATACGTGGATGGTCAGGTCTGGCGGGTTCTGCCTAACATTTTAAAATGTCAAGTTTGGATGTCAGAATGGTACCTGAACTCAAACCAGAACCTGGACCCCATTCAGATGAATCGGGGCCCCTAACATCCATTGTTTCCCACACTGTCATCTGCCTTACAGCGTGGGGAATACCGGCTCTGATCAGCGGTAAGATCGTTACCGGTGGCCAGAGCACTGTGATTTCCACATTGTCAGATAAAAAATGTTACTACCAGTCACAGGTGTGGCTAATGAGAGTACTACTCTCATCATCCTACACCTGCTCTCACTGGCAGAAGCGAGAACAGGCGAGGCTGATGATAGTATTCATCAGTCGGTGTCTGTGCAATAAATAAATATATTACAAAAAATGGCATTTCTTCCCCTCTATTTTTGATA
This sequence comes from Ranitomeya imitator, assembly GCF_032444005.1. Taxonomy (NCBI): domain Eukaryota; kingdom Metazoa; phylum Chordata; class Amphibia; order Anura; family Dendrobatidae; genus Ranitomeya; species Ranitomeya imitator. The sequence continues at coordinate 118,143,027 of NC_091283.1, read as the reverse complement.
ACCAGCACAGGTAAAACTGACACATGTGGGCTGCAACCCCAAGATGCCAGCTTGATATTGGCTGGTTATCAAAAATAGAGGGGTTCCTGTTATGAACAGGTAATTCAGAAACCACAATGGACCTTGAAGTTCAGAGCATACAAAGTGACCTGACATTTACCAAAAACATATGACGAGCTCTGAGACGTGGAAACTCTGCTGACCGCAAACCCTAATCCTATCACACCACACTAGAGGTAGCCGTGGATTGCGCCTAAAGCTCCCTATGCAACTCGGCACAGCCTGAGAAACTAACTAGCCCTGAAGATAGAAAAATAAGCCTACCTTGCCTCAGAGAAATTCCCCAAAGGAAAAGGCAGCCCCCCACATATAATGACTGTGAGTAAAGATGAAATACAAACACTGAGATGAAATAGATTTAGCAAAGTGAGGCCCGACTAACAGAATAGACCGTGGATAGGAAAGATAGCTTTGCGGTCAACACAAAAACCTACAAACAACCACGCAGAGGGGCAAAAAGACCCTCCGCACCGACTAACGGTACGGAGGTGCTCCCTCTGCGTCTCAGAGCTTCCAGCAAGCAAGAAAAACCAATATAGCAAGCTGGACAGAAAATATAGCAAACAAAAATAACATAAGCAGAACTTAGCTTATGCAGGATAGACAGGCCACAGGAACAATCCAGGAGGAAGCAAGACCAATACTAGAACATTGACTGGAGGCCAGGATCAAAGCACCAGGTGGAGTTAAATAGAGCAGCACCTAACAACTTAACCTCATCACCTGAGGAAGGAAACTCAGAAGCCGCAGTACCACTCTCATCCACCAAAGGAAGCTTATAGACAGAACCAGCCGCAGTACCACTCCCGACCACAGGAGGGAGCTTGGCCACAGAATTCACAACAGTACCCCCCCTTGAGGAGGGGTCACCGAACCCTCACCAGAGCCCCCAGGCCGACCAGGATGAGCCACATGAAAGGCACGAACCAGATCGGCAGCATGGACATCAGAGGCAAAGACCCAGGAATTATCTTCCTGACCATAACCCTTCCAGTTAACCAAATACTGGAGTTTCCGTCTCGAAACACGAGAATCCAAAATCTTCTCCACAATATACTCCAATTCCCCTTCAACCAAAACCGGAGCAGGAGGATCAACAGATGGAACCACAGGTGCCACGTATCTCCGCAACAATGACCTATGGAACACGTTATGGATGGAAAAAGAAGCTGGAAGAGTCAAACGAAAAGACACAGGATTAAGAACCTCAGAATTCCTATATGGACCAATGAAACGAGGCTTAAATTTAGGAGAGGAAACCTTCATAGGAATATAACGAGATGACAACCAAACCAAATCCCCAACACGAAGTCGGGGACCCACACAGCGCCTGCGGTTAGCGAAACGTTGAGCCTTCTCCTGGGACAAAGTCAGATTGTCCACTACATGAGTCCAAATCTGCTGCAACCTATCCACCACAGTATCCACACCAGGACAGTCCGAAGACTCAACCTGCCCTGAAGAGAAACGAGGGTGGAACCCAGAATTGCAGAAAAACGGTGAAACCAAAGTAGCCGAGCTGGCCCGATTATTAAGGGCGAACTCAGCCAACGGCAAAAAGGACACCCAATCATCCTGATCGGCAGAAACAAAACATCTCAGATATGTTTCCAAGGTCTGATTGGTTCGTTCAGTCTGGCCATTTGTCTGAGGATGGAAAGTCGAGGAAAAAGACAAATCAATGCCCATCCTAGCACAAAAAGCTCGCCAATACCTTGAAACAAACTGGGAACCTCTGTCAGAAACTATGTTCTCTGGAATGCCATGTAAACGAACCACATGCTGGAAAAACAACGGCACCAAATCAGAGGAGGAAGGCAATTTAGACAAGGGCACCAAATGGACCATCTTAGAGAAGCGATCACAAACCACCCAAATGACCGACATTCTTTGAGAGACGGGGAGATCCGAAATAAAATCCATAGAGATATGTGTCCAAGGCCTCTTCGGGACCGGCAAGGGCAAAAGCAACCCACCGGCACGAGAACAGCAGGGCTTAGCCCGAGCACAAATCCCACAGGACTGCACAAAAGAACGCACATCCCACGACAGAGACGGCCACCAAAAGGATCTAGCCACCAAATCTCTGGTACCAAAGATTCCAGGATGACCAGCCAACACTGAACAATGAACCTCAGAGCTAACTTTATTCGTCCACCTATCAGGGACAAACAGTTTCTCCGCTGGGCAACGGTCAGGTCTATTAGCCTGAAATTTTTGCAGCACCCGCCGCAAATCAGGGGAGATGGCAGACAAAATTACCCCCTCTTTGAGAATACCCGCCGGCTCAGACAAACCCGGAGAATCGGGCACAAAACTCCTAGACAGGGCATCCGCCTTCACATTTTTAGAGCCCGGAAGGTACGAAACCACAAAGTCAAAACGGGAGAAAAACAGCGACCAACGAGCCTGTCTAGGATTCAACCGTTTGGCAGACTCAAGATAAGTCAAGTTTTTGTGATCAGTCAAGACCACCACGCAATGCTTAGCTCCTTCAAGCCAATGACGCCACTCCTCGAATGCCCACTTCATGGCTAGCAACTCTCGATTGCCAACATCATAATTTCGCTCAGCAGGCGAAAATTTCCTGGAAAAGAAGGCGCATGGTTTCATCACCGAGCAATCAGAACTTCTCTGCGACAAAACAGCCCCTGCTCCAATTTCGGAAGCATCAACCTCGACCTGGAACGGAAGCGAAACATCTGGTTGGCACAACACAGGGGCAGAAGAAAAACGACGCTTCAACTCCTGAAAAGCTTCCACAGCAGCAGAAGACCAATTGACCACATCAGCACCCTTCTTGGTTAAATCAGTCAACGGTTTAGCAATGCTAGAAAAATTAGCGATGAAGCGACGATAAAAATTAGCAAAGCCCAGGAACTTCTGCAGACTCTTCTGAGATGTTGGCTGAGTCCAATCATAAATGGCCTGAACTTTAACAGGGTCCATCTCGATAGTAGAAGGAGAAAAAATGAACCCCAAAAATGAAATCTTCTGAACACCAAAGAGACACTTTGACCCATTCACAAACAAAGAATTAGCACGCAGGACCTGGAACACCATTCTGACCTGCTTCACATGAGACTCCCAATCATCCGAGAAGACCAAAATATCATCCAAGTATACAATCAGGAATTTATCCAGGTACTCTCGGAAGATGTCATGCATAAAGGACTGAAACACTGATGGAGCATTAGAAAGTCCGAATGGCATAACCAGGTACTCAAAATGGCCTTCGGGCGTATTAAATGCTGTTTTCCATTCATCGCCCCATTTAATACGCACACAATTATACGCACCACGAAGATCTATCTTGGTAAACCAACTAGCCCCCTTAATCCGAGCAAACAAATCAGACAGCAGCAGCAAGGGGTACTGAAATTTGACCGTAATTTTATTTAGAAGGCGGTAATCAATACAAGGTCTCAGCGAACCATCCTTCTTGGCCACAAAAAAGAACCCTGCTCCCAATGGCGACGATGACGGGCGAATATGACCCTTCTCCAAAGACTCCTTCACGTAACTCCGCATAGCGGCGTGCTCAGGTACAGATAAATTAAACAGTCGACCCTTAGGAAACTTACTACCAGGAATCAAATCAATAGCACAATCACAATCCCTATGCGGAGGTAGGGCATTGGACTTGGGCTCATCGAATACATCCCGGTAATCAGACAAGAACTCTGGGACCTCAGAAGGGGTGGATGATGAGATAGACAGAGATGGAACATCACCATGTACCCCCTGACAACCCCAGCTGGACACAGACATTGATTTCCAATCTAATACTGGGTTATGGACTTGTAGCCATGGCAACCCCAACACGACCACATCATGCAGATTATGCAACACCAGAAAGCGAATATCCTCCTGGTGCGCAGGAGCCATGCACATGGTCAGCTGGGTCCAATACTGAGGCTTATTCTTGGCCAAAGGCGTAGCATCAATTCCTCTCAATGGAATAGGACACTGCAAAGGCTCCAAGACAAACCCACAGCGCCTAGCAAACTCCAAGTCCATCAAATTCAGGGCAGCGCCTGAATCCACAAATGCCATGACAGAATAGGAAGACAAAGAGCAGATCAAAGTAACGGACAAAAGAAATTTCGACTGTACCGTACCAATGGTGGCAGACTTAGCGAACCGCTTAGTGCGCTTAAGACAATCGGAGATAGCATGAGTGGAATCACCACAGTAGAAACACAGCCCATTCTGACGTCTGTGTTCTTGCCTTTCAGCTCTGGTTAAAGTCCTATCGCACTGCATAGGCTCAGGTTTATGCTCAGATAATACCGCCAAATGGTGCACAGATTTACGCTCGCGCAAGCGTCGACTGATCTGAATGGCCAAAGACATAGACTCATTCAGACCAGCAGGCATAGGAAATCCCACCATGACATCCTTAAGGGCTTCAGAGAGACCCTTTCTGAAAATAGCTGCCAGCGCAGATTCATTCCATTGAGTGAGCACGGACCACTTTCTAAACTTCTGACAAAAAATCTCTATCTCATCCTGACCCTGACACAGAGCCAGCAAATTTTTCTCTGCCTGATCCACTGAATTAGGTTCGTCGTACAGCAATCCGAGCGCCAGAAAAAACGCATCAATATTACATAATGCAGGATCTCCTGGCGCAAGGGAAAATGCCCAGTCTTGAGGGTCGCCACGTAATAAAGAAATAATAATTTTAACTTGTTGAACTGGGTCACCAGAGGAACAGGGTTTCAAAGCCAGAAATAGTTTACAATTATTTTTAAAATTCAAAAACTTAGCTCTATCTCCAAAAAATAACTCAGGAATAGGAATTTTAGGTTCTAACATAGGATTCTGAACCACTAAATCTTGAATGTTCTGTACTCTTATAGTGAGATTATCCATCAAAGAGGACAGACCCTGAATGTCCATGTCCACACCTGTGTTCTGAACCACCCTGATGTATAGGAGAAAAGAAAGACAGAACACAGTGTAAAGAAAAAAAAATGGTCTCAGAACTTCGTTTTTCCCTCTATTGAGAAGCATTAGTACTTTGGGCCTCCAGTACTGTTATGAACAGGTAATTCAGAACCACAAAGTACCTTGAAGTTCAGAGCATACAAAGTGACCTGACATTTACCAAAAACATATGACGAGCTCTGAGACGTGGAAACTCTGCTGACCGCAATCCCTAATCCTATCACACCACACTAGAGGTAGCCGTGGATTGCGCCTAACGCTCCCTATGCAACTCGGCACAGCCTGAGAAACTAACAAGCCCTGAAGATAGAAAAATAAGCCTACCTTGCCTCAGAGAAATTCCCCAAAGGAAAAGGCAGCCCCCCACATATAATGACTGTGAGTAAAGATGAAATACAAACACTGAGATGAAATAGATTTAGCAAAGTGAGGCCCGACTAACAGAATAGACCGTGGATAGGAAAGATAGCTTTGCGGTCAACACAAAAACCTACAAACAACCACGCAGAGGGGCAAAAAGACCCTCCGCACCGACTAACGGTACGGAGGTGCTCCCTCTGCGTCTCAGAGCTTCCAGCAAGCAAGAAAAACCAATATAGCAAGCTGGACAGAAAATATAGCAAACAAAAATAACATAAGCAGAACTTAGCTTATGCAGGATAGACAGGCCACAGGAACGATCCAGGAGGAAGCAAGACCAATACTAGAACATTGACTGGAGGCCAGGATCAAAGCACCAGGTGGAGTTAAATAGAGCAGCACCTAACGACTTAACCTCATCACCTGAGGAAGGAAACTCAGAAGCCGCAGTACCACTCTCATCCACCAAAGGAAGCTTATAGACAGAACCAGCCGCAGTACCACTCACGACCACAGGAGGGAGCTTGGCCACAGAATTCACAACAGGTTCCAATGCCATTTTTTTATTACTTAACCCCTTAAGCCCCGAGGGTGGTTTGCACGTTAATGACTGGGCCAATTTTTACAATTCTGACCACTGTCCCTTTATGAGGTTATAACTCTGGAACGCTTCAACAGCTCCCAGTGATTCTGACAAAGTTTTCTCGGGACAAATTGTACTTCATGATAGTGGTAAAAATTCTTTGATAGTTCCTGCGTTTGTTTGTGAAAAAAACGGAAATTTGGCGAAAATTATGAAAATTTTGCAATTTTCCAAATTTGAATTTTTATGCAATTAAATCACAGAGATATATCACACAAAATACTTAATAAGTAACATTTCCCACATGTTTACTTTACATCAGCACAGTTTTGGAACCAAAATTTTTTTTTGTTAGGGAGTTATAAGGGTTAAAATTTGACCAGCAATTTCTCATTTTTACAACAACATTTTTTTTTTAGGGACCACATCTCATTTGAAGTCATTTTGAGGTGTCTATATGATAGAAAATACCCAAGTGTGACACCATTCTAAAAACTGCACCCCTCAAGGTGTTCAAAACCATATTCAAGAAGTTTATTAACCCTTCTGGTGCTTCACAGGAATTTTTGGAATGTTTAAATAAAAATGAACATTTAACTTTTTTTTCACAAAAAATGTACTTCAGCTCCAATTTGTTTTATTTTACCAAGGGTAACAGGAGAAAATGGATGCCAAAAGTTGTTGTACAATTTGTTCTGAGTACACCGATACCCCATATGTGGGGGTAAACCACTGTTTGGGCGCATGACAGAGCTCGGAAGCGAAGGAGCGCCATTTGACTTTTCAATGCAAAATGGACTGGAATCGAGATGGGACACCATGTTGCGTTTGGAGAGCCCCTGATGTGCCTAAACATTGAAACCCCCCACAAGTGACACCATTTTGGAAAGTAGACCCCCTAAGGAACTTATCTAGAGGTGTGGTGAGCACTTTGACCCACCAAGTGCTTCACAGAAGTTTATAATGCAGAACCGTAAAAATAAAAAATCATATTTTTTCACAAAAATTATCTTTTCGCCCCCAATTTTTTATTTTCCCAAGTGTAAGAGAATAAATTGGATCCCAAAAGTTGTTGTACAATTTGTCCTGAGTACGCTGATACCCCATATGTGGGGGTAAACCACTGTTTGGGCGCATGGGAGAACTCAGAAGGGAAGGAGCACCGTTTGACTTTTCAATGCAAAATTGACTGGAATTGAGATGGGACGCCATGTTGCGTTTGGAGGGCCACTGATGTGCCTAAACATTGAAACCCCCCACAAGTGACACCATTTTGGAAAGTAGACCCCCTAAGGAATTTATCTAGATGTGTGGTGAGCACTTTGACCCACCAAGAGCTTCACAGAAGTTTATAATGCAGAGCCGTAAAAATAAAACAAAAATTTTTTCCCATAAAAATTATTTTTTAGCCCCCAGTTTTGTATTTTCCCGAGGGTAAGAAGAGAAATTCGACCCCAAAAGTTGTTGTCCAATTTGTCCTGAGTGCGCTGATACCCCATATGTGGGGGGGAACCACTGTTTGGCCGCATGGGAGGGCTCGGACGGGAAGGAGCGCCATTTGGAATGCAGACTTAGATGGAATGGTCTGCAGGTGTCACATTGCGTTTGCAGAGCCCCTAATGTACCTAAAGAGTAGAAACCCCCCACAAGTGACACCATTTTGGAAAGTAGACCCCCTAATTAACTCATCTAGATGTGTTGTGAGAGCTTTGAACCCCCAAGTGTTTCACTACAGTTTGTAACGCAGAGCCTTGAAAATAAAAAATCATTTTTTCCCCACAAAAAATATTTTTTAGTCCACAGTTTTGTATTTTCCCAAGGGTAACAGGAGAAATTGGACCCCAAAAGTTGTTGCCCTATTTGTCCTGAGTACGCTGATACCCCATATGTTGGGGTAAACCCCTGTTTGGGCACACGGGAGAGCTCGGAAGGGAAGGAGCGCTGTTTTACTTTTTCAACGCAGAATTGGCTGGAATTGAGATCGGACGCCATGTCACGTTTGGAGAGCCCCTGATGTGCCTAAACAGTGGAAACCCCTCAATTATAACTGAAACCCTAATCCAAACACACCCCTAACCCTAATCCCAAGAGTAACCCTAACCACACCTCTAACCTTGATACACCCCTAACCCTAATCCCAACCCTATTCCCAACTGTAAATGTAATCTAAACCCTAACAGCAACTTTAGCCCCAACCCTAACCCTAACTTTAGCCCCAACCCTAACTGTGGCCCCAACCCTAACCCTAACCCTAGCCCTAACCCTAACCCTAGCCCTAACCCTAGCCCTAACCCTAGCCCTAACCCTAATGGGAAAATGGAAATAAATACATTTTTTTAAAATTTTTCCCTAACTAAGGGGGTGATGAAGGGGGGTTTGATTTACTTTTATAGCGGGTTTTTTAGCGGATTTTTATGATTGGCAGCCATCACACACTGAAAGACGCTTTTTATTGCAAAAAATATTTTTTGCGTTACCACATTTTGAGAGCTATAATTTTGGTCCACAGAGTCATGTGAGGTCTTGTTTTTTGCGGGACGAGTTGACGTTTTTATTGGTAACATTTTTGGGCACATGACATTTTTAGATCGCTTTTTATTACGATTTTTGTGAGGCAGAGTGACCAAAAACCAGCTATTCATGAATTTCTTTTGGGAGAGGCGTTTTTACCGTTCCGCGTTTGGTAAAATTGATAAAGCAGTTTTATTCTTCGGGTCAGTACGATTACAGCGATACCTCATTTAAATCATTTTTTTATGTTTTGGCGCTTTTATACGATAAAAACTATTTCATAGAAAAAATAATTATTTTTGCATCGCTTTATTCTCAGGACTATAACTTTTTTATTTTTTCGCTGATGATGCTGTATGGTGGCTCATTTTTTGCGTTACAAGATGACGCTTTCAGTGGTACCATGCTTATTTATAGCTGTCTTTTTGATCGCGTGTTATTCCACTTTTTGTTTGACGGTATGATAATAAAGCGTTGTTTTTTACCTCGTTTTTTTTTTTTCTTACGGTGTTTACTGAAGGGGTTAACTAGTGGGCCAGTTTTATAGGTCGGGTCGTTACGGCGGCGGCGATACTAAATATATGTACTTTTATTGTTTTTTTTTTATTATTTAGAAATGTATTTATGGGAATAATATATATTTTTTTTCATTATTTAGGAATATTTTTTTTTATTTTTTTTTACACATTTGGAAAAATTTTGTGTTACTTTTTTACTTTGTCCCAGGGGGAGACATCACAGATCGATGATCTGACAGTTTGCACAGCACTCTGTCAGATCACCGATCTGACATGCAGCACTGCAGGCTTCACAGTGCCTGCTCTGAGCAGGCTCTGTGAAGCCACCTCCCTCCCTGCAGGACCCGGATGCCGTGGCCATCTTGGATCCGGGTCCAGCAAGGAGGAAGGAGGTAGGAGACCCTCGCAGCAATGCGATCACATCACGTTGCTGCGGGGGGCTCAGGGAAGCCCGCAGGGAGCCCCTCCCTGCGCGATGCTTCCCTATACCGCCAGCACATCGCGATCATGTTTGATCGCGGTGTGCCGGGGGTTAATGTGCCGGGGGCGGTCCGTGACCGCTCCTGGCACATAGTGCCAGATGTCAGCTGTGATAGGCAGCTGACACCTGGCCACGATCGGCCGCGCTCCCCCCGTGAGCGCGGCCGATCGCCTATGACGTACTATCCCGTCGGTGGGAATTAAAGCCCACCCCACCTCGACGGGATAGTACGTCATATGGGATTAAGGGGTTAAATAAATAATTAAAAAACGGCCTGTGGTCGCTGCTCTTTTGATAGCCTCAGACTGGTAAGGGGCCACAGAAATTGGCTCTGCCCAGCCTAAAAGTAGCAGACTGCAGTCACCCCAGGATAGGCGCATCTATTAGATGTTGCAATTCTGGCACTTCACCTGGCTCTTTCCACTTGCCCTGGTGTAGTGGTAAGTGGGGTAATAGTTGTAAGGTTGATGTCAGCTGTTTTATGGCTGCAGACATCAAGCACCACAGGTTAGTAATGGAGAGGCGTCTATAAGATGCCCCCATTACTAACCCCATAGCAAGATTGCAATAAAGAAAACAATAGGATAAAGTCCTTTAATTGAAATAAAACTCCCCTCTCTGTTTTACCCATTCATTTAAATAAATGGAAAATACAAAAGCAAAGTTACACTGAAATGTCAGATGAGAAGGTAATCCATTCATGCCCATCTCCTCTGTAAAAGACAAAAGATAATAAAACACCATATTCCTTACCTGTCCATTGAGAAGATAATCAATATCTGTCCCATGACAATCTGAATGATTTGGAAAGCAGTCACATCAGTCATGCTACTGCTCTCCAAGCCAGCCGGTTCACACTAAGACAGGGTCGTGATTATGTTCCTGCCGTGTGTAGTGCTACCATGTGAAAGGTCACTGGAGTTCATAGCGGATGAACCCCAGACACACATAGTAACATAGTAACATAGTAACATAGTTAGTAAGGCCGAAAAAAGACATTTGTCCATCCAGTTCAGCCTATATTCCATCATAATAAATACCCAGATCTACGTCCTTCTACAGAACCTAATAATTGTATGATACAATATTGTTCTGCTCCAGGAAGACATCCAGGCCTCTCTTGAACCCCTCGACTGAGTTCGCCATCACCACCTCCTCAGGCAAGCAATTCCAGATTCTCACTGCCCTAACAGTAAAGAATCCTCTTCTATGTTGGTGGAAAAACCTTCTCTCCTCCAGACGCAAAGAATGCCCCCTTGTGCCCGTCACCTTCCTTGGTATAAACAGATCCTCAGCGAGATATTTGTATTGTCCCCTTATATACTTATACATGGTTATTAGATCGCCCCTCAGTCGTCTTTTTTCTAGACTAAATAATCCTAATTTCGCTAATCTATCTGGGTATTGTAGTTCTCCCATCCCCTTTATTAATTTTGTTGCCCTCCTTTGTACTCTCTCTAGTTCCATTATATCCTTCCTGAGCACCGGTGCCCAAAACTGGACACAGTACTCCATGTGCGGTCTAACTAGGGATTTGTACAGAGGCAGTATAATGCTCTCATCATGTGTATCCAGACCTCTTTTAATGCACCCCATGATCCTGTTTGCCTTGGCAGCTGCTGCCTGGCACTGGCTGCTCCAGGTAAGTTTATCATTAACTAGGATCCCCAAGACTCGCATCATGTGAAAAGTTTAACACAGCGAGTGGTGATATCAGAGTGGTGATCGTGGTTCATCAGCTATGACCTCCATTTACCTTTCTCATACCAGCGCTATACACTGCAGGAGCATTGTCATGCTCCTGCCTCAGTGTGTTCTGGCTGGCTAGCTGAGTGCTCGCATCTTGCCAAAGCTCAACAAGCCACCGAGAGCTGTACTTCTTCGAGGGGCAGATATGGATTATCTTATCATCAGACAGGTGAGGAATATGGTGTTTTATTATTTTTGTCTATTAAATGGGACATGACCATCAGTGGATTATCTTTTATATTTTTATTTTTTAAATAAAAGGGTATAAGAGTCTGGGGGTTGATGTTAATAATCTGGAAACAGCTGATATTGATAGCCTCGGATGAAACCTTGGTTATTGACCCCCTCCAAGACTAAAAACATTAGCTCTCAGCTGCCATAGAAATGGCAGCTCTTCCTACTTGTCCTGGTGCGGTTGCAAGCTGGGTAATAGTTGTGGGGTTGATGTCAGCTTTGTAATGTCAGTGGACATTCAGCACATGGTAAGTTAGTAATGGAGAAGCATCTATAAGAAGTGCCCATCACTAGCCACAACATGTTTTTATGCCTGATGCCCATTTAAAATTAATCCTATTCCACAAACGGTACTGAACTGATGTATGCATTCAAATTTGACAGCATGCAATTAAAGCTATAAGCAAATGATAAAGAAAGAATTAAACAAAAGCTGCTGATAAACATCTTTCATACTGTTAGGGCTAGCGGAACGCACCAAATAATTAAATAGATGTAATAAGGTGCGTTCGCAGCTCGGGGTCCACTGTGCAGAGATGGAACCTGCTGCTAAGTAATGGCGGACTATATGGCGGTACAATGAGGATACACACATGGGTTAACTTCACCCTGTATGAAGAAAGTGATCCCTGTTAAGTCACAGGGTCGCGGTACTGCACAGAAAGCGCAAACAAGGAACCACAGAACTCTATCCCAGGACACAACATTAGAGTTAGTGTAGACCTCTTGCGATCGACACCACAATTGGGGTATCAGAGGTAACTAATATGCACAGAAGTGCATGCTGTGCCACACTAGCGGATGCCACTAACCACCCAGACTTTGGTAAGGTAAGCGCTCTAATAGCGCACAACGCTGCACTGGCGGTCACAGCAGTTAGACGCTGCTTCATGTGTTAAAGCTGTGAGTTCAGCCGGGCGCTAGACTGCAGCCATACACCTTACCCGAACAGTCATACACAAGGGATGGGTTTTTTAAGGAACGACTTGCACTCAGCACACACACGATAACAATTGTATACTAGCGCATGGCCGTGCGGCCATCCAAACCTTTTATAGCTGCAGCAAGTACAAGACCTTCCGAGAAGGACCAATGGGAGTCTGCCACAGAAGAACACCTTTAGGACCTTCCTAGAGGACCAATGGTATTAGCTGCAGTATCTAAGCATGTGACCCCTGACCTCCAATGGGAGGTCATCCCGTGGGCATGCTCAGAAAGGGAAAATCTGGACTTAGTCCCAGAAAGACCTGCTCGCTGCTGAACATTGCTGGCTACAAGAACAGAGCCTGGAAGGGCAGCAGTAACCAGTCGTCCAGTATTAGCCTGAGCTAGACTCTGGGAACGACGTCTCCTCTGAGCAGACTCCACTGCGGCTGGAGAAGAATGGGAAACCGCAGCGGAGATGGTTCGAGATTCCCCCTGTGCAGAGGTGGGAACTCGACACCTAACACATACTCTATAAAATTCAGATTGTTAAATTCATATCCACCAACTCTCCCAAGAAGCTTGAGAAATATTTCCTAAGACATTCCTGTAGTGGAGCATGGGACTTTACAGGTATTTCAATTTACCTTTGTAGTACTTGACACAGTCACAATAGTCAAAAAATATTTTTCTCTACTAAGATTAATTAATTTCACTTATAATGAAATATAAGTATGAGTCATATCCCAGTTCTATGTATATTACCAGTAATGTTTCTATTCTAACGTCATTTATATAGGAAATATTAAAGAAGCAGTCCCATCAAAACATTGATCCTCTGAAATCTTTGCATTCATCATATTATATGGCACTGTGTACTTACAATTGCTCATTTTTCCTTTCTACCAGATAATTCTTTTCTTTTCCATCAGGTCTTTGACATCATGTAACTAAAAACTCACTAGCTGAATCTTTCTAAGCTTTATGTAGAAACAGGAGGTCAATTTTCAGTGCATGACTCATAAGTCACTGCAAAGTCCCTAGCAGGTGGGAAAAGCAGAGCAGCTGATTCAAGAGATGAAGAAGGGAATGATTTTTTTCAGGGAAATGAGTCTTCCTGTTTCTACAGCAGAGAAAATAGAAATATTTAATGGGTAGAAGGGCAAAATGAGCAATTGTAAGTAGAAAGTGCTATACAATGTGATAATTGCAATATTTGAAGAGGATAAAACCTTTGATGGGAGTGTTTCTTTAAGATTAGTTCATTCACATATTCAATATTATATCATTTACATTTGAAGAATCAAACCTTAATTCCAAAATGTTATCTGTCTAGAGAGCACGAAATATAGTGATTAAACCAAATAAAATTGTGCATGACTTGTTTATACTTTTTTAATATACTTTTTATATACTTTTTTGCTTAGTTGGTTTAACTTCATTTTACTTTTTCTAACTTTATTTTCTAAACACATTTTTTTATTTTTAAAAATCTCCTCCCATGTTCCTAATTTGTTATATAGTTATGATTGCATTCATGGCTTTTTCTGGCCAAAAATATAAAAAGTGTTTAAAAAATAGTTCTAAAAATCTACTCTTGAAATTAAGGGTTTTACAATCATTATGCTTCCACCTCTCTCATCACCTATTATCTCCAACATAAATCAGAAATGGCAACTGCACAGGCAGGGGATGGGTTGGGCAAATAGATCTCAATGGCTACTTTAAAGAAGCACTCGCAAGTTTTTATTCTCTTAATATATTGCAATCATCATGTTATATAGCACTGTGTACATACAATTGCTCATTTTATCTTTCTATCTAAATAATTCTTCTCTTTGCTCTATGTAGAAGCAGGAAGTTTCTTTTCCCTCTTCAACTCCTGACACAGCTGTTCCCTCCTTCCTCACCAAGGACTTTTTCAGTGAATCATGATTCATACAGGGAATATAGACTTCCTGTTTCTACATAGAGCTTAGAAGGATTCAGTTAGTTGTTAATCGTGTGATGGCCTAATGGAAAAGAGAAGAATTAAGTGGGTAGAAAGACAAAATGAGCAATTGTAAGTACACAGTGCTATGTAATATGATGACCTCATTATATTAAGAAGATAAAAACTTTGATGGAAATGCTTCTTTAATCACATGGGAAACCAGGACATGCTGTTCCCATTGCCAGTACTGTTACTTGCTCCTAAGCTTTACCTTTCTACTATGTATGGCCATGGTCAGAATTATAAGCAAGTGACAGAATCACATTTCTTAAATACACTACTTAGAAAGAATCCATGCAACAATATTTTCAGTGTTGAATGTTTGTTTGTTTTTTAAAAAGCATAAAAGGAATGAAAAAGTATAAACAGAATGCATCAAGCAATGCAAGTATTTTATAGGAAAAGAAGATGTGAATGAGTTCCAGGCAATGATAGATGAAGGAATTACAACTGATGCCCCTTTATATTAATATTGTATTACTGTATGACATTTGATAAGCTGTGATCTATTCAATTTGGGTAATATTATAGCATTATGGAAAATCACATGTTTTATCGGGAAAACTAGTTTGCAAAAATTACAATTGCAGGCAATAATCATAAACGATATGTTCTTCATATGTAACATCATCATTTCCTTTTTCCAAATTGATTTCTTGATCGTTAGATTGTCTATAATTCCAAATAACAACTAAAGCCTAATTCACATGACTGTGCAAAAAATCATCCACTTGTTTTGCAAAAGTGAGTATTTATACTCCATGGGTATTTGAGTGTCAGCATTGTGTGGTCATGTGGCAAAACTCATGGCATCTGGGATGGAGTCCAATGGTGCATGCGGGGATTTTCTTCACACGGACTCATGGTTTGTGTAGAAATTCATGTATGTGAGTTGTGCCATTGATCACTGTTACAAAAATTATTTTTTTTTAAATGTTTTATATAATTTCTAATAATCAATGCAAACCATCAGTGCATTCAATATAGTGACTTCAAAGATTACCTTCAAAATGATCAGCAACATTTTTGAATGTGTTTTTATATTTTGCGTAAAAGTGTAATTTTGGAAATATGATCAAGAATCCACTAGAGATAAAGCAATGAGCATATTCCATACAAAGTGCAAATTTATTTATAATTATTGTTTCTTTGAACACAAACTACTTTCTATTGTCAACACAAAGTCAAGCAATGAAATGACGGGTTACAATGATATGATAAAAACACACAATATGCTATTTAGTAATGAGGGATTTACACAGTGTTAGGCTGGTAATAAAGAATGTCATATACAAGGGGAAAAGTTTCAAGTGGAAAGCAGAGCTTACTTTTTGGTGAACAGGTCCCACAGTCTAATAGTCTAGTCCAGTCTGTAAGATAATCAATAAATGTCATTCATTCCTTTGCTGCCGTACTTGGGTAAAACTAAGCAAAATAGCAAATGCTTTGATTTGTACATAAAAAAGGTTCAACTGCCCAGAGGTTGAATCAAATTATTACAAAAATGAACAAAAACAAAAAAACAAGGTGATATAAATGTATCAGAATGATTAAGATGCTAAGTCATTTCAATATTAACATTAGGTTCCTTTGTTATTATAACCAAAGATATTTTGTCATAAACAAAAATCATAAAACACACCAGAAACTGTCTTGTCATTTAAAGAGGTGAAGTGTATCTAATTCTGAAAGAAAAGCTTGGCACAAAGACAACACGACTCATCACTCAAGCAACCCCATATCGACAGAGTCACTGCATCTCTTCAGCTCTCAGGAGTCTCGACAGAAGGGATAATGAGTAGCTTCAAATAACAAGATATTTTGGCACAGATTTCATTGACCCTTGCCAGGAAAAAAGATGAAGATATAGTGAAGTTTACATTCAAAATATTAATGATCCAATGCAGCCAAATCAGCCAAGGAGCTTTTAATAACCAAGAAAGAGCTCAAACTTCCGGAAAGCCAATAAAATACATTGAGGGACTTGAGTAGTACATATTTGCCCAGGCCAAGTGCATAAAGGTGCTAGAGATTTACAATGATCTAGGATTTACAAAGTACAATTTTGTTGCATACAGTATAGTATAAAGCAAAACTTTTTTTGGATAGTTTTGGTTCAAAACATACACAATAAATCTATAAAAAACAAGTACATCTTAACTTCGGCATGAACCCACTCTTGCATCTGTCTCAACATCAAAACTTTGGGGTATATACAGAATTTCAGAAATGTGTAACTGAAATGAAATACTTTTACAGAAAGAATCTACGGCTCAGAAATCTTAGTGTAATTATGTAGCTATTCTACTGGGCTAATAACAAAAAAGTCAGGTTTTCTCCAAGTCAAACGTTCAGGTTGAGCATCAACAGTGACAAGCTGATTGCATCACCCCATGTGAGCCAGAAAAATACCAAAGATCAATCATGAAGTGAAACACTGGTCATCTAAAGTAATTAGTGTCATTTAAATTATGGAGAAAAATGGTAGATTTGAGAGCATAGGAATTTTCGTTGGAACTCTTGTCCAATCCGACATTTGTATTGTTTAGAAAGCCAATTACTAATCACAATGACATTATTGGGTATAATAACAATTACAAGCCTCATTAACTGTAGATGTCGGATTATTATGAAGAAATAAAACAACATTCATACAATATTATATTGACTTTTCTAAGTTTGCCTCTCTTAAAATGGTAGAATAGCCCATCACAATGTTTAGCTCAAAGCCACTTTTGAAATGGATAACAGGAAAACAAGACTAGCTGAAATATCATTCTTTTATATAAAAGAATCCCATAGAAATGTGTTTTGATGAGACAACCCTCTTAAAAAATCAAGTAAGTAGATTAGAACAATTAATGTACTTTAACTGACCAATTTTGAGATGGATATAACAGTTATAAACAGAAAAAAATGGAGCATTGCAAGAAAACAACAAAAAAGCAAAATACAACATAAACAACACACAAAAAATGGTGTTAAAATACTATATTATTTAATATATAATATATCTATAAGTGTAGTTACAATTGAACTGAATTCAAAATCAAACAAATGCATATATACATATTTTATTGAGATACACAGCTGCACAATAAAAATGTAATTTAAAGTTAATAGTAAAAACATGGGACAATGAAAGCAAGGGGAGGCCGATGAGATACACATAATAGTGAAAACAAGATTACGATGCAAAGGGTAGCCAACAGTTGGCAGAATACTATCAAGAACTAAAGAGAAAAAGGTATGTATAGGCACATGTATATATCTACAGTTAATTATAATGCAATTGGGAGAGTTCGATATATGCAATGCACAAAAAATAAAATTAGTAGTGGAAAAATAAAGATACAATATAATCAGACATGTGACCAAAAAATAATAGCCTGTGTGTTAGGGGTCGAGTTCCTGCCTCTGCACATGGGGAATCTCGGGCAGTCTCCGCTGCGGTCTCCCATTCTTCTCCTGCTGCAGTGGAGCCTGCTCAGCGGAGACGTCGATCCCAGCGTCTCGCTCAGTCTGACTCTGTGCTAAGAGTTACTGCTGCGTTTCCTGCTTCTCCCATTGAAGTCAGTGCTGGGCAGCGGCGAGCGGACGCTTCTGGGGCTAAGTCCTGCTTTTCACATTCTGAGCATGCCCAGAGTAAGATCTCTCAGTGGAGATCGAGGGTCACATGATCAGATACTGCAGCTAAGTTCCTTGTAGCTGCTAGGACTAAATCCTGCTTTGCACTCTGAGCATGCCCAGGGCGAGATCTCTCAGTGGAGATCCAGGGTCACATGCTCAGGTGCTGCAGCACTCCATTGGTTCTTCTTTGAAAGGTCCTAAACATGCTGCAGCTATTTAAGCCTCGCATGGTCGCACGGCCATGCGCTAGTATTGTCTTTATATTATGTGTGTGTGTAGATGGATGTATGTCGAAGGATGAAAGCTCCTAAATATCCCATTCCTAGTGTTGTTGTCTGTTTGTGGATGGAGGTAGCTATCTAGCGCCCGACTAGCCATCAGCACGATACACACATTACAGCGTCTAGTTGCTGTGACCGCCAGTGCGGCGCCGTGTGCTTTCTCTGCGCTTTCCTGACCCAAGCCTGGGTGGTTAGTGGCGCCCGCCAGTGCGGCACCGCACGCACTCTCGTGCCTCTAAAATATATTCTCTTGGTGCGGTACCGCGGCCCTGTGACGCAACAGGGTTCGCTTCCTTCACACTGGGTGAAGTTAACCCATGTGTGTATTCATATTGTACCGCCATATCGTCCGTCTCTACTAGCAGCAGGGTTTTCACCTGCACGGTGGACCTCGGACGGCGAACGCACCTAATACCATTACATCTTATACTTGGTGCGTTCCGCCAGTCCTAACACTGTGTCACCATATCGGCCTCCATCTTAGATCCAAACACGCCATTCGTACCTCAACGTGCGTTTTGTATTCCCAGATGAATCGAGGTCAAAACGTGCGTTGGGGTCTGAGGTGGACGCTAATGTGGTGAAACAGTCTTTAATTATTTTTTGGGGTATGCCTGATTATAATGTATCTTTAATTTTTTACAACTGATTTTATTTTTTGTGCATTACATTGAACTAAATCTCTATATTTCTAACTCACAGAATTGTATTGTATTTAACTTTGTGGATATATATGTGCCTATGCATACTTATTATTACTCCTTGGTAGTATTCTGCCGTCTGGTGGCTACTTTTTGTATGGTATCCTATTTTCACTATTTTATGCCTCTGCTTGCTTTCATCATTCCTTGATTTTACTATTAACTTTTACATTTTATTTTTATTATGTAGTTGTGAATCTCAAAAAATATGTTTTATCAAATTGGAAAAACACTTACTGTATATGACATATTAGGCATTTTCTGTATGCTCTATATTAGAATTAGTTTTTGGATTATAGGCTTCTTCCAATATTAGCTACTAGCTATTGAACCCGTTCTACGCCCGGGTGGTGAGCATTTATATTGGTATATGGTCTCCATCCTGGTATGTGCTGCTCCCATCTTGCTCCCCCATCCTGTCATGTGCTGCTCCATCCTGCGTCCCCATCCTGTCATGTGCTGCTGAGTGCGGCTGAGTGTGGCTGTACTTACTGCCTGAGTGTAGCGCTGGCTATAATGGATACAGCACCCCTGCAGCCAGCACAGCGAGGGCTGACTCTGCCCACTCGCATCTCTGGTCACATGCTGGTAACATCATCGAAGGTCCTGGAGCTCCGCTGGGCTCTACATCTACCCTGACCGAAGCTGCAGAGCACGGAGCCCCCATGGCCGCTATATTATGGGGGATACACGGGTGTGTGGAGCCGCCATGGCCGGTATATTGGGGGGATAAGTAAGTTTGGCTGTGTCACTCTTGTCCAGACTGCGCAGGTGCGGTGCGTTGTGCTTGCGCAGTCTATAAAGGCTTCGGACAGAGTGATGCTCCCACCGTTATATTATAGATACAGTATGTAGCTAAACATGTTTAGTCTGGTTAGTCTATTTATTTTTGTATCTTCCGCAGATTTACTTTGAAAATGTTTCCAAGTTTAATAAATATTTTTTTACATTTCTATATTTCATATATAAATATATTGGCATGCAATTTTTTTTACAATTACTTATCTCATATGAAATAAGGATAGCAGGTAAACATCTTGCATAGATTATTTACGCTGGACTGTAACAGGAAAAGGTAGTCACAGAAGCATATCCTATCCATATTAACCGTCAAGGTAATTACATTTTGGTGAGAAATTCAGATTCTGATCTCTCCAGCAACTCTCCATTAGTAGTCATTCATTATTTAACAATGCTGTGACCAACAATTCAAAACTACATTTCTTAAAGTTTGTCTTTGTCAAGAAGCCATCTTCCTCAGTTTAGGAGCAGAATCGAAAACAAGCAATATTTTGACATTGAAGACTGTATCCCATGCAATTTCCTGTCAGTAATTTTTGATATATCCCATCTGACTTAGCATCTATAGCTCTATTGTGACTAGACCTAACGCCTGCAGAATTTTTCTTTTACTTCCATGAAATAACAATTGCTATTTTACAGTACATTTTAAAGTGAAAGTTCACCTTTACTAAAGTTGTAGAAAACTACTAAAAATGTAAGAAAATGATACTTCACAATATATCCTTACTAACCGTTTTGCCTCCTTGGCGCTGTTACACTTCAGGTATACTTTTTAATGTTTCACATTACAGTGTTTTCCTAGTAAACCGTGACTACATTTGTAGTCCGATGTTGTTAGTATAAAATATACTTTGGGAACCCAGGACAAAGAGTGTCTCATACATCACACCACAACCTGTCGTGATGGAGAAGAACCTTCTCAGCAGAAGGTGAAATGTAGGCCCGAGCTGACATTACAATCTAAAGAGGGGAGAAGAGTTATTAGTAGAAATTAGGAAACAAATTTGAGGGGAATTAAATTCTACTCAAATTTTACAATAATCCAAATTTTCCAAAGGGCAGATTTTTTTTTTATTGTGCCTTCTGCGTGAAAGCAGCAAAATGATAACCTGTGGTCACCTATTTTGTGAACCATAAAAGGCCATCACAATGTTAAAAATGAAAAAATCATTATTCTCATCTCAACGCTCACCTATCCAGCCCCTCCATGTAATTTATCCGTTCTTTGCTGCATCTTCAAATCATTGCTTGCACTAAAAATGCTGGGCCTCATCAAAATTAAAGTTCCAACCCAGCGTGAGAGGCCCAGGAGGATTTTGGGCAATTTTAGAACCATGGTGTAATGATGTGATAGCATGCGCAGCACCAAGGTATCTCAGTGCGAGCTGCAGCAATCTGAAGATGTGGCGAGGACTGGACGGGTTATGGTGAGGTGAGAAGTAAAGTGAGATTATTTATGAAGAGTCCTGGAGCATAATTAGGCTATGGTCACACCACCATCTCATCAAAGAGAATCGGGCCGATTATACAAATTATTCTGATCAGAGTTTGATCATAGTTAGATCCGATTTTCTCGGATGTGGTGAAGATAGAAAAAAAATGGCTCCATCTCTCTATTCTGTTAGGCTACGCTCACATTAGCGTTTTGTGTGTTTGCATCGGGCGACGCAGCGGCGACGCATGCGTCATGCGCCCCTATATTTAACATGGGGGACGCATGGACATGCGTTGTGCTGCGTTGTGCGACGCATGCATTTTTTTTGCCGCAAGCGTCGGGCGCAGAAAACGCAACAAGTTGCATTTTTCTTGCGTCCAAATTCCGGCAAAAAAGGACGCATGCGTCGCAAAACGCAGCATTTTTGTGTGCGTTTTGGTGCGTTTTTATTTGCGTTGTGCGTTGCGTCACCGACGTAGCAGCGCACAACGCAAATGTGAACGTAGCCTTAGTCCGTGAAAATCACACCACACTCAGGTGTCATACAAGTGCGATCCAATGTTTTCCACAGATTAATTGAGCTGCTTGGCTGAGTGTAATCCAAATATCGGATTTAAATCGTGCATCCTGAAATTTTTTCCTCTGACAATCTCTGTCCGAGAAAAAATTGGACATGTGCATGTCCGTATAGAATAACATTGGTCTGAGTGGGATCCAATGTTTTGTCGGATCACACTCGGGTGGAAAATACGATCATCTGCTCGAGCTCTAAGGGACATTAAATTAGCAGAGAATGACTTCTCCGTTATTCATGTTCCAAGAAAAATCCGCGTGAACAATCGAATATGAAGTTTGCCTAATCCACTCATCTTTAGTAATGAAGAAATGGTGGCCTCAGTTTTGGAGAGAAATGTGACAAGCGGGGATAGTAAATCTAAATTGTATGCCATGATGCGGTTTGCAGTGCTGAAACAATGACCACATAACAAAAGGGTGGGGGTACAAAAAAAATTGAAAGAACCCTTAAAAAACAACAAAACTATTAATGCATATTTTGTATAAATACCCAAATATTCTACAATCTGCCCATAAATAAAATGTATAACCATAAAACTCAACCTTTACTGTATGTCCACTTATGAATATGATAGAATATGAATTTAGTTTCAATGGATGCTAAGAAAAATGAATCTCATCTGTCCTTCCTGAGTTTAAGTGAAGAAGATCTGAATAGGCGTTATAATTTTACAAAGTAAACTCAAGGAGAAATGAATTATTGTGGCTGAAAGAAGGTTTTAATCTACATCTTCTTTACAGATCTAACTTTGAAGTGCAATGATAACTCAATTGTACTGGAGGTAATTTTATTTTTGTTTTACATTGACTTCATTCCAGCTTCCAGAAAATCATACAGATGTATCAGTGAAGGTGACCTGTCGCCCTATGTAATCCCTCAGGTTCTTTCAGATGAACAGACAAATCATAAATTAACCTCTGAGATTAAAGTCAAGGAAGGAATTCAAAGATGTGGATTTATCAAATCCCATCATCTTCTACATGCATTGCTCCTATGAAGTATTTAAAATTAATCAAATAATCTTATTGAACTGGATTTTTAAAGTTATCCTGAACTCAATTTTCTTTTCAAAGATTTTGCAACACATCTTTGATTGACAGTGCGCCTTTCTTTAGCGATCAGATTTTCCTATCTATCCAAAGGCCTTTGGATTTCTTAAGCATACATTCATCTTCAACCCAAGGATTTCAGACTGAACAAATGCAATTACATTCCTTAAAAATGCATAAAATAAAATGTGATATCCTTTGACCTTGAGTGGAAAAATAATGGATACTGCATCATCTCAGGCAAGAAATCCATACTTGTTCTTGTCAAATACTGATGCTTAAAGATTCATGGCAGACTATTAAAAATATCCCCAAAATACTTTTGCTGGAACAAATGTGAGAGACAATTCTAAGACTGAAACAATTTATATGAAGCTTATGGTTACTGTGGGTCAAGGATCTGAGAGCATATTTTCATCACCGACATGGGTTTATCATCACTAAACTTCTCCGTTCACTGCACAGAGACAGGGAAATAAAAAAAAAGCTCTATATAGTAGACATCAGCTATCCAGTGGGGCGTTCAATCAATGCTATGCCTTGCTGGTCACTCTAGTATTTCTTTCCAGGGTCATGCATGAAAAAGAGTTGCCAATCTATGTAATATGAGTGTATTATGCATATTCACTGTGAAATGGACTATAATTACCTAACTAACTAAAAGAAGTGGTTGTGAAGAATGTAGATTTTATGCTTTGCTGTGAGACTTCATTGAATTCTTCACATTTTCTACTTGTTTTTTTCAGCAAAATGAAGCATTTGTCAAGTGGAGTAAGCTATGAAAACCTTCTAAGAGGAATTTGGTTGTATGTATCAAATGAGAAGACTCTAAGACTATGTTCAATAGTCAAAGTCATATACTGTAATAAGTTATTTCCTTGGTAATGTAACAGGGGCAGACTTGCCACCTGGTCAATTATGTAATTATGAACACCATTTTATATGTTTTGCCTATTTGGTCTGTTTTTGTTCCGGAACTGCTAAATTCCTGCCATTAGATGGATCTGCACCACTATATACAAAGAGGTAACCAAAAAACAAGAATTACTTATTTAAAAATGTTTTTATTCAAAATAACATCTTGAAAAAAATAATCCCCTTCAAAATACAGGGTGGGCTAAATATTTTTATACACCTAAATAAAATGGAAATGGTTGGTGATATCAACTTCCTGTTAGTGGCACATTAGTATATGGGTGGGGGAAACTTTTCAACATGGATGGTGACCATGGCTGCCATTTTGAAGTTGGCCATTTTGGTTCCAACTTTATTTTTTCCAATGGGAAGAAGGTCACGTGACACATCAAACTTATTGAGAATTTCACAAGAAAAACAATGGTGTGCTTGGTTTTAACGTAACTTTATTCTTTCATGAGTTATTTACAAGTTTATGACCACTTATAAAATGTGTTCAAAGGGAACCTGTCACCTGAATTTTGCAGGACCGGTTTTCGGTCATATGGGGGCGGAGTATTCAGGTGTTTGAAAGATTGCCTTGTGCAGGCATGTACTACGGAGGACATAGAATGAACTTCAATCCAATATTGCGGCCAGCATGCAGCCAGCGGGTAAGGAAAGGGTGAATCAAACACCCGAAAACTCCACCCATATGACAGAAAAACAGGCCCGCAAAATTCAGGTGACAGGTTCCCTTTCAAAGTGCTGCCCATTGTGTTGGATTGTCAATGCAACCCTCTTCTCCCACTGTTGAAGCACTGATAGCAACACCGCAGAAGAAATGCTAGCACAGGCTTCCAGTCTCCGTTGTTTCAGATGCTGCACATCTCGTATCTTCACAGGATAAACAGTTGCTTTCAGATGACCCCAGCATCTGAAACAAAGGATACTGGAAGCCTGTACTAGCATTTCTTCTGCGGTGTTGCTATCAGTGTGTAAAGTGTGGGAGAAGAAGGTTGCATTGACAATCCAACACAATGTACAAAAAAAATCCCCTGTTTGGGAGAGAAAAATAGACAAATCGCAGCGCTTTAAGTGCGTAAACGCAATATTATAGTCTTTAAAGGGTGCACAATGTTATGCACTCACCTGATATAAGACTAATATGGCTTTAGATTGTGTATCCTCAAAAATCCCCCTGGGATAATTTTTAATAGACAGGGCTTGCAGCTTGCCTCGGGTGGATCCAAGTGAAAGAGCCAGAGTCAGGCTCACATAGGATGAGTAGATTAAGAAAAGCACATCCAGCCCATGAATGGCAGCACTTCCCAGGACTCACATCCAAAGATGATATTTCATATTTTTTTATTTGATAAGTTAAAATAGAGGAGATACAATGCGTTTCGGGTACAGCATATATCCTTCTTCAAGTATCATAAAAACACAGTACAAATGCTACTGGTATAAAATTCAATCACACATATATAGTAGCAAACCCTTTATCCCAGCCTCATAAACTTAATTTGGGGTCTGGACCAAGTTCATGTATACACCCACTGATTGATGCAGCCTTGTCAACATTGATGCAAAAAAGCCACGTTTAAACTCTCTCTGTGATATCATTCAATCCATTTGGATATAATGTTCCCAAACGATATATCCAAAACGTTTCTTTCCGGTTTAAAAGAGCAGTCCTGTTTGTAACACCAGTGGGTATCTGCAATACCAGAGTTACTTTTATGTTAACAATTTTGTCATGTTTAATTAGCAGATGTCTTGAGAGACTATGTTTTAAAAAGCCGTTTTTTGCTCTATTTCTGTGGCCATTAATGCTTGACCGCAGTGTCTGCACAGTGCGCGCCACATATTGTAAACCGCAACTGCATGTGATGACATATACAACATGATCACTACTACAGGTGAGTCTTTGTGGGATCTCAAAAACATCACCAGTATTATTACATTTGATAGTTTCAGCCCCGTGATCTAGGATCCCACGGGTACAACATTTTTTGGAGTTACATTTCAAAACTCCAGTTCCTTGGAGAACACCACATTAAATTTGATCCTTACTTTTATTAATGTTTTTTCTTTTTGGATCCAACTGTTTTTTTAATTTACTGGGGGCCACCAAATTTTTCTAAGTTTTCCCCCTTCTATATGTGATCCCTGGTTTATCAGGGAGATATTTCCCCAAAACAGGGTCACACTTTAAAATATACCAATCCTTCGAAAGCACAGTTCTTATGACTTTATTTCCCCTATAGAATGTTGTCACAAAATTCAATTTCCAGCGATGATCATGTTTTTTTTTACCGATAGTCAAAGTATCCCCCATCCTGGTTTTTCCTTTTAAATGTGCCTCCTGTGTTTTTATTTTGTTATCCCTAGAGGCACCACTTTTCAAATTTTTTGGGTATCTTTTTCCTTAAATTTTCTTTTTAAAATTTTAGACTGAGCTACATAATAAGATTCTCTCGTACAATTCTTTCTGATACAAAAAAATTGGCTTTGGGGTATATTAACCTTCCACTTTTTGTAATGTGCACTGTTGAAATCTAAAATGCCATTTTTTTTAAGTGGGTTTTTGTGATAATTTTTTTCTCACTATGGCTGATCTCTAGATCAAGAAACACCATTTTTTCTTTATTCATTTGTGATGTAAAGGTAATCCCCCAGGTGTTATTATTGATCTCCTTTATTAATTGTGCCGCTTCATCCACTGTCCCCTGCTCTTTTAGACCGGAAAGAAATGTTTTAGATAAATCGTTTGGGATCATTATATCCAAATGGATTGAATGATATTATAGAGAGAGTTTAAACGTTGCTTTTTTTTCCCTCTGATTTTTATTTGTGCTTTTTTTTTGTTTGTTTTTTTTTGCATCAATGTTGACAAGGCTGCATCAATCAATGGGTGTGTTCCTGAACTTGGTCCAGACCCCAAAATAAGTTTCTGAGGCTGGGATAAGAGGTTTGCTTCTATATATAAGTGTGATTGAATCTTATACCAGTAGAATTTGTACTGTGTTTTTATGTTACCTGAAGAAGGATATATACTGTATCCAAAACTCATTGTATCTCCTCTGTTTTAACTTATCAAATAAAAAATATGAAATATCATCTTTGGATGTGAGTCCTGGGAAGCGCTGCCATTCATGGGCTGGATGTGCTTTTCTTGATCTAATCCAACACAATGGGCAGCATGGGGGGGGGAGTGTATTACACATTTCAAAAGACTGATTGAAACCTTCACACAGAATAAAACAAGTGTGATCAGGTGCAAGCTGTTACGACTATTCAAAATATAAATACAGTTGCACTCTGAAATGCCATAATATGTAAACATTGAATATATGAAATTGGAACTGCATTACTGCTGTAAAAAATATGTTAAAAAATGAAGGTAGTTAGTGCGCAAATTTGCCAATTTATAAGAGCCCATCAGCCATGGCAAGGCACACCCCTATGATTGGACTCTAACCTTATATACCTTTCCCAGGATGAATGCTTTCAAACAAGGAGAGGCATATATGGTTAGGGTCCAATAAAAGTGCGATACCTTGCTGAAACTGATGTGGGAGATCAGATGGGAATAAAGGTACCGTCACATTTAGCAACGCAGCAGCGATCCAGACAACGATCCCGGTCGCTGCAGCGTTGCTGTGTGGTCTCTGGAGAGCTGTCACACAGACAGCTCTCCAGCGACCAACGAATCTGGAAGTCCCCAGGTAACCAGGGTAAACATCGGGTTACTAAGCGCAGGGCTGCGCTTAGTAACCCGATTTTTACCCTAGTTACTAGCGTAAACGTAAAAAAACAAACACTACATACTTACATTCCGGTGTCTGTCCCCCGGCGCTGTGGTTCTCTGCACTGTGAGCGCTGGCCAGAAAGCACAGCGGTGACGTCACCGCTGTGCTCTGCTTTCCGGCCAGCGCTTACACAGTGCAGAGAAGCACAGCGCTGGGGGACAGACACCGGAATGTAAGTATGTAGTGTTTGGTTTTTTTTACGTTTACGCTGGTAACCAGGGTAAACATCGGGTTACTAAGTGCGGCCCTGCGCTTAGTAACCCGATGTTTACCCTGGTTACCAGTGAAGTCATCGCTGAATTGGCGTCACACACGCCGATTCAGCGATATCTGCAGGTAAGACAGCGACGAAATAAAGTTCTGGCCTTTCTGATCCGACCAACGATGTCACAGCAGGATCCTAATCGCTGCTGCGTGTCAAACTCAACGATATCGCTATCCAGGACGCTGCAACGTCACAGATCGCTAGCGATATCGTTCAGTGTGAAGGTACCTTAAGTGATCCCTTGTCCTAAAGAGAAAGGAAGTAACTTTTAGGCATAGAGGGGCTCTCTAAGGAAAGACTCGACAAGAGGGGTGGTCTAGGTGTAGTCTGCTGGCAAGTGGTTGCCAGGAGATGTAATGTTGATAAAATTAGAGTCAGTTTAAATCGACCAACTGGTAGCATGATACACTCAATGATCGGCAATTTTACACAGGTAGCCCTAAGTAAATGATGTGCATTGAATGACCCATGATTGATTGTACAATACGCAAATGCTGCCATAGTTCTCAGCACTGCGAGTCCTGTTTCCATAGGCAGATGCAATGCTGAGAATGATGTTTTTTTGTGCTGAGCAGAAGATCATTTCACCCGACGAACAAGAGTTTTGCTAATTCATCAGGTGATCGACAGCCTGTTTAAATAGCAAGATGATTGTGAAACGAGCATTTTTAAGAACATTTGTTCACTATTGTCTTTCAACGCAAATGCAACGTTAATGCAACAGCTATCAATCCATTGCTTTACAGATGCACATGAAGTGCTGAATGATGATGATGCAGGAGAGATAAACCAGGATCAAATTCAGATCGAATCAAAATTTTCTGGTGATTTTGAGAAAATCTGCTGAATTTAAATTCAGTCATTAAATTTAACATCAAAATAGCAATAAACAAAAACATTTTCTTTTAAAAAAATTATTCAAGTTGGACAAGTTGAACAAAATGCGATAGATGACACAGCTCAGTCAGCAGGGCGTCAAGGGATTAATCTATGAAAAAATGGAATGCAAATTAGTGATCTGTTAAGGATTCACAGGACATTTAAGGATAGCCAATGTGTGGGAGTATAAAAACAGAATGCAGCTGCTTTTAATAAAATAAGATGTTACAAAATAAAACCAGGCTAGTTGTGATGGTTCATGTTCACCTCAAAGTACAAATTACTGTGTCATCATTACGTGAAATGTGTGTCTTACAATCTAATATATAAAGCTGAATGTGTGTATGTGTGTATGTCCAGGATTGGCATCTGCACCGTCGCAGCTACAGCCACAAAATTTTGCACAGTCACACGTCTGGACCCCGAGAGTGTCATAGGCTATTTTGTGAGGCGAAATTTTAAACCTGCACTTTCCAATTCACCAAACAATTTTGCCCCTATCTACATAATGGGGAAAAAGCAAAAGGAAAAGTGTTGGAGACAAATTGACAGCTGCCAGATGTGAACAAGGGGGACTTAAAGAATGAGAGCGATGGGGCCAAAGAGTATATACCGTACAGTTGCTAAGGTGGGGCCCCGACATGAGATACTCACCACACATGGGGATAAGAACACACACACAAAATGCGCCACACACTACCACGTGCTTGAACACATATATCACCCTCAGCACACATTTCACCACACATACACCAACCTCGCCACATAAAAGTCAAAACACAAAAGTCACCGCTCAAAACTCGCCAGGCGCAAAACTCGCCACATGCAAAAACTAGGCTCACGCAAAACTAGCCACACGTGCAAAACTCACCTCATGGAAAACTCGCCACACGCAAAACTTGCACACGTGGAAAAATTGCCACATGCACAAAAGTTGCAATACATGCAAAAGTTGCCTCACACAAAACTTGCACATACAGTTAGGGCCAGAAATATTTGGACAGTGACACAAGTTTTGTTATTTTAGCTGTTTACAAAAACATGTTCAGAAATAAAATTATATATGTAATATGGGCTGAAAGTGCACACTCCCAGCTGCAATATGATAGTTTCCACATCCAAATCGGAGAAAGGGTTTAGGAATCATAGCTCTGTAATGCATAGCGTCCTCTTTTTCAAGGGACCAAAAGTAATTGGACAATGGACTCTAAGGGCTGCAATTAACTCTGAAGGCGTCTCCCTCATTAACCTGTAATCAATGAAGTAGTTAAAAGGTCAGGGGTGGATTCCAGGTGTGTGGTTTTGCATTTGGAAGCTGTTGCTGTGAGCAGACAACATGCGGTCAAAGGAACTCTCAATTGAGGTGAAGCAGAACATCCTGAGGCTGAAAAAAAAGAAAAAATCCATCAGAGAGATAGCAGACATGCTTGGAGTAGCAAAATCAACAGTTGGGTACATTCTGAGAAAAAAGGAATTGACTGGTGAGCTTGGGAACTCAAAAAGGCCTGGGCGTCCACGGATGACAACAGTGGTGGATGATCGCCGCATACTTAATTTGGTGAAGAAGAACCCGTTCACAACATCAACTGAAGTCCAGAACACTCTCAGTGAAGTAGGTGTATCTGTCTCTAAGTCAACAGTAAAGAGAAAACTCCATGACAGTAAATACAAAGGGTTCACATCTAGATGCAAACCATTCATCAATACCAAAAATAGACAGGCCAGAGTTAAATTTGCAGAAAAACACCTCAAGAAGCCAGCTCAGTTCTGGAAAAGTATTCTATGGACAGATGAGACAAAGATCAACCTGTACCAGAATGATGGGAAGAAAAAAGTTTGGAGAAGAAAGGGAACTGCACATGATCCAAGGCACACCACATCCTCTGTAAAACATGGTGGAGGCAACGTGATGGCATGGGCATGCATGGCTTTCAATGGCACTGGGTCACTTGTGTTTATTGATGACATAAGAGCAGACAAGAGTAGCCGGATGAATTCTGAAGTGTACCGGGATATACTTTCAGCCCAGATTCAGCCAAATGCTGCAAAGTTGATTGGACAGCGCTTCATAGTACAGATGGACAATGACCCCAAGCATACAGCCAAAGCTACCCAGGAGTTCATGAGTGCCAAAAAGTGGAACATTCTGCAATGGACAAGTCAATCTCCAGATCTAAACCCAATTGAGCATGCATTTCACTTGCTCAAATCCAGACTTAAGACGCAAAGACCCACAAACAAGCAAGACCTGAAGGCTGCGGCTGTAAAGGCCTGGCAAAGCATTAAGAAGGAGGAAACCCAGCGTTTGGTGATGTCCATGGGTTCCAGACTTAAGGCAGTGATTGCCTCCAAAGGATTTGCAATAAAATATTGAAAATAAAAATATTTTGTTTGGGTTATGTTTATTTGTCCAATTACTTTTGACCTCCTAAAATGTGGAGTGTTTGTAAAGAAATGTGTACAATTCCTACATTTTCTATCAGATATTTTTGTTCAACCCTTCAAATTAAACGTTATAATCTGCACTTGAATTCTGTTGTAGAGGTTTCATTTCAAATCCAATGTGGTGGCATGCAGAGCCCAACTCGCGAAAATTGTGTCACTGTCCAAATATTTCTGGCCCTAACTGTACTCAAAACGCACCACACATAAAACTCGCCACACGCAAAACTCGCCATACGCAAAACTTGCTGCACACAACTTGCTACACTAACCTGTTACATGCAACTCGACACACAAAAAGTTGCTACATGCATGTCGCCACACAAAACTCATCTCACAAAAGTCGCTACATGCATGTTGCCACACACAACTCAACACACACAACTTGACACATGAAACTCGCCCTAAAACACACACAAGTCTGGTATTATCCTTCAAAAATAAAAATCTGATTAATAAGCAGACAAACTACAAGAGCAACAAATGTACCATATAGGAAATATGGCAGCTGTCAGTCACATGACCTGCCTATTATGTGTATGTGTGAGCTAATAGATACTGCCAGTGGAGAGGGCTTCCTGTTGGCTGGGGATTTATCAGGCTGCTACTTTACCTTACAAATACTGAGGTAAAAATACTGACCAAATAACGTGTGAACGAGGTCTAATACAAGAGGAGATGACATGCAGGTACATACTATATACAGGGGAGATGACACACAGGTATATACTATATACAGGAGCAGATGACATTCAGGTATATATTATATACAGGAGGAGATAACTTACAGGTATATACTATATACAGGAGGAGATGACATACAGGTATATACTATATATAGGAGGAGATGACATACAGGTATATACTATATACAGGAGGAGATGACATACAGGTATATACTATATAAAAGAGGAGATGACACATAGGTATATAGAGGAGGAGATGACATATGGCAGGTATGTACTATATACAGGGGAGATGACACAAGTGTATACTATATACAGGAGATGACATACAGGTATATACTATATATAGGAGGAGATGACATACAGGTATATACTATATACAGGAGGAGACAACTTACAGGTATATACTATATACAGGAGGAGATGACAGACAGGTATATATTATATACAGGAGGAGATGACATACAGGTATATACTATATACAGGAGGAGATGATACACGTATATACTATATACAGGAGGAGATGACATACAGGTATATACTATATAAAAGAAGAGATGACACATAGGTATATAGAGGAGGAGATGACATACAGCAGGTATATACTATGTATAGGAGGAGATGGCATACAGGTATATACTATATACAGAAGAGATGACATACAGGTATATACTATATACAGGAGGAGATGACACATAGGTATATACAATATACAGGAGGAGATGACATACAGCAGGTATATACTATTTACAGGGGAGATGACATACAGGTATATACTATATACAGGGGAGATGACATACAGGTATATATTATATACAGGAGATGACATACAGGTGTATACTATATATAAGGGAGATGACAAACATGTATATACTGAGGGGAAAATAAGAGGTGTGAGGTGAAAATGAGAGGTGTGAGGTGAAAATGAAAAGGTGTGAGTGCAAAATGAGAAGAGTGAGGGAAAATAGTGGAGTGATCGGAAAATGACAGATGTGAGGTCGAAATGACAAGTGTTAGGGGGAATGAGAGGAGTGAGGGGGAAATAAGAGGAGTGAGGGAGAAAATGAGAGATGTGAGGGGGAAAATGAAAGATGTGAGGGGGAAAAATGAGAGGCGTGATGGGAAAATAAGAGAAGTGAGGTGCTATAAGTAACCACAGATATTTACTATGCCCAGGCAACGCCGGGCTCTTCAGCTAGTTCTAAATAGATTAGTAAAGAGAAGCCATTGTTTGCATATGTAATAAAAATGTAACTAAAAGAGTAATTGTTGTTTGAATTTATTTCATAAATCAACAGTACACATGAAAATAAGAAACTTTGTAATATATCTTATCAGAGAAATCTGCTTCTCTTCTTGGACTGATCTTTTATTTTCAAAATACTTAATTCATGGGTAAAATCTGTATTCAGTGAACAGAGAAGGTTACATTATTGAGACAATAAAAGGTAGTTTCTACTGGCAAGGGTCTATGTTGAAGGGAAGAGGAGGAGGAGGGAGGAGCTAGAGACAGAGCTTCTCCCTCATTCTACATCCTCATTTCTACATAGAATATTTTAATTAGTAACTGTCATCTCCTATCCTCAATAATATAAAAATGTCTCTGAAGCTGTGAATTGAGAATTTGGAAAAGGAAACATCAGTCCAGAAGGAAAAAGAAGCAGATTTATCTAATAAGATACTGTATATTACAAAGATAATTACTTTTCTGTGTAATGTTGATAATGTTTATAAATCAACCCTCAAAGCGAGCAGTGTGCGCAATGTGAGAATTTGCAAGTCTGCAGTCATATAGAGGGATTGCACGTTTTTAGTCTAAGACCAGACAACCCTTTTAATTAAAATTATTTGAATGCTATTTTAGAGTTACCATGGAACACCTACACATGAACATTAAAGGGGATCTGTCAGCAGGTTTTTGCTATGTAATCTGACAGCAGCATGATGTAGGGACAGACACCGATTCCAGTTATCTCTGCTGCAGATTTCTGAGCCGTGTACAGCCTGCCCACACAACAGCTTCTGTGTACATTGTACAGTGACAGAAAGCTTTTAATTAGTGGTGTGGGCATGAATGGACTACCGGAAAGGAGGCTAGTTGTCATTTAGTGATAATCTCCTGCTGATAAAACTCTGATTGTATTGAAACAACAAAACATAGTCTAGTAAGTGACATCACAGTACATCATGGTACTCTCAGATTATTTACAAAAGCCTGGTGACAGATTCCCTTTACAAAGAGGTTTTCCATGACAAAACTGTTATTTCTCCTTGTGTAAACATGATTAATACATGCACTTTAGAATGTACTTACATTTTAATAAATGTAAGCATTTTCTGCTAAAACTATGAAGTTGTCTATTATACTGTAAGGGCATGTGTCCACAAAGTTTTTTGAAGTGTTTTTTTAAGAGTGAGTCCAATTACAAAACACCTGAAAAATCACTTCTAAAATGCTTTATGTCTCCTCATATCTATAATATAACGCTGGGAGCGTCACTCTGTCCGAAGCCTTTATAGACTGCGCAAGCGCAAGCGCCGGCGCAGTCTGGGCCTCACAGAGTGACGCTCCCAGGAGATCGCGGTATGCGTAAGCACTGAATGCACACCGCGATCTCCACCGGAGAGTCAGGGACCGCCAGGAGGGTAAGTATGAGCTATATTCACCTGTCCCGTTCCACCGCTGCCCGCCGCCATCTTCCCGGTCCTCGGCCTGTGACCTTCAGTCCAGAGGGCACGATGACGCGCTTAATGCACGCCGGTGCCGCCCTCTGACTGACCAGTCACAGCCAGAGGACCGGGAAGATGGCGGCGCCCAGCGGTAGAACGGGGCCAGGTGAATATAGTAAGTGCTGGGGGGCCTGAACTAGCGGCGATACTGACACCTGACCCCCACAGCGCGCCGGTGTCCCCGCCTGCTCAGGCCCCCCAGCACTCGGCGCCCAGCGACCATAGGTGAGTATGGTATTTTTTTTTATATATTGCAGCAGCATACGGGGCATATACAATGGAGCATCTTATGGGGCCATAAACCATAATGGAGCATCTTATGGGGCCATAAACCATACTGGAGCAGTGTACGGGGGCATATACCATGGAGCATTTTATGGGGGCCATAAACCTCTATGGAGAAGCGTATGGGGCATATGGATGGGAGCAGCAAATTAAAGAACTGTGGCGCAGGATGGGAGCAGCACATGACAGAACGGGGGCACAGGATGGGAGCAGCACATGACAGAACGGGGGCGCAGGATGGGAGCAGCACATGACAGAATAGGGCAGCACATGACAGAACGGGGCGCAGGATGGGAGCAGCACATGTCAGAATGGGGGCGCAGGATGGGAGCAGCACATGACAGGATGGGGATGCAGGATGGGAGCAGCACATGACAGGATGGGGGCGCAGGATGGGAGCAGCACATGACAGAACGGGGGCGCAGGATGGGAGCAGCGCATGACAGAATAGGGCAGCACATGACAGAACGGGGGCGCAGGATGGGAGCAGCACATGTCAGAATGGGGGCGCAGGATGGGAGCAGCACATGACAGAACGGGGGCGCAGGATGGGAGCAGCACATGACAGGATGGGGAAGCAGGATGGGTGCAGCACATGACAGGATGGGGACGCAGGATGGGAGCAGCACATGACAGGATGGGGACGCAGGATGGGAGCAGCACATGACAGAACGGGGGCGCGGGATGGGAGCAGCACATGACAGAATAGGGCAGCACATGACAGAATGAGGGCGCAGGATGGGAGCAGCACATGACAGGATGGGGACGCAGGATGGGAGCAGCACATGACAGGATGGGGACGCAGGATGGGTGCAGCACATGACAAGATGGGGACGCAGGATGGGAGCAGCACATGACAGGATGGGGACGCAGGATGGGTGCAGCACATGACAGGATGGGGATGCAGGATGGGTGCAGCACATGACAGGATGGGGATGCAGGATGGGAGCAGCACATGACAGGATGGGGACGCAGGATGGGAGCAGCACATGAAAGGATGGAGGCGCAGGATGGGAGCAGCACATGACAGGATGGGGACGCAGGATGGGTGCAGCACATGACAGAATGGAGGCGCAGGATGGGAGCAGCACATGACATTATGGGGGCGCAGGATGGGAGCAGCACGTGTCAGAATGGGGACGCAGGATGGGAGCAGCACATGACAGGATGGGGACGCAGGATGGGAGCAGCACATGACAGGATGGGGACGCAGGATGGGAGCAGCACATGACAGGATGGGGACGCAGGATGGGTGCAGCACATGTCAGAATGGAGGCGCAGGATGGGAGCAGCACATGTCAGAATGGGGGTGCAGGATGGGAGCAGCATATGTCAGAACGGGGGCGTAGGATGGGAGCAGCACATGTCAGGATGGGGACGCAGGATGGGAGCAGCACATGACAAGATTAGGGTGCAGGATGGAGCAGCACATACCAGAATGGAGACCATATACCAATATAAATGCTCACCACCCGGGCATAGAACGGGTTCAGTAGCTAGTTCATTTATATTGTAAAACCACTTTGCTGTCCATACGTTCAGTGTTTTCCTGATGGAAAAGAGAAAGTGTGTGCCCCTTAATTAAAGCAGTTCTTCCTGCTGGAAGCACTCAGAACTGGGCACTGTTCCATGAAAAGGAAAGAGAACCTTCCAAAATCCTTGAAAAACTGTTCAAAATAGATTTAGGAAACACTTTGGGAAATGAAAAACTCTACCACAAACTTCCCAAAGACAGAACATTTTCTGAAGTGGTTTCCACTATGAAACTTGTAGCTTTTGACTGTCTCAAAAAAAACTAAGGAGGCGATTCATCAAGACCAGGCGAGGAGTGTGATAAGAGATTGTTTTGGACAGACACTACTGAGTCATTAAGATGATCATGAATGATACATAGTGGCATGTGCTGCTATATGCGCCTCAACACAAATCCTACTCCAGCAGGGACATGAGTAAGATTTGTGGTCAGTGAACGCCGTTGCATGAGTTGCCACGTACCGTCACACCCACATCCCACACCAGCTCTGCCCACTTTCCCTGAGCTGGGGTGAAAATGGCATTAACCCCTTTCTGACCTCGGACGGGGTAGTACATCCGAGGTCAGATCCCCTGCATTGATGCAGGCTCCGGCGGTGAGCCCGCATCAAAGCCGGGACATGTCAGCTGTTTTGAACAGCTGACATGTGCCCGTAATAGGCGCGAGCAGAATCGCGATCTGCCCGCGCCTATTAACTAGTTAAATGCCGCTGTCAAACGCAGACAGCCGCATTTAACTACCGCATCCGGCCAGGCGGCCGGAAATGACGTCATCGCCGACCCCTGTCACATGATCGGAGGTGGGCGATGCTTCTCCATTGTAACCATAGAGGTCCTTGAGACCTCTATGGTTACTGATTGCCGGTAGCTGTGAGCGCCACCCTGTGGACGGCGCTCATAGCACACCTGCAATTCTGCTACATAGCAGTGAACAGCAGATCGCTGCTATGTAGCAGAGGCGATCGTGCTGTGCCTGCTTCTAGCCTCCCATGGAGGCTATTGAAGCATGGCAAAAGTTAAAAAAAAAGTTAAAAAAAATATGAAAAAAATAAAAAAAATATAAAAGTTTAAATCGCCCCCTTTCCCCCCAATCAAAATAAATCAATAAAAAAATATCAAATCTACACATATTTGGTATCGCCGCGCTCAGAATTGCCCGATCTATCAATTAAAAAAAGCATTAACCTGATCGCTAAACAGCTTAGCAAGAAAAAAATTTGAAATGCCAGAATTACGTTTTTTTGGTCGCCGCGCCATTGCATTAAAATGCAATAACGGGCGATTGAAAGAATGTATCTGCAACAAAATGCTATCATTAAAAATGTCATCTCAGCATGCAAAAAATAAGCCCTCAACCGACCACAGATCATGAAAAATGGAGACGCTACGAGTATTGGAAAATGGCGCATTTTTATTTTTTTTTTTAGCAAAGTTTGGAATTTTTTTTCACTACTTAGGTAAAAAATAACCTTGTCATGTTAGGTGTCTATGAACTCGTACTGACCTGGAGAATCATAATGTCAGGTCAGTTTTAGAATTTAGTGAACCTAGCAAAAAAGCCAAACAAAAAACAAGTGTGGGATTGCACTTTTTTTTGCAATTTCACCGCACTTGGAATTTTTTTCCCATTTTCTAGTACACGACATGATAAAACCAATGAGGTCGTTCAAAAGTACAACTCGTCCCGCAAAAAATAAGCCCTCACATGGCCAAATTGACGGAAAAATAAAAAAGTTATGGCTCTGGGAAGGAGGGGAGTGAAAAACGAACACGGAAAAACGAAAAATCCCAAGGTCATGAAGGGGTTAAAACACCAGAAGTCACAGTTTTTTGCACACACCCAAAAACTCTGACTTTTCAAAACTTTTTTTTCACCAGAAATCTAGCCAAAAAGCTTTGAAGAGTCACCCCTACGTGTGCACATATCTCAACCCGATTGCATTTTATCAGTATACTGATTTGGTCTACTATGTAGAAATAGGTGTAGAAAAAAGATATCATGTAATCCAAGTAAAAGAAGAGCAGCAGAAAACATAGCAAACAAGTATAAACACAGTGGACTCCAGGGAATGGGACACCATAAAACATGTCTGGGGACATCAACATACTCACTATAAGGGAATTAATGTGGTTTCAAAAAGCACTGCACACAAGGGACCTGAGCCTTTTATTAGTTTTACCTAGCTACCAAATAATTTGTCACACCACGGGATAATAGTTCAGACCGTAAAACCAGATATATCTGAGATGTTGCCGGTCACTAGAGAAAATATTTTCTACTCTTCAACTCATGCACATCATAGATGTTAGTTAATATTTATTGAACATTATGATGACTCAGCACTTACAGTAATCTTAATTATTCAGATTTATATTTTCAGTAGGCCAGGAGACATAGGCTATAATTTTGATGTTGACTGTTGAACTTATGTATTTTCCTTTGGTTGGTGAAGAAGCATAGACTTTGTTTGACTTTTTTGTTGTTTGTGAATTGATGGATGACTGTTGTATGCCTCTTATATCAACTCCTACAGGTTATTGTCTGCTATCTTTGCAAGACAGGGATGCAGGGTTACTGAACAATCAATGTTTGATAATATGTTGATTATCCATTGCATAAATCCATGTAGATTGTTGACCTGCAAAGTGTGTAGGACATAATACCGAAATACCGTGTCTGTGAATTGAGATAGTGATTTGGCTTTTATCCTAAGTCATATTGCACGACTCATTAAAGGGTTGATTGTGACTTGTAGGATCGCTACTTCCAACAGGTGGCGCTATAGAGAATACAACTACTACAATAAATCATATAGCAACAAGTCAAATATCACCCATAGTAACTAATAATACCTCCTCACAAAAAGGAGGTATTCAAGGAGTGAAAAAGCCACGTCCAGGCGAAACGTGCGTTGGAGTTAGCAGGATCATATTGGGTATGGACAGTTTAATGCTTTAGGGTATTTATGTTATTTTTCTCCTCTTCTTTTGCTCTACTTAATTTTTTTGAATGCATGTTTGCAGAGGAAATGTAGGCTACATGTTTGAGGATTTATTTCTTCTTCTACCCTTTTATGTGCAGACTATTATGTCCTTGAGCCCACTCCAATAATTGCACTATGGGGATTTTTCTGTATTGTCTTGATGTTTCGTGTTTCCCCCTTTTTTTAAATATGTCTTTTAACAATTATTTAATTAAAGTTTATATTTTTACCATATTGGTTTTGGATATTTAATTTATTTCGCCCTTTTTGTGAGGAGGTATTATTAGGTGGCGCTATAGAGTTTAAGTCCTCTTTTTCTCAGAAGAGGCAATTTGCATATTATATTTCCCAGAGGAGCATTGCACGGCGAATAAGCCTCCTTACCTTGACAAGCCAGAGATGGTATGTCACTCTCCATAAGGAGAAACGATACCCCTTAGACCCCAGTCCAGAGCCTCTCACCTAGCCAAATCAGTTCTCATGCTTCGCACTGACGAGGGCCAACAGCCCTAAACACCGTGTCTGCGAATTGAGATATTGATTTGGCTTTTATCCTAAGTCATATTGCACGACTTGTTAAAGGGTTGATTGTGACTTGTAGGATTGCTACTTCCAAAAGGTGGCGCTATAAAGTTTAAGTCCTCTTTTTCTCAGAAGAGGCAATTTGCATAGGACATACTATGCAGATTTATTAAATACTCAAACAATGTGAGTTATTCTTATCCCACCTTCCCCCTGACCTGCGTATGATGTCTGAAGGACAGTTGTGAACTATAAAAGAAGGATATGCCTCTGTTCCCAGGTTGATTCAACAGAGTGCCAGCTTAACGGACCCTGTCCCTGACTGAAAGAATACAGATCTGCTCCACTGACCATCATTGAATCCTCAAAGATGTTTGGAGAATTCAGGTTGGGACAATCAGGTCACCTGGCCATGTACCTCAATAGACTGCCTGCTTCCTAAACTTGCAGCTACTTCTTCTCTGTGGGTGCCCACCAAAAGCAGAGTGCCACTGGTGGGGGTAGTTGGCCCTGGAAGCACTGAAGTCACAGCTGCTCTAATCACAGCGAGCCAGCAGAATGGTGAGACTCTTTAATTTGCAGTATCTTGGGTATTTGCTGGGACTGTGCTATATGTTATTGCCTGTTGATGTTCAATAAAGTATTGCCACACTATTTTTCCCTAACTCTGTGTTGTCGGAGTAGTATTATGCTCACGGGAAAGAGGAGAGCTGGCATTCAGTGGAATGAGACCTGGTCTCGGGCCAAACATTATTTATTAATTACTTTATTAATTATCAATTTTGGACTCATATGTAAGTCAAATTTTGTATTCAATATAACATTCATAAAGCATAGACACATAAATAAAGAAAAGAGTTTTCCATACAGCTCTATTTAAATGCCCATATAGCTTATGGCTCTATGTAAAAACCTTTGTGGCTCCTCACAGCCAAATTGTCTACATATATAATTATAAGATTGCTTGCTATCTCTGTATCCAAAAACGACAAATAACATTAAAGTGCATAGTGCTAAATAATATTCAATATTAGTGCAAAACATGCTTTAGAATACTTGGAGACAAAACCATATAGTGAGGTGCAAAACCAAGCTACTAAATATGGCAGCAATCAAATAAGGATAGCTGAGGTGCAGTGGTTAAAGTGCAGGCATGCTACTGAAGGTTTGTAATAGTCAGCTAGACATGAAGGAGGAAGCAAATCAACTAAATTCAAGGGGTATACATGACCTGGTTAGCAGGGAGCGTCCCGGCGCACGTTTCGCGTTAGCTTCTTCTGATGGGGATGTAGTAACATTACTACTAAACTCTTTTCCCTATTTATGTGTCTATGCTTTATGAATGTTGTATTGAATACCAAATTTGACTGACATATGAGTCCAAAAGCACTATTTGCAAAGAGAAATACGTTGAATTATATAACATTGAGTAACATTCACGAAAGCTTTGCTCTATATATAAGGTAGCCCTTTTTGAGGAACCTTAGAGAGAAAAAATTCTTTATATGCTCTGGATATTTATCCATTTTTTGATATGCTTATTGCATGGGTATAGTAATTCCTGTGTTCCCAGGTCCATATGTATGTATTTATCCACTGAATCGTTTTAAACAGTTGTGTGTTAATATTTGTTAAATAAAAATGTTTTTGAATTTTTACTTGGCATGTGCTTCAGTTATTTATAGGTAGTATGTTATTTTGGAAGCGTCATTTGTGACTAGGTCATTTCTTTTTGGTTATATAAATTAACTGTGGTTTACCAAATCTTTGCGAATCTGAGGTCAAATTCCCTAGCCTCGACCATGCATGTTTACTGCTGCACCTGTTCTCAACAAAGAAATCATTTAAATTGGACCTGCCTGACAAAGTGATGTAGACCAAAAGATCTTCAAAGCTGGACATCATGCTGCGATCCAAAGAAATTTTGGAACAAAAAAGTAGTTGATATCTATCAGTCTGGAAAAGGTTATATAGCCATTTCTAAAGCTTTGGGACTCCAGCGAACCACAGTGAGATCCATTATGCACAAATAGTAAAAACATGGAACAGTGGTAAACCTTCCAAGGAGTGGCTGACTGACCAAAATGTCCTCAAGAGCGCAGCAATGACTCATCCAAGAGGTCACAAAAGACCTCACAACAACATCCAAGGTCATTAAGGTCAGTGTTCATGACATAAGAAAGAGACTGGGCAAAAATGGGCTGCACAGCAGTGTTCCAAGACAAAAAACACTGCTGAACAATAGGAACACAAAGGCTCATCTCACTTTTGCCAGAAAACATCATGATGATCCCCAAAACTCTGTGGAGTAACAAAGCAAAAGTTAAACTTTTTGAAGGTTATATTTCCCATTTCATCTGGCATAGAAGTAACACAGCATTTCCGAAAAGAAATATCATACCAACAGTAATATATGGTGGTAGCAGTGTGATAGTCTGGGGCTATTTTGATGTTTCAGAAAATGGAAGACTAGCTTCGGTAAAAGGAACCATGAATTCTGTTGTCTACCAAAAATATCCTGAAGGACAATATCTAGCCATATGTTTGTGACCTCAATTTGAAGCAGACTTGGGTTGTGCAGCAGGACAATGATCCAAAAAACACCAGTAAGTCCACCTCTGAAGGCTTAAGAAAAACAAAATTAAGACTTTGGAGCGGCCTAGTCAAAGTCCTCACATTAATCAAATTGAAATGTTGTGGCATGACCTTAAAAAGGAGGTTCATGCTCAGAAACACTGCAATGTGGCTGAATTACGGCAATTATGTGGGCCAAAATTCCTCCAGAGCTTTGTAAAAGACTAATTGCCTGTTATCGCAAACCCTGAAGGTTTGGATTTCTTTTTCCGTTAATAATAAAGACTTTAATTTAAAAACTTAATTTTGTGTTTACTTTCATTATTTTTGTCTAATATTTAAATTTGCTTGGTGATCTGAAACTTTTAACTGTGACAACCATGCAATAGAATAGGGGGCACACATTTTTTTCACACCACTTTGTGTATACATATATATATATTTCATCACTCATCAGTCAATTGCATGATTGTCCTAGCGATTGGAGGCAGCGGAGTGTTGGTTCTTGACATTAGGCATATTCATGAAACTATTAGGAACAAAAAGAGGCTTGTTAGGAAGTATATAAAGGGATCAAAAAATACTTGGTGGCGTTTTGGAGGGCCTTGGGTAGCTAACAGGTTCCATTTAATTACCGTACCTGTCCAGTGTTGTATTAAAGAACAGAATACATAGATAAAAACAAATGAAACACTCATTATGCGGTCAGTTTTTACTGTTCAGGTGTTTACTATCCTTCCATGTCCATTTCATGATCTTTGTGACAGTATTTTACCCCTGCAGTTTGCAACCAATTCAAAGATTCTCCTCTCTTCTGCCCAGGTTCTTCTCTGTGGTGTGCTGCCTACTTGTTATTACAGCCTTCCTTACATGTTGCACAGCTCTCCTCTTTCAAATTGGCAATTGATGGAGGAACATGTGACCAGATCTGTTGACCAGTGTCCTCCAATCCAAAAAATCCAGCATATCGTAAAGCTGTTTTTTACTTGAAGCTGACAAGTCTGGTCACAAATTTCTCCACCAATTTCCTTTTTGAGATTGGGAAAGTTGTGCAATCTGCCAAGAAAAATGCAACCCTAACCTCAACCGTTGCTAAAATTAGGATAAAGGTGACAACCCCTTTAATATTGTTCACAGTTTATTATTTGCATGGAAAATAATTTCCTGTGGTCAATATACATACAAAAATGACAACGGGAACATCAATGATGTGACTGTGAGTATAGTGATATAGTGATGAGTGATAGGTATATCATGGGAAAGAAAATAGCAATGAAACAACAAAGTATGAATCAATAACTACATGAGCACAATTTTTTAGACTAGAAAACATTGAAATAGCCAATGCAATGTACATTGTGCAGCAGAGCATCTGAATGAGAGTATAAGCCACAGGAGCAGACCTCTGGGAGGAACTAATCAAACCTGAATATAACGTACACTAAAATGAGATGGAAAGACCAAAATTGCTGCTGGGCAAAGTAATGAGAAATGCACTGAAGTCTGAAGAACAACAACAGCACAAAAAACATGCATGCTCCTGTACACATTATTTCACATTGATTCTAAAATAGAGAGACGTTTAAATAAAAAGAGGACTTACACATGAACAGATCCTAAAAGTTCATCTTTGAAAACTCGACCTTACACTAGTGGCCAAAAAAAGATCAAGGCAACCATCGATTGAAAGGAATGAGCAGCAATTGAACGTAA
Source organism: Ranitomeya imitator (assembly GCF_032444005.1). Taxonomy (NCBI): domain Eukaryota; kingdom Metazoa; phylum Chordata; class Amphibia; order Anura; family Dendrobatidae; genus Ranitomeya; species Ranitomeya imitator. Next base: position 118,098,862 of record NC_091283.1, on the reverse strand, counting down.
ATATAAATACAATGGCATGTAAACGTTTGGGCACCCCTGTTCAAAATTACTGTTATTGTGAACAGTTAAGCAAGTTGAAGATTAAATGATCTCTAAAAGGCATAACAGATAAAGATGACACATTTCCTTTGTATTTTAGAGAAAAAAATCTTTATGTTTTCATCTTTAACATTTTAAAAATTACAAAAAGTAAAATGGGCTGAAGCAAAAGTTTGGGCATCTTTTGAGATTTATGTGCTTAGATAACGTTGACCAAGGTTTCAGACCTTAATTTGCCTCTTAGGGTTATGGCTTGTACACTATCATCATCAGAAAATATCAGATGATGCAAATTGCCCAGCTTTATAAAAACTCAGCCTCCTCTAACCTTGTGCCATAAAAACAGCAACCACTCTCTAGCGCTCTGAAAATGAAAATGGTGAAGGTCCACAAAGCAGGAGAAGGCTATAAGAAAATAGCAAAGTGTTTTGAAGTTGCCCTTCACTCAGTTCAAAAAGTAATTAAGAAATGTCAGTTAAGTTAACAGAAGCAGTGGAGGTCAAGATAAGGTCTGAAGACCAAGCACATTTTTATTGAGAGCTGCTCATAAGATTGCTAAAGAGGCAAACCAGGACTGCCCTCCTTGACTGCAAAAGACGTTTAGAAAGATTCAACAGACACTGGAGTTGTGGTACATTATTCTACTGTTCAAAGACACCTGCACGATATATGGCCTTCATGGAAGAATTATCAGAAGAAAACCTCTCCTGCATTCTCACCATAGAATTCATCTTCAGAAGTATGCAAAAGAACATCTATACAGGCCTGATGCACTTTGTAAATAAGTCCTGTGGACCCATGAGGTTAAAATAGAACTCTTTGGATACAAAAATGAAAGGTATATGAGGAGAAAAAAGGGCACATAATTTCAGGAAATTAACATCTGGCTAACAATAAATCATAGGTGTGGATCAATCATGCTTTGGAGTTGTGTAGCAGTCAATGACAAAGGGAACATTTCATGGGTAGAGGGAAAAATCTATTGATTAAAATTTCAACAAAATCTTGATGCAAACATAACACTATCTGTAAAAAAGCTGAAGTTGAAAAGAGGATGGCTTCTGCAAATGAATAATGATTCTAAACACACGTCAAAATCTACAATAGACGACCTCAAAAGGATCAAGCTGAAGGTTTTATAATGGCCCTCACAATCCCATGATCTGAGCATCATTGAAAATCTCTGGCTAGACCTTAAAATAACAGTGCATGCAAGGCAACCTAGTAATCTCACAGAGCTGGAAATATTTTCAAAAGGAAGAATGGATGAAAATTCCTCAAACAAGAATGGAAAGACTCTTCGCCGGCTGCAAAAAGCATTTACAAACTTTGATGTTTTCCAAAGAGGGTGCCACTAGGTACTAACCTTGCAGGGTGCCAAAACTTTTGCATTGGCCCATTTTCCATTTTTGCAATTTTTAAAATATAAAAGATGAAAACATATTGTTAAGGTTAGCGGAATGCAATAAATAAAATGTAATAGTAAAATGCATTCGCCACCTGGGTTCCACCGTGCAGAGATGGCTAACTGCAGCTAAAGGACAATTTCGATACTTGTAGAGAACGTAAATGACTCGCACTGAATTAGCGTTACTCAGTGGAGAAGAACGTGGCTTTGCCAATCACACACAGAGACAGAAAGGAACTCTGCAACAGGACTGTGTTTAGCGGCACACAGCAGCAGAGTGAATATGATGCTAATTGCGTACTGTTAGCATCACAGGCATATACAAGCCCCACTAGAGCAAGGGAACAGGTGGTGGACTCAGACACAGCAAGTGCAAACACACAAACTCCTCTCCAGAGGTGCCGGAATTCTAAGGGCTGAACGCCCGCCCTGTGCCCACACGCAAACTCCTCTCTGGAGAAACCGGAATTCTAATCGGAGATAAGTCTGCCCTGAGCACATGCAAACTAGTCCACACCACCATAGAGTTCCACTCACATAACACAAATGATCTTAGCACACCGACGGGTGTGCCAAAGATCCTTTTATAGTTTCTGTCAATCTGACAGGACCTTGCTCACTAGCCAATCCGGAGCTGGACCAGGACCTGAGCATGTGATTGTGATGGGCGACCACGAACAAGAAGTCGACCCAGGAGCATGCTCAGTAAAGCGAAATACTGTATGGACTTAGTCTCAGGAGTGACTGCTCACTGCTGAGTATTGCCAGGTACTATAGCTGAACCTGGAAAGGCAGAAGTAAACAAGCGCACAGCCTGAGTCTGAGCAAGACGCTGAGACCGACGTCTTTGCTCCACAGCATTCACTGCGGTCAATACTGAATGGGAGACCGCAGGAGAAGACAAGGTTTAGGATCCATCAGTGCAGAGGAAGAATCCCTGTGCCTAACACATATTTTTTTTTTGCCTAAAATACAAAGGAAATATGTCATCTTAAATTTTAGGCCTTTTGAAAATCATTTCATGTTCAATTTGCTTAAGTGTTCACAATAACAGTAATTTTGACTTGGGGTGCCCAAAACATTTACAGTACATGCCACTGTAAGTTATTTTTATTCTTTTGTTTCTGTGTTGCTAAACTTAGTGGGCACAACCTCTAGGATCTTTGATATAGTGTTAACCGAGGGACCAGAAGGAACAACTGGCAGGTTAAAGGAGTTGTCTACTGATAGGACAACTTCTTCTCAATCTGAGTGTTTGGCCCAGATAAAATGAAAACACCCTATTGGCATCACTATGAACTTCATTAGAAGACACTGTTCCCACATTCAGATTGATAAGCAATTAACGGGAAGTGAGAAGCGAACACAGCTCTCACTTCTTGTTAAATACATACAGGTGCTTCTCACAAAATTAGAATATCATCAAAAAGTTAATTTATTTCAGTTATTCAATACAAAAAGTGAAACTCCTATATTATATAGAGTCATTACAAACAGAATGATCAATTTCAAGTGTTTATTTCTTTTAATGTTGATTATGGCTTGCAGCGAATGAAAACCAAAGATACATTATTTCAGTAAATTAGAATAATTAACAAATAACAACTGCAAAGGCTTCCTAAGCTGAGAAGAACTTAAAACCCCAAATAGACTATTATTTCCCAAATTGTGCCCTAACACCCTATTCCCATAATCCCCAATCCCCTGCCTGTCACATTTAGTTTCCATGATTTGGCAACACTAAATGTATTTTGGTAATGCCAATAAAGCCTATTTGAACTTGAGTTTGATTTTGAGTATAAAAAGGTCCCTTAGTCTGTTTCAGTAGGCTACACAATCATGAGAAAGACTGCTGACTTGATAGATGTCCAGAAGGCAGTCATTGACACACTCCGCAAAGAGAGTAAGCCACAAAAGATAATTTCTTAAGAAGCTGGTTGTTCACAGAGTGCTGTATCCAAGCATATTAATGGAAAGTTGAGTGGAAGGAAAAAGTGTGGTAGAAAAAGTTGCACAAGCAACAGGGATAACCGCAGCCTTGAAGGGATTCTTAAAAAAAGGCCATACAAAAATTTGGGACAGATTCACAAGGAGTGGACTGCTGCTGGGAGTCATTGCTTCAAGAGCCACCTCAATCAGACTTATCCAGGACATGGGCTACAAGTGTCACATCCCTTTGTACCAAGCCACTCATGACCAATAGACTACGCCAGAAGCGTCTTACCTAAGCCAAGAAGAAAAAAAAGAACTGGACTGTTGCTCAGTGGTCCAAGGTGTTGTTTTCAGATGAAAGTACATTTTTCATTTAGTTTGGAAACCAAGGTCCTAGAGTCTGGAGGAAGAGTGGAGAGGCCACAATCCAAGCTGCTTGAGGTCTATTGTGAAGTTTTCAGTGATGTTTTTGAGAGCCATGTCATCTGCTAGTGTAGGTCCACTGTGTTTTATCAAGACCAAAGTCAGCATAGCCATCCACCAGGAAATTTTAGAGCACTTCATGCTTCCCTCTGCTGACAAGCTTTATGGAGATGGAAATTTCATTCTCCAGCAGGACTTGGCACCTGTCCACACTGCCAAAAGTACCAATACCTGGTTTAAAAGCAACAGTATCACTGTGCTTGAATGGTGAGCAAACTTGCTAGACCTTAACCCTATAGAGAATCTATGGAGTATTGTCAAGAGGAAGATGAGAGACACCAGACCCAACAATGCAGACTAGCAGAAGGCTGCTATCAAAGCAACCTGGGTTTTCATAACATCTCAACAGTGTTGCAGGCTGATTGCCTTTATGCCGCACCGCATTGATGCAGTAATTGATGCAAAAGGAGCCCCGACCAAGTATTGAGTGCATTTATTGGCTCTCAAAAACATCACTGAAAACTTCACAATAGACCTCAAGCAGCTTGGATTGTGGCCTCTCCACTCTTCCTCCAGACTCTAGGACCTTGGTTTCCAAACTAAATGAAAAATGTACTTTCATCTGAATACAACACCTTGGACCACTGAGCAACAGTCCAGTTCTTTTTTTTCTTCTTGGCTTAGGTAAGACGCTTCTGGCGTAGTTTATTGGTCATGAGTGGCTTGGTACAAAGGGATGTGACACTTGCATGGGTTTATGAGAAATCGCTCCTGTCAAACCAATCTAATCAGTTTTTATGAAGAGGTAAGCTATAGGCTGGACCACGGTGAGTCATTGGACGTGGTATATCTCGATTTTTCCAAAGCGTTTGATACCGTGCCGCACAAGAGGTTGGTACACAAAATGAGAATGCTTGGTCTGGGGGAAAATGTGTGTAAATGGGTTAGTAACTGGCTTAGTGATAGAAAGCAGAGGGTGGTTATAAATGGTATAGTCTCTAACTGGGTCGCTGTGACCAGTGGGGTACCGCAGGGGTCGGTATTGGGACCTGTTCTCTTCAACATATTCATTAATGATCTGGTAGAAGGTTTACACAGTAAAATATCGATATTTGCAGATGATACATAACTATGTAAAGCAGTTAATACAAGAGAAGATAGTATTCTGCTACAGATGGATCTGGATAAGTTGGAAACTTGGGCTGAAAGGTGGCAGATGAGGTTTAACAATGATAAATGTAAGGTTATACACATGGGAAGAAGGAATCAATATCACCATTACACACTGAATGGGAAACCACTGGGTAAATCTGACAGGGAGAAGGACTTGGGGATCCTAGTTAATGATAAACTTACCTGGAGCAGCCAGTGCCAGGCAGCAGCTGCCAAGGCAAACAGGATCATGGGGTGCATTAAAAGAGGTCTGGATACACATGATGAGAGCTTTATACTGCCTCTGTACAAATCCCTAGTTAGACCGCACATGGAGTACTGTGTCCAGTTTTGGGCACCGGTGCTCAGGAAGGATATAATGGAACTAGAGAGAGTACAAAGGAGGGCAACAAAATTAATAAAGGGGATAGGAGAACTACAATACCCAGATAGATTAGCGAAATTAGGATTATTTAGTCTAGAAAAAAGACGACTGAGGGGCGATCTAATAACCATGTATAAGTATATAAGGGGACAATACAAATATCTCGCTGAAGATCTGTTTATACCAAGGAAGGTGACGGGCACAAGGGGGCATTCTTTGCGTCTGGAGGAGAGAAGGTTTTTCCACCAACATAGAAGAGGATTCTTTACTGTTAGGGCAGTGAGAATCTGGAATTGCTTGCCCGAGGAGGTGGTGATGGCGAACTCAGTCGAGGGGTTCAAGAGAGGCCTGGATGTCTTCCTGGAGCAGAACAATATTGTATCATACAATTATTAGGTTCTGTTGAAGGGCGTAGATCTGGGGATTTATTATGATGGAATATAGGCTGAACTGGATGGACAAATGTCTTTTTTCGGCCTTACTAACTATGTTACTATGTTACTATGTTATTGAACATACATTTCAGTAGGCCGACATTTCAGATTTTAAAATAATTTTTCAAGCTGGTGTTAAAGTATTCTAATTTACTGAGATGATGACTTTTGGGTTTTCATTGGCTGTAAACCATAGTCATCAACATTAACAGAAATAAACACTTGAAATAGATTACTCTGTTTGTAATGACTTTATATAATAATACGAGTTTCACTTTTTGTATTGAAGAACTGATATAAATTAACTTTTTGATGAAATTCTAATTTTGTGAGAAGCACTTGTATATATTGTATCTTAAAGTGGGAACAGTGATGCCAGCAGTGATTGGGTACTGGACTCACATGACATAACAACCTCATGTGAGCCTTGATTGCACAAGTGATGACACTGCAGGAGCGACACAGGCACAGGAGCTGAGTTTAACCTTTTTTCATTTTATCAGGGCTAGACATGAGGAATGAAAAGTGATTGTCCTAGTAGTGGACAACTCCTTTACAGTTAATTAGAGTGCTCCATATAAAAGCTTGAATTACTTACAATATAAAGTTTTAAGCATAATTGGGGGATATATGGACATAAGCCATTGGCCTCTGCTCTGAATTTTTTTCTCTCAGTTTTGATTACCGTATTCTCACTAATCAATTCAATATATACTCTAGTTGTATCGCTGCCTGGGATGCTAAATCTATTTGGTTGGTTTAAGATGAACTGATAATTGGGGACTGAATGTTCCTAGGAATGATCGTTCCCAAACATCAAGTCATCTAAAACAGGTCCCCATTTTTCTAAGTTTGCTTGCTATTATTTATCAGGCTTAAAATACACACTCTCTACAGTAGAGGCATTTTTTTCCACCAACTTGTGATTAAATAGTGTAAGAAACACTAGACAATCACCAACTTAAACACAAAATGTGAAATACAATACTATAATAATATATCATTTTATTCAGGATATGTTAAAAAGAGTAATAATAAACAAACATTATATGAAATCTAGTGGCCGACATATGGTCACTCATCTAGAGAAAATGAGGGGGTGCAGATTCTCCCTTCTCAAAGCCTAAATGGCCCTGCCTAACTGTGGAGGTTGGTACCCTTCACCTGTGCAGTGGCACCCCCACTCAAGCACCAACTTACCCTCTCTGACACTGTAGGGTCCTAACAGGGAAGACAGGGTTGAGCCCAAAAATTATCTAACAATAATCCCCTATATTGGAAAAAGCAGTGCCACCCCAGGATTTAAGACACCCCATTTAAGGGTTGCATAGCAATAAAAACGTACAAGCCGGTATAGGCTAATTCATCATGAAAAGGCTCCATGTGAAGGAAACAGAATACCTTCCTATCTTGAACTAAATAGTCCCTACCTTGATGCAGTGGTTAGCGCACTACACCTATGCAATGGCGCCCCAGCTTGGTTGTCGTCTCTCAATATCTAGCACTGTGAGGCCATAGAAAGAAAGAAAAGTGAAAAGAAAAGTGAAAGAGTGACCAGTGGTGCAAAAAAGGCAAAACTGGATAGTGTCCTAGAAATATGGTAAGGTGTGAGGCAGACAATACAGGAGATGATGTAAATACATGCAGGGGAAAAATAAATATACAACTGATGTGTAATGATAGTGGTAGAACCAATTATACAGAAAATCACATATAGTAACCACCAACCAATGTATTAGAGTTCCACCAATAATATGGTAATGGTGAAGTAATTAAATATATAATAGTACCCAATCAATAATGTATGTGATAATATAAAGTCCCTATAAATATGCAAGGAGCAAGCACTCCAGTCAGATAAGTATAAGAAAGTCCCTCATGCATAGACTTAAAAAAGTAGCCTTCTAAGAAAGTAACCCAGGTACATTAATCCAACCAAATATCCAAAGATGTGCAAAAATAGTGCAAAGTCGGAAAGTGAATGAAAATGCTAACAGATTAAGCAAAGGATGCATATAGCTCAATGTGTTTCCCCTCTAATGAGTTCATCAGAAGACCATACTTTGGTATCTAACAAAATGTACAAGTGAATAAATAAGACTTAGCTTAAAATTCAGTAGATGAATCAGATAAAGCAGCACCAGGGGCATAGTCTCCTTCAATGTCTGCCTGGAAAGCGATATCCACAAGGCAGACATGGAAGGACTCTCAATGAAACATTAGACACATTAAAATTAGTAGCATACACTACCAGGAAACTCCTAGTATTAGCTGCAATTTTAGGAGAATTCAAATTATAAAAAGTTTGATCATCTCTACTCAGCAGCAGGAAAGTGAAATGTTTTTACCACAATTGATTCCGTTTAAACAGTGAAATCATACATACAGGTCCTTCTCAAAAAATTAGCATATAGTGTTAAATTTCATTATTTACCATAATGTAATGATTACAATTAAACTTTCATATATTATAGATTCATTATCCACCAACTGAAATTTGTCACGTCTTTTATTGTTTTAATACTGATGATTTTGGCATACAACTCCTGATAACCCAAAAAACCTGTCTCAATAAATTAGCATATCAAGAAAAGGTTCTCTAAACGACCTATTACCCTAATCTTCTGAATCAACTAATTAACTCTAAACACATGCAAAAGATACCTGAGGCTTTTATAAACTCCCTGCCTGGTTCATTACTCAAAACCCCCATCATGGGTAAGACTAGCGACCTGACAGATGTCAAGAAGGCCATCATTGACACCCTCAAGCAAGAGGGTAAGACCCAGAAAGAAATTTCTTAACAAATAGGCTGTTCCCAGAGTGCTGTATCAAGGCACCTCAATGGTAAGTCTGTTGGAAGGAAACAATGTGGCAGAAAACGCTGTACAACGAGAAGAGGAGACCGGACACTGAGGAAGATTGTGGAGAAGGACCGATTCCAGACCTTGGGGAACCTGAGGAAGCAGTGGACTGAGTCTGGTGTGGAAACATCCAGAGCCACCGTGCACAGGCGTGTGCAGGAAATGGGCTACAGGTGCCGAAATGGGCTACAGAGAAGCAGCACTGGACTGTTGCTAAGTGGTCCCAAGTACTTTTTTCTGATGAAAGCAAATTTTGCATGTCATTCGGAAATCAAGGTGCCAGAGTCTGGAGGAAGACTGGGGAGAAGGAAATGCCAAAATGCCTGAAGTCCAGTGTCAAGTACCCACAGTCAGTGATGGTGTGGGGTGCCATGTCAGCTGCTGGTGTTGGTCCACTGTGTTTCATCAAGGGCAGGGTCAATGCAGCTAGCTATCAGGAGATTTTGGAGCACTTCATGCTTCCATCGGCTGAAATGCTTTATGGAGATGAAGATTTCATTTTTCAGCACGACCTGGCACCTGCTCACAGTGCCAAAACCACTGGTAAATGGTTTACTGACCATGGTATTACTGTGCTCAATTGGCCTGCCAACTCTCCTGACCTGAACCCCATAGAGAATCTGTGGGATATTGTGAAGAGAAAGTTGAGAGACGCAAGACCCAACACTCTGGATGAGCTTAAGGCCGCTATTGAAGCATCCTGGGCCTCCATAACATCTCAGCAGTGTCACAGGCTGATTGCCTCCATGCCACGCCGCATTGAAGCAGTCATTTCTGCCAAAGGATTCCCGACCAAGTATTGAGTGCATAACTGAACATTATTATTTGATGGTTTTTTTGTTTGTTATTAAAAAACACTTTTATTTGATTGGATGGGTGAAATATGCTAATTTATTGAGACAGGTTTTTTGGGTTATCAGGAGTTGTATGCCAAAATCATCAGTATTAAAACAATAAAAGACCTGACAAATTTCAGTTGGTGGATAATGAATCTATAATATATGAAAGTTTAATTGTAATCATTACATTATGGTAAATAATGAAATTTAACACTATATGCTAATTTTTTGAGAAGGACCTGTATAGCGCTATTTAACCATTGGAGTCATAGATAAGGCAGGATAGCAATATTATGTACAATTGTTAGGGTCTTCATGCATCTTTTGGTATTAGACCTAAGGGGGGTCACAGGGGTGGAACTGTTTCCCATCATTTCCCGGTGAATATAAAAATTATAATTTTATTTTCATCTAATTCTTATTATCACTGCAACTACCATAATACTAGACCTACCCTCACATTTAGTATTGCATGACCAAGCCCATGAGGTTTCTCTTGTGTTCACACAACATTCCATGTGTGATAGCATTTTATACATCACTGCATTTAATCTCGATTGATCTCTTTTTATCCCTTGTTTCTCCCCCCCCCTATCCTCCTTGTTTCAGTAGGGATCATGTTTCTCATGCTGGGCAGCAAAAATTAGTGGAACTGCAGTTGATTAACTTTTGTAACCTAACCCACAGCACAAGCTGGCAGCATCAAGAGAAACATGTTAGGTCGGAGTCACACATGCGAGAAACACGTCCGTGTCTCGCATGTGAAAACCAAGTTGTGGCGCCGGCACTCCAGAGCAGAGCGTGCGGCGGCATAGCAACACATGGAGCCGCACGCTCCGCTCCCAAGTGCCAGCACCACAGCTTGGTTTTCACATGCGAGACACGGACGTGTTTCTCGCATGTGTGACTCCGGCCTTATACAGAGCTAGGAAATAATGAAAGTAAAAAAGTATTATTTTTTAGCTATGGCACCATTATATGGTCATTAGGGTAAATCCCTTTATCTATGTGCTACTGAAAGACTAAACACATGTTTATCTTTTTTCACAATTGCATTTTACTGATAAATACAGTAACATTTATAATTATCTGCATTAGCCAATTTAAGTATTATCTGTGTGAAATTTACCATTATCTGCATGAGGATGACTTGAAGCTAAATATGACACCATTTTCACTGTAAGCATGTTCCTGATACTCTCAGTAAGTTCATGTTTGAGTACACGGTCCCTGTGTATAAAGAGGCTGTTATTATACAGGCACTGTTCACTCATTATAAAGGAACTAAATGAGAGTCTCAGGAAGCAGTGAAAATGAAAATGTTCATGAAGTTTTTGCAAAATTTCAGATGCCTAAAAACAAATGATGAATGGTGCAGTGCAAAAGTGAACCAAAGTTGATAGTGGCGACACCCTCTAACTACTTACTTGAGGACTGACCATAGACTTTAAACATCTGGGCAGTCCGCATTTTACTCTGCAGTGACATTCTGAAATGCGCAGGCATGTACTACGGAGGACAGAGAATGAACTTCAATCCAATATTGCGGCCAGCATGCAGCCAGCGGGTAAGGAAAGGGTGAATCAAACACCCGAAAACTCCGCCCATATGACCCAAAACCAGTCCCGCCAAATTCAGGTGACAGGTTCCCTTTAACATCTCTGTCTTCCTCATCGCTCTATACACAGTTCAATTTAAATACTGTGTGCATGGCATAGTTAACACTAACAGCACTTACCCCCAAATCAAGCAATCATGTGACAATCGGGTGTCAGCAAGAGATGTTGGGCACTAACAAACTCAGATCAGCTCTGCTGTTCAAGCAGGTGTTTGAATTTTCAGCACCAGCACCATATCAGCACCAGCTTATAAGGGAAATTAGCAATATAAAAAAAATGTACTTAAATGTTGAAATGCCCCCACTAAAGGATTTTTATGAAGACCTTTTTTAGGAGTGGCATAATGTATGAAAGAAAAGAAAAAAATATTATTAATCAAAGACAAGAACAAATAAGTAAGTAGTTCAAACTTTAGAAATAAAGAAAACCAGCAAAAGTCAAAGTCACTGTTTCTAGCCCCACCCTGGTAAAAAAAAGGACATATGTTCAGCATTTAAACATTTATTTTACGGAAAGGAGAGGAGCACAATTTAAATTTATATATATATATATATATATATATATATATATATATATGTTAGGGCTAAGCGGAACGCACCAAATAATTATATAGATACAATAAAGTGCGTTCACAGCCCGAGGTCCACCGTGCAGAGATGGAACCTGCTGCTAAGTAATGACGGACTATATGGCGATACAACGAGGATACACACATGGGTTAACTTCACTCTGTATGAAGAAAGCGATCCTTGTTAAGTCACAGGGTCGCGGTACCGCACAGAGAGCGCAAGCAAGGAACCACAGAACTCTATCCCAGGACACAGGATTATAGTTAGTGTAGACCTCTTGCGATCGACACCACAATTGGGGTATAAGAGTAACTAATATGCACAGAAGTGCGTGCTGTGCCACACTAGCGGACGCCACAAACCACCCAGACTTGGGTAAGGTAAGCGCTCTAATAGCGCACGGCGCTGCACTGGCGGTCACAGCAGTTAGACGCTGTTTCGTGCATTAAAGCTGTTAGTTCAGCCAGGCGCTAGATTTCAGCCATACACCTTATGCGAACAGTCATACACAAGGGATGGGTTTTTTAAGGAACGACTTGCACTCAACACACACATGATAACAATTGTATACTAGCGCATGGCCGTGCGGTCATGCAAAGCTTATATAGCTGCAGCACGTTCAGGACCTTCCCATAAAGGACCAATGGGAAGCTGCCACATAAGTTTAGCACCTTCAGGATCTTCCAATAAAGGACCAATGGGATCTGCTGCAGTATCTGAGCATGTGACCCCCGACCTCCAATGGGAGGTCATCCCATGGGCATGCTCAGAAAGGGAAAATCTGGACTTAGTCCCAGAAAGACCTGCTCGCTGCTGATCATTGCTGGCTACAAGAACAGAGCCTGGAAGAGCAGTAGTAACCAGTATTAGCCTGAGCTAGACGCTGGGACCGATGTCTCCACTGAGCAGACTCCACTGCGGCTGGAGAAGAATGGGAGACCGCAGCGGAGATGGTTCGATATTCCCCCTGTGCAGAGGCGGGAACTCAACACCTAACATATATATATATATATATACAGTAAAGACCAAAAGTTTGGACACAACTTATCATTTAAAGATTTTTCTGAGAGAATGCCAAGAGTGTGCAAAGCAGTCATCACAGCAAAAGGTGGTTACTTTGAAGAACCTAGAATATAAGACATAATTTCAGTTGTTTCACACTTTTTTGTTAAGTAAATTATTCCACATGTGGTAATTCATAGTTTTGATGCCTTCAGTGTGAATGTACAATTTTCATAGTCATGAAAATACAGAAAGATCTTTAAATGAGAAGGTGTGTCCAAACTTTTGGTCTGTACTATATATACTGTATATGTTTATATATATATATATATATATATATATATATATATATATATACAGCTCTGGCAGAAAGTAAGGGACCACCACATCAAAATCCTGTCATGGGCAGCCCAATCTCCGGGCTTTAACCGCATTGAAAACCTCTGGAATGTAATGTAGAGGATGATGGATAGTCACAAGCCATCAACAAAGAACTGCTTACATTTTTGCGCCAGGAGCAGTGTGAAAGACTGGTGGAAAGCATGCCAAGACGCATGAAATCTGTGATTAAAAATTATGGTTATTCCACAAAATATTGATTTCTGAACTCTTCCTGAGTTAAAACATTAATATTGTTGTTTCTAAATGATTATGAACTTGTTTTCTTAGCATTATTTGAGGTCTGAAAGCACCGTTTCTTTTAATTTTGACCATTTCTCATTTTCAGAAAAAAATACACAATTTATTGCTTGGATATTCGGAGACATGTTGTCAGACGGTTATAGAATAAAAGAGCAATTTACATTTTACTCATTTTTGAGATAATACCTGTAAAGAGAAAAATGAGAGAAACTGAAAATTTTGCAGTAGTCTCTTAATTTTTGCCAGAGCTGTACTTCTAGGTTTTCTCTACTAAAAGAATGGTAAAAAAAAAACACTGCCTGCTTTTAGACAAGCTACAAGAAAACTATCAAAGCAAGCACTAAAACAAATGACATGATTAGCGCATACATAAAAAAGCCCAAAGCAACATTCAATAACAGCCTATCCCCCTGAAGCCATTCCTAAGCCAGAGGAAGATTAATGACACCAACATCAATAGGAGGATATGAAACAGCACACCTCATAACACTAGGAAATAATGTTCACATCCAGCACAAGGATCTGCCAGAACTAGAGCACATCTTAATGTTCAAATTGATAAATTTCCAATATTTCTAAACACAACCTGAAATGACTCTACAGACAGGGAAATGTACGATGTCCATGATTATATCCACTGATCATTAGCTGCGTTTATTGTTATTGCTATTTAATAGCACAAATAACACAATAGCACTTTGCGTAAATGGCCCTATAATGCAGACTAATAAATTGCATTGTTATTGGGCTGTTGTAAATGTCTTATCAAGGATTGTCTACAATATTTCAAAAACAAGCATATATTTACAGATCAATTTGCTGCTTTTTTGCAAAATGATCCCATTAAAAAATAACAATATGAAAATAAATAAATAAAAAAATAGCAATATGCAGTGAGACTATGATAAGATGTCAGAGATGGGTGCTGGATTGTAGAGAAGGGCGGACACCTGGATGTTCTTGTCCAGCAGGTTCAGCCGAACAGTTACAAAAAGTTTGGGTTTGGGTACCAGAATAGTACCGAGACCCGAATCCGAAACTGGACCCCATTCACTTGAATGAGGGGCCCAAATATCTAGTATTTGCTGTGTTGTCAAGTGCATGACAGTGAGGCAAACACCATTTATGATCAGCGGTGAAATCATCCCCACCGGTCAGAGAGCCGCAGTTCCCACGCTGTCAAAAGACAGCGTAAACACTCAGCTGTGATCGGAAGTATACAGTTTGCCTTTGGTCACTGGTGTCAGCACATGGGACAACTAGTCCCATCATCCAACACCTGCTGCCACTAATAACAGCAAGAGCGGCTAATGGGTGTATTCATTAGCCAGCTCCTGCACTATAAATAAATAATTAAAAAACAAACGGCATGAGTTACTCTGTATTTTTGTTAACCAGCCTGACATAACTCACAGCTGGGGGCTGCAACACTCAGCTGTCAGCTTCAGCAAGGCTAGTTATCAATAGTAGAGGGAGCCCCACACTGTATTTTTAAATTATTTAAATAAATAACTTAAAAAAATGCGTGGGGTCCCTTCATTTTTGAAAACCAGCCTTGCTAAAGCAAACAGCTGGGGGCTGATATTCTCAGGCTGAAAAGGGGCCATGGATATTGGCCCCAGCCTAAAAATAGCAACCCGCAGCTGCCCAGAAAAGACATATCTATTAGATGTGCCAATTCTGGTGCTTTGCCCAACTCTTCCCACTTGCCCTGTAGCAGGGGCAATATTCATGGTTCCTTACCAGCCTGAGAATACCAGCCCCTAGCTGTCTACTTTAGCAAGGCTGGTTGTCAAAAATAAGGAAGACCCCACGCCATTTTTTCAATTATTTATTTAAATAATCAAAAAAATACGTCATGGGGACCCCTCTATTCTTGATAACTTGCCTTGCTGAAGCTGACAGCTGAGGGTTGCAGCACCCAGATGTGAGTTTTGCCTGGCTGGTTAACAAAAATACAGGGGAATCCGCAATGTTTTTTGTTAATTCTTTTTTTTTAAATTACTTATTTACAGCATAGGAGCCGGCTAATGAATACACCCATCAGCCGCTCCTGCTCTCGCTGTTATTAGTGGCAGCAGGTGTCGGATCATGGGAGCAGTTGTCCAATCAGCTGACACCAGTGACCGGAGGTAAACTGTATACCTCCAATCACAGCTGAGCGCTCACTCTGTCTTTTGATTTGATAGCGTGGGAACTGCGGCTCTGCGACTGGCAGGGATGATTTCACCGCCGATCAGAAGCGGTATTTGCAGCGCTGTCATGCACATAAAAGCGTGACAAACACCCAGTTTTCGGGCAGCCAAACCCGAACAGTAACACGGACTTCCTGGTGAAGTCTGTGTTCGGTGTCCGTGCCCGAACAATATTTGTTCGGTACAGACGCTAAACTTTACTCTTCGGGTTTGCCCATCTCTACTGGATTGTCACACAATGTGGATTATATTGTGTTACTAGTGTAGAATAAGTAATAGCAGGTAAAATGCTTTACAATTTAAATTTTAATAAAGAATTGATTCTAACATCTTTTAGTCGGGTTTCATATTGCCATAATACGGATTCATTTTAAGGTATATAGCACCACTGTGACCCCAAGAAACTCTATGGTTCTAATGAACTGAATTTGTGCTGTGGTTCTATATTTGCTATCTGCTGTTGGCAGTTGTGATTTTCCTTAAAAAGGGTCTGAGAAATGGAATAAAATTAATATATAAAATAAAAAATGCACATTTACTGTAAATTTAAACATGTTTCTAAATACTTTATTAAGCAAAAAGGTAGGATTTATCTAGTGCACTATGTCAGGATTTTAAAGATGGCAGTTACCACCTATTTCATTGTGCAACCCATCCTAGATTTCAGAAGACACGCAATAAGATGGGCTGCGTGAAGAACGAGACAGGTGTGCAAAAATGTTCAGGCTTGCTCGGTTGAAAGTTTATTCTCAGCTAAGTAAAGATCTTTTTGCAGTCAGGATACCAGACCGGTCTCTGCTATGATGTGACTTCTGTCACCAGTAGATGTTCTTCACGCAAACCATCGTCTTAAATTTAGGACGGGCTGTGATTGATGGCATTTGCCATCTTTAAAACCCTGACAGAGTGCACTAGATAAAGCGCACTTTTTTTGATAAATAAAGGTATTTAGAATAATGTTTGATATTTAAATGTGTATTATTTACAGTGCAGTAACCACCGATCGACCAAACCGCTGCATGACCAGCTCTACCCTTACCCACTGTATCCTCACCCATCCCGTTCTATTATGTATACCCCTCCTCACATGTAAAGCGCCATGGAATAAATGGCGCTATAATAATAAATAATAATAATATTTATTGATTTTATTTATTTTTTGTATTACCAGCAGCCAAAAATTATGCCCCATTGTGTGTGAATTTTAATTTAGCCACGTTTTGTTATATACTTACAATAATTATTCATATGTTCCCCAATGTCTCGGTTTTAGCTTTGTCTGTTCCAGCATCTCCACTTTTGCATTGATCTTCTTAACACAGAAGAAAGTGCATTGAGTATTTGGCACATTCCAATAACTGAGCTAGCTATTTTCTTTGTTAAGGTCAGTGCATATAAAGAGGAGGGTAATACTATATGCAAAAAAAGAGTAGAGATAGATAGGTTTTCCCGAGTGAAATACCATAATGTTAAAATAGAGAGAGAAGATGTGTATGTCAGTGCTCACCTTTGCAAAAAAAGCATATCATAATTCTGTGCAAAATTGCTGCTACCCGCCTTTTTATTTGGATGTCTCTTGATATAAGGACCGTGGGAATAGCAGATGCATTCTAATAGTAGAGGATTGAGGTTCTCTCAGGAGCTGTCAGCTCGTATTATCACAATGCGTAAAGCTTGAATCTTTAATCAAATTAGCTTGTTTATTGATTCCAAAAACCAAAGAAAACAATCCAATAAAATATAAGGTCCTAAAGGTTCTAAACCTGACATATTTTCGACTTTGAACCTAAGTCTTGATCATGTAAAATGCACATTTGGTTATGAACATCTGGTTACATCAGATTATGATCCTAAAGAAGGTCCTGGTATACGATCAAAAATGCATTTGCTAAGTTACAGTTTTTGTTACTTTACAATTTTCTTACCTCTGATTTTATCCTGTTTTTAAATGTTACCAGAAATAAAAGTGATAATAAAAGTGGGGCGGTCCCCGGGGAACATTGATTTGCACTTGCACCTTAAATATGGGTAAGTTATTTCCTCAGAGCAATATGCACTGATGTAATACTCACTTTAGGTGTATCTATATGAGTTACCGGTACAGATCACCGCTCTTGGGATAAGTATATCAACAAGGACATGGATGTACCTGAGTTATACTGATAACTCTTTCGCTTCTGTGGTGATTCTCCCCTCTCTTGAGGTAGTGTATATGCTGGATTTAGAACACCTTTATATTCTTCTAAGGCCGGTGTCGCACTTTCAACTGCAATTTGAGAAACTTGCACGAGTCTCTCGCCTCAATACCCGGAAATGCCGCTAGCACTCGGGACCGGAGTGTGCGGCTGCAGTTATTTCTATGCAGCTGAACTCTCCAGTGTGAACTACCAGCGGCAGTGCCGAGTATTGAGGTGAGAGACTCGTGCGAGTTTCTCGCATTGCAAATGCAAGTGTGACCCCGGCCTAATTATTCCTCTGTACTATGACAGCCCAATTACTTTGAGTGTTCCCCAAGTGACACTTGTTGTTTCCTTCTTGATGTATACCCCGTATATATTTATTTTCTTTACTACTGATTTTGATTACATAAAAAATATATACCGTATATACTCGAGTATAAGCCGACCCGAGTATAAGCCGACCCCCCTAATTTTGCCACAAAAAACTAGGAAAACTTATTGACTCGAGTATAAGCCTAGGGTGGAAATGCAGCATTTACCGGTGAATTTCAAAAATAAAAATAGATCATTATTTCCCCATAGCTGTGCCATATAGTGCTCTGCACCATTCATTATTTCCCCATAGCTGTGCCATATAGTGCTCTGCACCGTTCATTATTTCCCCATATCTGTGCCATATAGTGCTCTGTACCGTTCATATTGCCCCATATCTGTGCCATATAGTGCTCTGCACCGTTCATATTGCCCCATATCTGTGCCCCATATATGCTCTGCACCGTTCATATTGCCCCATATCTGTGCCATTTAGTGCTCTGCACCGTTCATATTGCCCCATATCTGTGCCCCATATATGCTCTGCACCATTCATATTGCCCCATATCTGTGCCCCATATATGCTCTGCACCGTTCATATTGCCCCATATCTGTGCCATATAGTGCTCTGCACCGTTCATATTGCCCCATATCTGTGCCCCATATAGTGCTCTGCACCGTTCATATTTCCCCATATCTGTGCCCCATATATGCTCTGCACCGTTCATATTGCCCCATAGCTGTGCCATATAGTGCTCTGCACCGTTCATATTGCCCCATATCTGTGCCCCATATAGTGCTCTGCACCGTTCATTATTGCCCCATAGCTGTGCCCCATATAGTGCTCTGCACCGTTCATTTTTGTCCCATAGATGCTCCACATAAATCTGTGCCGCTGCTGCTGCTGCAATTAAAAAAAAAAAAGCCATACTCACCTCTCTTGATTGCAGCTCCCAGCGTTCGGTCCCGGCGTCTCTCCGCCCTGACTGATCAGGCAGAGGGCGGCGTGCACACTATATGTGTCATCGCGCCCTCTGACCTGCACAGTTAGTGCAGATAGACGCCGGGAAGATGGAGCGGCGCCTGGCGGCTGGAACGTGGACAGGTGAATATGACATACTTACCTAGTCCCAGCGATCCTGGCGCTCCCTGCCCGTCCCACGGTCTTCTGTGCTGCAGCCTCTTCCTCTATCAGCGGTCACCGGCACCGCTGATTAGAGAAATTAAAACGCGGCTCCACCCCTATGGGAGGTGGAGCCGCCTATTCATTTCTCTAATGAGCGGTCCCACGTGACCGCTGAAGAGGGGAAGAGCTGCAGCACAGAAGACCGTGGGACGGCAGGGGGAGCGTCAGGATCGCTGGGACTAGGTAAGTATACCTCAGCGCCCTCTCCCCCTCACCCGCCAACCCCACCGCTACCATGACTCGAGTATAAGCCGAGAGGGGCACTTTCAGCCCCAAAATTTGGGCTGAAAATCTCAGCTTATACTCGAGTATATACGGTATTTGTTCATACTTATGAAGTCAGCAATCCATCTTTCTTTAGTTTTACATGTTATCAGGAGTTTCTTGTTTACTGCTCTATTGATGCATTTAGATAGGAATAGTCACTTGATGCCATTATTTTTTTACCTATGTATGTATAATTTCTGGAATGTTCTTAACAGACAGCTCTTTGTTGCTCCTCTCTTGTCTTCTCCATCTACATACTTTATGAACCCACACAGATCCAAGCATGATATTTCAGCAGTCTGGACAGTTGGAACATTGCCATACTTACCAGCTAGCTCACCAGGTGAGAACATAATAAACTACCCTATGAGCTCACTAACTGTACTGTGCCCATGGGAGCGTCGGTGTGTCTCTGATTTTCTTTTAATAGTTTCTCCACACTAGGAAAAATAAGGGGCTGAGTTAGCAATTGAAATGAGCCAGTAAGCCAGCCCCCTTTATGACGTGCTGACACAGAGAGAGTTTGGAAGTTCTCTATTGGGTCCTGTCGCTGAAACTACTACATTGAGGCACATTTGAAAAATAATGTGCATAAGTAAGTACAATTAACTTACATTTCATACACAATGAAACATTGTTTTAAACAGATGAATATCCTTTTTAATTATGAAACTCAGTTAAACTTTTTTTTACTCTACTTTCTCTGCCGCTGTACCACAAGGTATAATATATTGAATTAAAAAAACGTACCTACAATTAAAACTGCAAAAAACTAAAAACCTGACAAGCATCTCCAAACAGAATAGAGCCAGTGTGAACAGGTGCAAGCTGCCATGACTGCATGAAGAACATAGCAGCAATCTATAAGATGTATGCAAGCACTGCATATATGAGATTTGAACTGCACTACTGATATATATATATATATATATATATATATATATATATATATTACACATTTACAAAAAAATGAAGGTACTTAGCTCAGAAATTGGCTAATTCATATGTTCCCATCAATCACGGCAAGGTGACCTTTCCTTGATGAGACCCTTAATCTAATATTCATTAAACATGCCTCTCCTGGGCTCTCATCAGCTAAAGGATGTTTTAATTATGCTGTATCCTACCAGCCCATTAAATTTGTAGGCTTACAGCCCAAGAAAGACAAGTCTGATAAATATTAGGTTTAGAGTCTCATCAAAGAAAGATCACCTTGCTGTGCTTGATGGGCATAAATAAATAGGCCAATTTACGCATTAAGTACCTTCAGTTTTGTAAATATATTCAATGTAGCAGTAATGCAGTCCAAATTTCATACAGCTCTGGTAAAAATTAAGAGATCACTGCAAAATTTTCAATTTCACTGATTTTTCTCTTTATGGGTATATTTTTGAGTAAAATGTAAATTGTTCTTTTAGTCTATAAACGTCTGACAACATGTCTCCGAATTTCCAAGCAATACATTTTGCATTTTTTTTCTGGAAAGGAGAAAGGGTCAAAATTAAAAAAACAAACAGTGCTTTCAGACCTCACATAATGCAAAGAAAACATGTTCATAATCATTCAGAAACAACAATACTAATGTTTAGCTCAGGAAGAGTTCAGAAATCAATATTTTGTGGAATAACCATGATTTTTAATCACAGCTTTCATGCGTCTTGGCATGCTTTCCACCAGTCTTTCACACTGCTTCTGGTGCAAAAATTTAAGCAGTTCTTCTATGTTTGATGGCTTGTGCCTAGGGTTGAGCGAAACGGATCGGACAGGGCTTATGAAACCCGACCCGATCCTAGTGTGAAATCGGCCAGGAGGTCGGCGATCTGCGCGCAAAAGTCGCGTTTCGTATGACGCTTTCAGTGCCATTTTTCAGCCAATGAAGGAGGACGCAGAGTGTCGGCAGCGTGATGACATAGGTCTCAGTCCCCACCATCTTAGAGAAGGGCATGACAGTGATTGGCTTGCTTTCTGCGGCGTCACAGGGGCCATAAAGGGACGTGCACGCCGACCGCCATCTTACTTCTGCCGATCTTAGCATAGGGAGAGGTTGCTGCAGCTTCATCAGAAGAAGGGATATAGTTAGGGAGGGAAGATTAACCCCCAAACTGCTTGTGCTGTAGCGATTTCCACTGTCCAACACCACCATTTTTATGCAGGGACAGTGGAGGCTATATTTTTGTGTATCAGCTCTGTAGCTTATTAGGCTGCCTTATAAGGCTCCCTGATAGCTGCATTGCTGTTTGCACGCCGCTGTACAAACCAACTGCTTTTTTTAAAGCAAAAATCCTGTTGCTCCTTTCTGCACAGTTATCTTGTTTACTGAGATCATTGTAGGGAGATTGAAATAGTACTACAGTCCTTGTATTTTTTCATATATCAGCCAGCCACTTTCTGCCACTTACATTGTGTTTACCTGAGTTTTGGTTCAGTCTCCCCCCCAAAAAGGGAGGTTCTAATTCTCACAAAGTGGATATGCTTTAGTCCTGTTAGTTTGTCATATATCAGCCAGCCACTTTCTGCCACTTACATTGTGTTGTTTTATGCACAGGGCCTGAGTTTTGGTTCAGTGTCCCCCAAAAAATGGAGATTTAAATTCCCAGCAAGTTTATATACACCTTCTACCTTGTTTTACAGTACCATATAACGGTTGTTATTTTGGTTACATTTTCCAAAAAATGAGGAAGTCTGATGGAAGAGGCCGTGGGCAGTGGTTGCCAGCTGGTACTGATGGTGGTGGTGCATCTGGTGGTAGTGGCAAAAGCACAATAGCACCTAAGGCTGGAGGTGTTGAGCCAGCGTCATTGTATGGCTATACAAGGCCTCGAAGGCTCCCTTATCTGGGAGTAGGAAAACAGCTTTTAAAGCTGGATGATCTAACCTTCCTTAAAATGAAACAATAATGGATTTCAAATAATTTTGCCCCACCTTCCCCTGCTGACACGTAGCTTGCCTGAAAAATGTCTTGCTTTTGGCCTCCTCTTACTGACTTCTCCAATTCCTGCATTTGCAGCTGCTGAATGTCCACCATAGGCCATTTTTATACCTCCCTAAATGGGCTGACTCCCCCCACAGGGCCGTGGTCACCACCTGGCACAAGCACCCGTGTGAGTGCCATTTGCCTGGACAGGTGGGTGTGCCCACTCTTGGGTGACGGCACTGGCATGGGGTCCCTCATAGTATAATGAAGTGTCTCTGATGGTGGTGGTGCACAACCAACGTCAGACACATCGTCATAATATGAGGTGCCCTGTGCCAGTACCGCCGCCCATGAGAGAGTGTTCCCCCCAGCTCGAACAGTGCTCTACCACTTGCAATACTTACCTCTCCCTGCTCCACCACTGTGTAGTCTGTGCTGTTAAATCCTTCGATGGCACTGCCAATACAAATTTGTTGAAATGATAGATGATAGTTAAAATATACAGGGGCCCTGGCCTCCATTTAGACCAGTTAATACTTTGCGCCTACTACCACTGTCTCCTACTCAGCAGAGGAGCCCACCCCTGTACCTAGCTATGCCACCTGTTTAGTCCTGTTACCAATTTTGAACTGCATTTAGCCTACTTTATTATTTGGGCCTACTAACTGTGTCTGCCACTCATTACAGTTGTCATCCACTGAACAAAACAATGCCGCCCGTTTAGTCCTGTTAACAATTTTGAACTGCATTTAGCCTACTTTAGTATTTGGGCCTACTAACTGTGTCTGCCACTCATTACAGTTGTCCTCCAATGAACAAAGCAATGCCGCCCATTTAGTCTTGTTAACAATTTTGAACTGCATTTAGCCTACTTTAGTATTTGGGCCTTCTAACTGTGCCTGCCACTCATTACAGTTGTCCTCCACTGAACAAAGCAATGCCGCCCATTTAGTCTTGTTAACAATTTTGAACTGCATTTAGCCTACTTTAGTATTTGGGCCTTCTAACTGTGCCTGCCACTCATTACAGTTGTCCTCCACTGAACAAAGCAATGCCGCCCATTTAGTCCTGTTAACAATTTTGAACTGCATTTAGCCTACTTTAGTATTTGGGCCTACTAACTGTGTCTGCCACTCATTACAGTTGTCCTCCAATGAACAAAGCAATGCCGCCCATTTAGTCTTGTTAACAATTTTGAACTGCATTTAGCCTACTTTAGTATTTGGGCCTTCTAACTGTGCCTGCCACTCATTACAGTTGTCCTCCACTGAACAAAGCAATGCCGCCCATTTAGTCCTGTTAACAATTTTGAACTGCATTTAGCCTACTTTAGTATTTGGGCCTACTAACTGTGTCTGCCACTCATTACAGTTGTCCTCCACTGAACAAAGCAATGCCGCCAGTTTAGTCCTGTTACCAATTTTGAACTGCATTTAGCCTACTTTATTATTTGGGCCTATATCTGTGTTTCCTCCTCATCCTGCCCATTGCCCAGCCACTGCTAGATGAGTCTGCTGGTACATTGACCCAGACCACTACATTCCCCTTGCACTCTACACAGCCAGAATCTGACCCTGCTGAAAGTCAGGTTCTCTTCCCGCATACTACTCCACCTTACATGGGGGCAAAGAGGAAGGTGCAGATGAAAGTGCAGGTTCCTTCATCAGGTGGGGGGGCATACTCGTTGGCGACGTCAATGGCACAGGGCCCCTCATAGTATGCAAAAGTGTATCTGCCAGTGGGAGGCACCACCCACCGTCAAACACACTGCCGTACTATGAGGGGCCCTTTGCCAGTGTCAACGAGTGGGCCCCCCCTGCTTGCTCTGGATCACAGCACTTGCAAAGTTGAAATACTTACCTCTCCCTGCTCCACCGCTGTGATGTATTCCACGTTTCCTGGGCCCACGAAAATCTTGAGCCAGCCCTACCCCCCACAACTTTAGCCAAATGACCCCCAGTTTTCAATGCCTATCTATTATTATAAAGTAAATTAAGATTGACAAGCTTAAGTAATAATAATTGATGTTTTTGGCATTAAAATGGGCACTGTAGGTGTTTTCCTGTCCTCCACTTACTGCTGACTTTGATTCCCCATTGACTTGCATTGGGTTTCGTGTTTCAGTCGGCCCCCAACTTTTCGCAATAATCGGCCAATTTCACCCGACCTGACTTTTGACAAAGTCGGGTTTTGTAAAACCCGACTAGATCCGAAAAAAGTAAAAGTCACTCAACTCTACTTGTGACTATACATCATCCTCTTGATTACATTCCAGAGGTTTTCAATGGGGTTCAGGTCTGGAGATTGGGCTGCCCATGACAGGGTTTTGATGTGGTGGTTTCTTAATTTTTGCCAGAGCTGTATGTCAACTTATAAGTTTTCCTCATAATTGTAGATCCTACTGAAACAGATTAAGGGACCTTTTTAAATGCTGTGAAAGCCTTTGCAGGTGTTTTTTCCAATTATTCTAATTTACTGAGATAATGACTTTTGGGTTTTCATTGGCTGTAAGCCAGAATCATCAACAGTAACAGACATAAACACCTCAAATGAAAAATAAACTCCAAGCAAATGTGGCGCTAAGCACCTTAGGATTATTTTAATGCATCCACTTCCAGTGAAAAATGTTAATAAAAATTCATTTATTTTCTCAAAACAAAAAAATTACAATGCAGCCTTCATCAGGTAGCAAAAAAAACAAACAGACATACAATAAGCACTAGTATGTGCTTATTGTATGTCTATTTTTGTTTTGCAACCTGATGAAGGCTGCACTGTAAAAATAGCAGCAAAAACACGTATATTTTAAAAATATTTTAAAAATATAATTTATTTATTTTTTTTTTTGCTTTTATTGTTTTGAGAAAATGAATTTTTATTAACATTTTTCACTGGAAGTGGATGCATTCAAAAAATCCTAAGGTGCTTAGTGCCACATTTGCTTGGAGGTTATTTTCCCTTTGAATTCGCCACCAATGTGGATCCGAAGCAGGATTATACAATATACAGAGAAGAGTTGCCTAAAGAATTGATTCCTTGAGAATCTCAACGTGCATTTCTTACCTATAGAAAGTGAGCATAACTACAAATAAAAGATTTTTTTTACTGTTGGTAAAAACGTATTATGCTCAGAGGAAGCGCCACACTTGTCTCTTTTTTCCCCCTCTTTCCCTAAACCAGGGTATTTCTAAATACATAAACACTTGAAATACATCACTCTGTTTGTAATGACTCTATATAATATATGAGTTTAACTTTTTGAATTGAAAAACTGACATAAATTAACTTTTTGATGATATTCTAATTTTGTGAGAAGCTCCTGTATGTTATATTTTCCCCTTTGTTAAATACATTTCCTTTTTATGTATTAATAAAAAATATTTTTTACTGAATACTCTAGTGTATATACACAACACTAGTTGGCATTACAAATTTATTTTATCATTGTTATTTTATCCTATAGTTACTTTTAGTGATGAGCAAGTATACACTTTGCTTGCGTTTTGCCGAGCACGCTCGGGTGATCTCCGAGTATATGTTAGTGCTCGGAGATTTAGTTTTTGTCAAACGCAGCTGCATGATTTATGGCTGCTAAACAGGCTGAATACATGTGAGGATTCCGAAGCAACCTGGAAACCCCCGCATGTATTCAGGCTGTCCAACAGTCGTAAATCATTCATCTGAGACGCCGAAAACGAAATCTCCGAGCACTAACAAATACTCGGAGATCACCCGAGCGTGCTCGGGAAAACCCAAGCAACGAGTATACTCGCTCATCACTAGTTACTTTGTATCATTCTCTACCACACTAACAAATCCTAGAAGCTGCACAGAAAGTCTGTTAATGTGTGCCTTGTAAGATACAGTTAGAAAAGTGATAAACAGGTTGAGAAAATAGGGATTTTACAAAAAGGGCAAAAAAAAGTGCCATGCATAGTATCAAGTTGGGAACCCCTCCATGTAATGGCATTTGAAACATAAATAGTGCAAAGACACCAAAACCTCTAAATAACTATGCACACCCCTGGCCCAAACCTCCATGCATACAGAGGCTGCAGACCCCCATTGTAAGCAGACATACGCCAAACTCCCCAATTATAGCCCGCTTAATACAGGCCCTGCAATAGACTCCACTGTATCCAGACCCCAGAATGGACCCCTGTATGTAGTAAATATGATGAATCCATCAAAGCTATAGCAGTTTACAACAGATTATGTTTTATTTGTCATATGTGACAGATTTTTTTACATAGGTATTTATGTAGAGTTTTCTTTTACATCGGTGTGGCTTTATTTTCTAAAACAGTACAGACCCCAGCTCAGACATCGTACTGAAACTACTCCGAAAACCATGAGTAAATATGGTGGAAGTTTATTACTTTTTGCTTATTGAATTGTTGTATTATACTTGATATCCATTTGGAATTACATATGTGCGTTGAAACTTTGCTGTTTGGCATTTGACTACCAAATATACTTGTGTATAAGCCAAGATTTTCAGCACATTTAATGTTATGGGTTGACAGGGCTTTAACAACACCATCAACATATATCAGCAATTGCCATAGGTTTGTGGAATTTTCCACCAAGCCATTGCTATTCCACCACGTCAGAATGTGGTCATATGTATGAACATAAATGCTAATCCTTAATATGTCATAAACTATATGCTGTTTTATAAATGTAGAAAAGTAGCTCTAGAAGTTACATAACTAACAACATTAGCATTAACCATCCATATTTACGGACACCTTGGCATGGTTGGATGGCTTTTGAGCTCTTTGATAAGACAAATGCTTAATAAGTATATTATATTTTTTACGTTTACAGGAATAATGGAATCCATGTATTAAGTAGTTGCAGTGTGCAGACGCACCATGTGTGAATACGTTTGTATATTAGCCACATAACTTATTTGTGCACCTGCACATTCATTTAATACTATTATTTTGTTTTTTGTAGTATTCATTCAGGTGTGTGGCCCCCTACAGGGCCCAGCACCCTTATCTACACATCCTTTCCAAACAAGGTTTTAATTGCAAGCTATCTGTTTTCCCATTCACTCCCCATTTAGATGAGGGCTGGTTTGGCACATTTATAGGTAGGACATTTATGCTAGGAACAATCCATTTTTGGGTACACCTTGATGTGGTTGAACAATTTGTTCGTTCTTTGATGAAAAAGCAAGCCTTACATTTTTAACGTTTGCAGCAGTAGTAAAGTTCATGTATTTATTAATCACAGTGTGCTGATGCACTGTGTATGTATGTATATGTGGATACTAATAACATGTCTCAGATCCGATGCTAGTTCTTCCAATCTTTTGTATTCAGGAACGTACTGCTCCTTTGTCTCCCAGCTTCCTATTTGCCAGGGGCAGCTTGCTCCTAAAGATTGCCAGTTCTAACTGGCAGCATGGTTGTACCGCTGGTCAGAAGTGTGAGCTCTCTGACACAGCTAGCACCCTTGCCTCTGCAACACAAGAGGAGAGCAGTGGTACTGAAGTTAGCCAGACCTAATAATCTGGCCAGCGTCAGAGTAGCACTTGCAGGGTGTGAAGCAAATAGCTGACAAGCATGCTGTAATGTCTATCTAATGTCACTGGCTGAAAAAGCTATCTTGCAGAGACTTGGTGCTTAAGGCTACTTTCACACTAGCGTTTTCTGCAATCTGTCACAATGCGTCGTTTTGCAGAAAAAACGCATCCTGCAAAAGTGCTTGCAGGATGCGTTTTTTCCCCATAGACTTGTATTGACGACGCATTTGTGACGGATTGCCACACGTCGCAACGTCGAGCGACGGATGCGTCGTGCTTTGGCGGACCGTCGGGAGCAAAAAACACTACATGTAACGTTTTTTGCTCCTGACGGACCGCTTTTTCCGACCGCGCATGCACGGCCGGAACTCCGCCCCCACCTCCCCGCACCTTACAATGGGGCAGCGGATATGCCGGAAAAATGCATCCGCTGCACCCATTGTGCAATGCAGCAAACGCTAGCGTCGGAATCTCTCCCCGACGCATTGCGACGGGGAGATTCCGACGCTAGTGTGAAAGTAGCCTAACTCAGTGGAACCCCAACCATCACCCTTAAGTCGCTTTACAAGTATCTGTTCGTACAATGGGGCTTCCTGGATTGCTTCCATTGAGAAGCTGCTGGCTGGGGGAGCAAGGCTGAGGCAAAAGAAGTCAAGGTATCTGGGTCAGTGACTTTGATGACAAAATCAGGGACTGAATTAGGAATCAAAATCTATTTGCCAATGAATTAGCTGGGGTCAATACCAAGTATTCAGTCAGAATGAAGTTAATCAGACTGAGGTTAGACTAGGGAGATAACAGGATGATATGAAGTCAGGATACAAGCCAAGTCTGTCTTAAGGCCCCTTCACATTAAGCGACGCTGCAGCGATACCGACAATGATCCGGATCACTGCAGCGTCGCTGTTTGGTCGCTGGAGAGCTGTCACACAGACCGCTCTCCAGCGACCAACGATGCCGGTAACCAGGGTAAACATCGGGTAACTAAGCGCAGGGCCGCGCTTAGTAACCCGATGTTTACCCTGGTTACCATCCTAAAAGTAAAAAAAACAAACAGTACATACTTACCTACCGCTGTCTGTCCTCCAGCGCTGTGCTCTGCACTCGTCCTGTACTGTCTGTGTGAGCACAGCGGCCGGAAAGCAGAGCGGTGACGTCACCGCTCTGCTTTCCGGCTGACCGACGCTCACAGCCAGTACAGGAGGAGTGCAGAGCACAGCGCCGGGGGACAGACAGCGGTAGGTAAGTATGTAGTGTTTGTTTTTTTACTTTTAGGATGGTAACCAGGGTAAACATCGGGTTACTAAGCGCGGCCCTGCGCTTAGTTACCCGATGCTTACCCTGGTTACCAGTGAAGACATCGCTGGATCGGTGTCACACACGCCGATCCAGCGATGTCCGCGGGAGATCCAGCGACGAAATAAAGTTCTGGACTTTCTTCAGCGACCAACGATCTCCCAGCAGGGGCCTGATCGTTGGTCGCTGTCACACATAACGATTTCATTAACGATATCGTTGCTACGTCACAAAATGCAACGATATCGTTAACAATATCGTTATGTGTGAAGGTACCTATAGGAACAGCAGAGCAAACAGAGACCTAGTTTTTAGGGAGTGATTCAGGCACAATATATAGTAAGTTTGCATAGGGTATGGTAGTGTCCAATTGGCCACAGGAGGGAGATGATTACACCTACTGGACTGCTGGACAGCAGAGACACCCCTTTATCTAGCTGAGCAAAACCACAGGTCTAAGTCAAACTAAACATAGGCCAAACAGCGATTGTGGGTTAAATCAAAGGAAGCTGGATCTGATCTGAGAGGGAAGTGACACCCGCGCCTTCTTTAAGAAACCGGCCATGCTCATAGACTACAGAGTTGTGCAGTAACCTAGACAAAGAGCAGTAAACTATAGAATTAAAAATCCCTCCATTATTGAAAATGCAGAGGATTTTTAATAAGAGGAAAATTGCAAATTGATGTTTTTTACAAGCACTTTGCACTTTTGTTCGTTTAAGACGTTGAAATAGCCTCTTCAATCTGCAGTCAACAACCAAAGCCCTGTAATAAATCATTGCTCATAGTGTACAAATAATACATTATAAGATATTCTAATGAGCTTCCACAATACATATCTTTTAAACCTTTGCATAATACA
This sequence comes from Ranitomeya imitator, assembly GCF_032444005.1. Taxonomy (NCBI): domain Eukaryota; kingdom Metazoa; phylum Chordata; class Amphibia; order Anura; family Dendrobatidae; genus Ranitomeya; species Ranitomeya imitator. Next base: position 118,068,806 of record NC_091283.1, on the reverse strand, counting down.
GAAATATTCATGCCTTAGCCACAGCTGGTTTCTATGGTAACATATTACATTTGTGTAACATTGTGTGTTTTTTTATTTATAATGTGTCAATATTGGCTTGGGCACTATATTGTTCTACTAAAGGAAAAATACAAATACAAAATCTCCTTCATTTCCACATAAATGAGACAAAAGCTTGGCATTGCACTATGGAAGTTATTTTTTGTTTTGATGTCATTGTGTGAAAAAAATGCTAAATTTCTAAAATAATTTTCTAGAAATTGTATTTGTGGGTGTATGTATTCACATTCCATATAGAAAACTTGCAAATACTCTTCCAAAGTAAGACCCCATTAGAGAACTGGTGGCTAAAAATAAATAATCTACAAGTCAAAATAGTTCTATATTGTACAGAAAAAGTTAAGACTTTTGATGTTTAAATGGCTACATTACTTACCGGTTTATATCAGTTCTAGATAATAAAGGCCCAAATCTTAATGCATTGCTCCCTAGAGATTCTGATTACATTACCTTTTTTTGATTGTTGCCAAGCATAATGTCATAAAGCCAAGAGATTGCCTACATCTTCGACATTTTATTATTTGAATGTTTTTGTTTGGGGCTAAACAAATTGCATTCTGGGTTTTATTAAAATTTTGCAGTGCTTGACTTTTTTCAGGTTCTTTGTTTCTCTTTGATGTTGTCTGTGGTGATTAATCAGGAGACAGCAACTCAGAGAAGACAGATAAAAAAAGTTAAGGAGAGAGGAGTGCAATGGATCCCGAGCGCTGCAGCTGACAGAGGTGAATCTGGGCGGTAAGTATAAAAAAACTTCCAATTTATAGCAACGCGTTTCAGAACCACAGCACTCATATCGCCTTTTCTTGTAATGCCCTATCTCCATTTGATGTGAGCACAATGGCCGGAGCAGCAGTCACGATTAAATTATATATCACTTGTTAAAATGAACCTGTCACCAGGTTTGGCTGCCATGACTTATGGCCACCCCCTTTCATGAGGCAAGCAGGAGGGCCTGGATGGTAAGAAGATGGGAGGCGCCGGACCAAGACCTGTGATGCCCACGGGACCGGACCGCCCCCCAGGTGAGTATGGTTTAAGTTATTTTTTTCTCTTACAGGTTGGATCGGGGGCTAATATACAGCATTATAGAATGCTGTATATAAGACCTGAAAGGCAATGGCCGTATCTCGTATTGGCCAAACCTGGTGACAGGTCCCCTTTAACTAGTTGTGCCAAGCACAACCTGACCAGATGAAAAAGCAACTCAACGCAACGTCACCTGTTGCCCAGGATGTTACACAGGGAGCGAATCTTTTTGTTATCTCACTAGATAAAAGATTTAGGAACTCTCTCATCAGAATGAGCTCACTGTTGGATTCTCATAAAATAGTTCCAGTGAAGCTTTAGGACATTTTCTTACATAGTATGGCACCACTTGGTTGCTAAAGTGTACCGTATAACACTGTAAAAGTCCATTTAATGGTCTCAGTGTTGTTCGTCACACATGCTCAGTCACTTTCCCAACAGCTAGTTCTCTGCATAGTTATTCAATATTTACTGCAGAATAGACAATGGACATAATGTCCAGGGATGCGAGCTTTCCATTTTTCACTCTGTATTGATCAGTAAATCTCTACGCAAATAACTGGGTATGGGAAAGTGACTGAGCATGTGTGACCACCAGCACTAAGCTTATTAAAATGACCAGCACATTGCTATTCACTGTGAACACCAGATTTCTATGTAATAAAGCATTGTAACTCTTCACTGGATTGTTTTATTAACAGATGTACATATCTACGTACAAATGTAGCAAAGTTTAAAACAGATAACACAACACCAGTATGTCACGGTGCAAAAAAAAATAAATGTGACACCTAGCCTGACATTGGTCATTGGCTTGTACACTGTTAAATTATCTTAAACTTCCTAGTAAAGATAAGTAAATATATTAGAATGGAATTGAATTGTACCTGTAATTTACATAATAAATCCATGTTCCCCAAAATGCAGATTTTTTTCAAATGTGCTTCTGTGCAGATTCAGAATAAAGGTTACAAAAATCCCCAAAATTTATACACACCTCACTAGTCACCTCTTAGGCCCTCGTGTTCTTCACTGTCCCCTGTCCAGTCTTAAGCACATCTTCTAATCACCACTGTGAGGGCTATAATGCCCTTGCCATTCGTGTAAAGCAAGGACTTCTGGCTTTGATTAGGCCAAAGATGTTTCAACTCATGTATGCACAAACTCACGGCACTTGTGATAACCTGATCAGAGCCAGACGTTCTGACCTAGCAAGAACAGATTTGTTGATTCAGCACTTGCGGCAAAGATAAGAACATGTAATGAGGACTAGACTGGGAATGGTGAGGTGAGCGTTGAAGGAAGTATAAGTAATTTTTTAACTTTTTACATCGTAAGCTTAGTTAGATTCCTTAACAGAAAATAACTTTGCAAATTAAATACTCTAAGAAAATCTGCTCAAACAGGTGAATTTGAATTTTCACGGACTCACACATCTCTACAATGTGAGGTAACCTTCTACCACAAGTTATCAAAATAGTGTGTTACTTTTCAAGTTAAACATGGCTACCTCTGTAAATTGCAAATATGGTTGAGTTCTAATATATATATATATATATATATATATATATACCGTATATACTCGAGTATAAGCCGAGACTTTCAGCCCAAATTTTTGGGCTGAAAGTGCCCCTCTCGGCTTATACTCGAGTCACGGTAGCGATGTGGTCGGCGGGTGAGGGGGAGAGGGCGCTGAGGAATACTTACCTAGTCCCAGCGATCCTCGCGCTGTCCCTGCCGTCCCACGGGCTTCTGTCCTGCAGCTTCTTCCCCTCTTCAGCGGTCACGTGGGACCGCTCATTAGAGATATGAATAGGCGGCTCCACCTCCCATAGGGGCGGAGCCGCCTATTAATTTCTCTAATCAGCGGTGCCGGTGACCGCTGATAGAGAAAGAATCTGCGGCACCGAAGACAGCTGTGACAGGAGGGGACAGCGCGAGGATCGCCAGGACTAGGTGAGTATGTTATATTCACCTGTCCACGTTCCAGCCGCCGGGCGTCGCTCCATCTTCCCGGCGTCTGCGCTCTGACTGTTCAGGTCAGAGGGCGCGATGACGCATATAGTGTGCGCGGTCTGCCTGATCAGTCCGAGCGGAGAGACGCCGGGACCGGACGCTGGGAGCTGCAATCAAGAGAGGTGAGTATGTGTGTTTTTTTTTATTGCAGCAGCAGCGGCCATGGCACAGATTTATGTGGAGCTCTATTGGGAGACATGAACGGTGCAGAGCACAGTATGGGGCAGAGCTATGGGAGACATGAACGCTGCAGAGCACTATATGGGGCAGAGCTATGGGAGACATGAACGGTGCAGAGCACTATATGGGGCAGAGCTATGGGAGACATGAACGGTGCAGAGCACTATATGGGGCAGAGCTATGGGAGACATGAACGCTGCAGAGCACTATATGGGGCACAGCTATGGGGAGATATGAACGCTGCAGAGCACTATATGGGGCAGAGCTATGGGAGACATGAATGGTGCAGAGCACAGTATGGGGCAGAGCTATGGGAGACATGAACGCAGCAGAGCACTATATGGGGCAGAGCTATGGGAGACATGAACGCTGCAGGGCACAGTATGGGGCAGAGCTATGGGAGACATGAATGCTGCAGAGCACAGTATGGCACAGCTATGGGGCAATATGAACAGTGCAGAGCACTATATGGCACAGCTATGGGGAAATAATGATCTATTTTTGTTTTTGAAATTCACCGGTAAATGCTGCATTTCCACCCTAGGCTTATACTCGAGTCAATAGGTTTTCCCAGTTTTTTGTGGCAAAATTAGGGGGGTCGGCTTATACTCGGGTCGGCTTATACTCGAGTATATACGGTATATATATATATATATATATACAGTACAGACCAAAAGTTTGGACACACCTTCTCATTTAAAGATTTTTCTGTATTTTCATGACTATGAAAATTGTAAATTCATGCTGAAGATATCAAAACTATGAATTAACACATGTGGAATTATATACTTAACAAAAAAGTTTGAAACAACTGTAATTATGTCTTATATTCTAGGTTCTTCAAAGTAGCCACCTTTTGCTTTGATGACTGCTTTGCACACTCTTGACATTCTCTTGATGAGCTTCAAGAGAAGAGAATATAAGACATATTTTCAGTTGTTTCACTCTTTTTGCTAAGTATATATTTCCATATGTGTTTAATCATAGTTTTGATGCCTTCAGTGTGAATTTACAATTTTCATTGTCATGAAAATACCGAAAAATCTTTAAATGAGAAGGTGTGTCCAAAAGTTTGGTTTGTACTATATATATATATATATATAAAATATCATCAAAAAGTTTTTATTTCAGCTCTTCGATACAAAAAGTGAAACTCATAAATTATATAGAGTCATTACAAACAGAGTGATCTATTTCAAGTGTTTATTTCTTTTAATGTTGATGAATATAGCTTACAGCCAATGAAAAGTCAAATGTCATTATCTAAGTAAATAGGAATACTTTATAACATTAGCTTGAAAAATGTATTTTAAAATCCGAAATGTTGGCTTACTGAAATGTATATTCAGCAAATGCACTTAATACTTGGTCAGGGCTCCTTTGGCATCAATTCCTTCATCAATGCGGCGATCAGCCTGTGGCACTACCGAGGTGTTATGGAAGCCCAGGTTGCTTTAAAAGAAGCCTTCAGCTCATCTGTATTGTTGGGTCTGGTGTCTCTCATCTACCTTTTTACAATACCCCAATCAAGCACAGTGATACTGTTGTTTTTAAACAAAGTATTGGTACTTTTGGTGGTGAGGACAGGTGACAAGTCCTGCTGTCACATGACTTTTGCGTATTTATTGGCTGTAAGCCATAAACATCAACATTAGCAGAAATAAACACTTGAAATAGATCACTCTGTTTGTAATGACTCTATACAATATATGAGTTTCACATTTTGTGTTGAAGAACTCAAATAAATTAACTTTTTGATGATATTCTAATTTTGTGAGGTGCACCTGTATATATATATATATAGAGAGAGAGAGAGAGAGAGAGAGAGAGTTGAAACCAGAAGTTTACATACACTATGTAAGAAGACACAAATGCATGTTTTTCTCAATATCTGACATGAAATCAGAATAAACCTTTCCTGTTTTAGGTCAATTAGGATTACCATAATAATTAATTTTTGCAAAATGCCAGAATAATGAGACAGAGAGAGAAAATGTTTAAAGGCATTTTTATTACTTACTGCAAAGTCAAAAGTTTGCATACATTTCATTAGTATTTGGTACCATTGCATTTAAACTGAATGCCTTGGGTCAAACATTTGGGATATCATTCCACAAGCTTCTCACAATAGTAGGTCGAACTTTGGGTCCATTTCCTCTTGACAAAACTGGTGTAACTGATCCAGGTTTGTAGGTCACCTTGCTCGCACCTGAGATCACCTTGAGATCAGGGCTTTGTGATGGCCACTCCAAAATATTGACTTTCTTATCCTTAAGCCACTTTGTACCATTTTGGCAGTAAGCTTCTTGTCATTGTCCATTTGGAAGACCCATTTCCGCCCAAGCTTTAACTTCCTGGTTGATGTCATGAGGTGGTGCTTCAGTATTGCCACTTAATCTTCTTTTCTCATGATACCATATATTTTGTGAACTGCACCAGTCGCTCCTGCAGCAAAACAACCCCACAACAAAATGCTGCCACCCCTGTGGTTCACAGTTGGGATAGTGTTATTAGCCGTCCAAGCATCTCCCTTTTTCCTCCAAGTTTAATTATGGTTATTAGGCCCAAAAATTTCAATTTTAGTTTAATCAGACCGCAGATCATATCTCCAAAAATTAAGGTCTTTGTTCCTGTATGGATTTGAAAACATCAATCTGGCTTTTTTATGTTTCTCTTGGAGCTACGACTTCTTTCTGGCACAGTGGCCTTTCAGCCTATGTTGATACAATACTCATTTCACTGTGGATATTGACACAATCTTACCAGCTTCTGCCATCATCTTTCAAGGTCTTTTGCTTTTGTCCTTGGGTTGATATGCACATGTCGGACCGAAGCACGTTCATCTCTGGGACACATAACCCGTCTCATTCCTGAGTGGTATGATGGCTGGACATTCCCATCTTCTTTGTACTTGCGTATAATTGTTTGTACAGATAAACGAGGCACCTTCAGGTATCTTGAAATTGTACCCAAGGATGAGCCAGACTTGTGCAAGTCCTCCTGATATCTTGGCTGATTTCCCCATGATGCTACACAAAGAAGCACTGTGTTTCAGGTGTGCAATGAAAAAGATCCACAGGTGTGTCTCCAATTAACTCAGATGTTGCAAAAAAATCTTTCAGAAGCTTCCAAGTACATGACATCATTATAAGGGCAGTACAGAATTGTTTAACCTTCGTCAGGCTGCATAATTTTACAACGTTAACAGGCTGCAGAGGTACAATTGTACCTTCATATATATTTTATTGAAATTTGGCCAATATATTCTGGAACAAAACTGCAGAGATGTCACGAAATTTCAGCCCTCTGCGGCTTTTCGAAAAAAAAAGTTATTGCAATTTTAAAACGGAATAGTTACAATTGTACCTACTCAGCCGGACGAAGGTTAAAGTCATAGTAATCTTAGTGTATGTAAGCTTTTGACTTTTAAGTAAGTAACAAAAATGCCTTAACCCCTTAGGGACAGAGCCAATTTGGTACTAAATGACGGAGCCAATTTTTACAATTCTGACCACTGTCACTTTATGAGATTATAACTCTGGAACACTTTAACGGATCCAGCTGATTCAGAGAGGCCTTTTTCGTGACATATTGTACTTCATGTTAGTGGTAACATTTCTTCGATATTACTTGCGATTATTTATGAAAAAAATGGAAATATGGCGAAAATGTTTAAACTTTTGCAATTTTCAAACTTTGTATTTTTATTCCCTTAATTCAGAGAGATATGTCACAAAAATAGTTAATAAATAACATTTCCCACATGTCTACTTTATATCAGCACAATTTTGGAAACAAATTTTTTTTTTGTTAGGGAGTTATAAGGGTTAAGAGTTGACCAGCAATTTCTAATTTTTACAACACCATTTTTTTAGGGACCACATCACATTTGAAGTCATTTTGAGGGGTCTATATGATAGAAAATAACCAAGTGTGACACCATTCTAAAAACTGCACCCCTCAAGGTGCTCAAAACCACAATCAAGAAGTATATTAACCCTTTACGTGCTTCAGAAGAACTGAAACAATGTGGGAGGAAAAAATGAACATTTACCTTTTTTTTGCAAACATTTTACTTCAGAACCATTTTTTTTATTTTCACAAGAGTAAAAACAGAAATTTAACTATAAATTTTGTTGTGCAATTTCTCCTGAATATGCCAATACCCCATATGTTGGGGTAAACCACTGTTTGGGCGCACCGCAGAGCTTGGAAGAGAAGGAGCGCCGTTTAACTCTTTCAATGCAGAATTGGCAGGAATTGAGATCGGACGCCATGTCACGTTTAGGGTGCCCGTGATGTGCCTAAACAGTAGAAACGCTCCACAAGTGACACCATTTTGGAAACTAGACCCCTTAAGGAACTTATCTAGATGTGTGGTGAGCACTTTGAACCCCCAAGTGCTTCACAGAAGTTTATAACGTAGAGCCGTGAAAATAAAAAATTGCATTTGTTTACACAAAAATGATCTTTTCGCCCACAAATTCTTATTTTCAAAAGGGTAACAGGAGAAATTAGACCACAAACGTTGTTGTGCAATTTCTCCTGAGTACGTTGATACCCCATATGTGAGGGTAAACCACTGTTTGGGAGCACCGCAGAGCTTGGAAAAGAAGGAGTGCCATTTTACTTTTTCAATGTAGAATTGGCTGGAATTGAGATTGGACGCCATGTCGCGTTTGAAGAGCCCATGATGAGCCTAAACAGTAGAAGCCCCCCACAAGTGACCCCATTTTGGAAACTAGACCCAATAAGGAACTTATCTAGATGTGTGTTGAGCACTTTAAACCTCCAAGTGCTTCATAGAAATTTATAAAGTAGAGCCGTAAAAATAAAAAATCCTTTTTTTATCCTCAAAAATTATTTTTTAGCCTGCATTTTTTTATTTTCTCAAGGGTAACAGGAGACATTGGACCCCAAAATCTGTTGACCAGTTTGTCCTTAGTATGCTGATACCCCATATGTGGGGGGGCACTGTTTGGGCACCCATCGGGGCTCGGAAGGGAAGGAGCTTGGAATGCAGACTTTGATGGGATGGTGTTGTGAATTCTGTTGTCGAGCTCCCTCCTGTGGTCATGAATGGTACTTCGGTGAGTTCGGTCCGTGGGCTCCCTCTGGTGGCTGTTAGTGGAGCTGCTGCTTCTGAGGTTCCTTACACAGGTGACGTGGTTTATCCTTTGGTTTGCTTCTCTATTTAACTCCACTCAGATCGTTTTTCCATGCCAGCTGTCAATGTTTTAGCATTGGTTCAGTTCGCTCCTGGATCTGTCTGGTGTCCTGTCTTCTCCTGCAGAAGCTAAGTTCCTGATTGTTATTATTGTTCTTGTTTCTTTGTCCAGCTGGTTATCTTGATTTTGTCTTGCTAGCTGGAAGCTCTGGGATGCAGGGTGGCACCCCCGCACCGTGAGTCGGTGCGGAGGACCCTTTTCCACACTCTGCGTGGTCTTTTGTAGGTTTTTGTGCTGACCGCAAATATTCCTTTCCTATCCTCTGTCTATTTAATAAGTCGTGCCTCCCTTTGCTGAAACCTATCTCATTTCTGCGTTTGTGACTTTCATCTTTACTCACAGTCATTACATGTGGGGGGCTGAGTATTCCTTTGGGGAATTTCTCTGAGGCAAGGTAGGCTTTATTTTCTTCTCTAGGGCTAGCTAGCTCTTAGGCTGTGACAAGGCGCATAGGGAGCGTCAGGAGCTCTCCACGGCTATTTCTAGTGTGTGCAATAGGATTAGGGCTTGCGGTCAGCAGAGCTCCCACATCCCAGAGCTCGTCCTGTATGAGTTTAACTATCAGGTCGGGTGCTCCTAACCACCAGGTCATAACAGGATGGTCTGCAGGCATCTTGTTGCATTTGCAGAGCTCCTGATGTACCTAAACAGTAGAAACCCCCCACAAGTGACCCCATTTTGGAAACTAGACCCCCCAAAGAGCATATCTAGATGTGTGGTGAGCACTATGAACTCCCAACTGCTTCACAGAACTTTATAATGTAGAGCCATGAAAATAAAAAAATCATATTTTTTCCACAAAAATGATCTTTTCACCCCCAAATTTTTACTTTCTCAACTTTCTCAAGGGTAACAGGAGAAATTGGACCCCAAAATGTATTGTGTAAATTATGCTGAGTAGGCTGATACCCCATATGTAGGGGGGACCACTGTTTGGGCGCATGGCAGAGCTCGGAAGGGAAGGAGTGCCATTTTGGAATGCAGACTGATAGAATGGTCTGCGGGCGTTATGTTGCATTTGCAGAGCCCTTGATGTACCTAAACAGTAGAAACCCCCCACAAGTTACCCCATTTTGGAAACCAGACCCCCATGGAACTTATCTAGATGTGTGGTGAGAACTTTGAATGCCCAAGTGCTTCTCAGAAGTTTATATTGCAGAGTCGTGAAAATAAAAGATAAAAAAATTTCCACTAAAGAGATTTTTTAGCCCCCAAGTTTTTATTTTCACAAGAGTAACAAGAGAAATTGGACCCCAAAAGTTGTTGTCCAATTTGTCCTGAGTATGCTGGTACCCCATGTGTGGGGGGGACCACTGTTTAGGTGCACGGCAGAGCTCGGAAGGGAAGGAGCGCTGTTTTGGAATGCAGACTTTGATAGAATGGTCTGCGGGTGTTATGGTGCACTTGCAGAGCCCCTGATGTACCTAAACAGTAGTAACCTCCGACATATGACCCCATGTTGTAAACTAGACCCCCCAAGGAACTTATCTAGATCTGTGGTGAGAACTGTGAATGCCCAAGTGCTTCACAGAAGTTTATAATGCAGAGTCGTGAAAATAAAAAAACATTTTTTTTTCCACAAAAAAGATTTTGTAGCCCCTAAGTTTTTATTTTCACAAGGGTAACGGGAGAAATTGGACCCCAAAAGTTGTCCAATTTATCCCAAGTACGCTGATGCCCCATATGTGGTGGTAAACTACTGTTTGGGCACACGGCAGAGCTCAGAAGGGAGGGAGCACCATTTGACTTTTTGAGCGCAAAATTGGCTGTCGTGTTTGGAGACCCCATGATGTACCTAAACAGTGGAAACCCCCCCATTCTAACGCCAACCTTAACCACAACACACCCCTAACCCTAATCCAAATCCGATCCATAATCCTAATCACAACCCTAACGATAATCACAACCCTAACCCCAAAACAACCCTAATCTCCACCCAAACCATAACCCTAATGAAAACCCTAAATCCAGCACACCCCTAATCCTAATCTCAACCCTAACCTCAAACCTAACCCTAATCCCAATACACCCCTAACCCTAGTCCCAATTCTAACCTTAACCCTAAACCCAAACCTAACCCTAATCCCAAGCGTAACCCTAATGCCAACCCTAACCCTAATACCAACCCTAATCCAAACCCTAACCCTAATCCCAACTCTAACCCTAACTTTAGCCGCAACCATAGCCCTAACTTTTGCCCCAACCCTAACCCTAGCCCTAACCCTAACTTTACCCCCAACCCTATCTCTAACCCTAGCCCTAACCCTAAATTTAGCCCCAACCATAACCCTAACTTTAGCCCCAACCCTAGCCCTAGCCCAACCCTAACTCTAGCCCTAACTTTAGCTCCAACCCTAACCCTAGCCCTAATCCTAGCCCTAAGGCTACTTTCACACTTGCGTTGTGTGGCATCCTTCGCAATCTGTCATTTTGGACAAAAAAACGGATCCTGCGAATGGATGCGTTTTTTTGCCCATATACTTGTATTGCTGACGGATCATGATGGATGGCCACACGTCGCGTCCATCGTGCACTGGATCCGTTGTGTTTTGGCAGACCGTCATCACAAAAAAATTGAATGTAACTGTTTTGTACGTCGCGTCCACCATTTCCGACCAAGCATGCATGGCCGTAACTCCGCCCCTCCTCCCCAGGACACAGACTGGGCAGCGGATGCATTGAAAAACTACAGCTGCTGCCCACGTTGTGCACAATTTTCACAACGTGCGTCGGTACGACGCATTGCGACGGCCCCGTACTGACACAAGTGTGAAAGAAGCCTATCCTTAGCCCTAACCCTAAATTTAGCCCCAATCCTAACCCTAATTTTAGCCCCAACTCCTCCAGCTGCCGGCTGGCAGATCATGGCGGGCGCACTGCGCATGCGCCTGCCATTTTCTTACTGGATGAAGAAGACGGTGGGCAGGAGGAGACGCATGAGGACCCAGGGACACTGGTAAGTATAGCAGGGTCCCCGAATACCCCTATTTCTCTGTCCTCTGATGTGCGATCACATCAGAGGACAGAGAATGACAGATCACCTTTTTGCATCCGCCGGTAAACAGTTGATTACTGGCGATCACAAAACAGGGGTTGGTAAAAACCGACCTCGATCATGTTCTTTGGGGTCTCGGCTACCCCTGGCAGCCGAGACCCCAAAGATGTTCCGGGTGCTGGCCGGCGGGTGCATGCGCAGCAATTTTTGGCCAGAACAAGATGGCGGTGCCCATTGGGAGCCACTAGGAGCATCGGGGGAGACAGGTGAGTATCGGGGGGCTATCGGGGACCCAATTTCTCTGTCCACCGATGTGCGATCCCATCGGAGGACAGAGAAATTAAATGGGAAATCGCGGGTTTTTTTGCGACCGCCGGTAAATGGTTAATTACCGGCGATCACAACCTGGGGGTCGGTAAAAATCCCCCGAATCATGTTCTCTGGGGTTTCGGCTACCCTCGGCGCTATTCACTTTCTCCACAGCGTTAATTAACGGCGCTGTGGTTTAAGTACACTTAACTGCTGCCGTTAAAAGGCGTATCGGCGGTCGTTAAGGGGTTAAAGCATTCTCTCTCTCATTTTTCTGGCATTTGGCAAATATTAATAAGTATGGTAATCCTAATTTACCTCACACGGCAAAGGTGTATCCTGATTTCATGACCGATATTGAGAAAAAACATGCATTTGTATCTTTTTATATAGTGCATGTAATCTTCTGGTTTCAACTGTATATATATACATATATACAGGGGTATGTAAACTCAAAAGCTTACATACCCATGCAAAATTTTTGCTTTCTTAGCCTTTTTTCAGAGAATATGAACACCAAAACTTTTTTCTCCATGCATGGTTAGTGGTTGGGTGAAGTAATTTATTGTCAAACTACTGTGTTTTCTATTTTTAAATCATAAAGACAACCCAAAGCATCCAAATAACCCTGATCAAAAGTTCACATACCCCATTTCTTACTGTGTATTGCCACCTGTAACATCAATGACAGCTTGAAGTCTTTTGTGGTAATTATTGATGAGGTTCTTTATTTTCTCAGATGGTAAAGCTGCCCACTCTTTTTGGCAAAAAGCCTTCAGTTCATGTAAATTCCTGGGCTGTCTAGAATGAATTGCACGCTTGAGATCTCCCCAGAGTGGCTCAATAATCTTCACTTTGTTCTGCTGTAGCCAATGACAGGTCGACTTGGCCTTGTGTTTTGGATCATTCTCATGTTGGAACATCCAAGTATTTCACATGCGCAGCTTCCAAGCTGATGAGTGCAAATTCACCTCCAGAATTTGCTGATAACGTGCTGTATTCATCTTTCCTTCAACTTTGACCAAGTTCCCTGTGCCTTTGTAATTCACACATCCCCAAAACATCAGCGATCCACCTCTGTGCTTTACAGTAGGAATGGAGTTCCTTTCATCATAGGACTTGTTGACCTCTCTCCAAATGTAACATTTCTGATTGTGGCCAAATAGTTCAATTTTGGTCTTATCACTCCGAATTACCTTGCTCCAGAAGTTTTGAGGCTTGTCTCTGTGCTGTTTTGCATATTGAAGGCAAGATACTTTGTGGCATTTGTGCAGTAATGGCTTTCTTCTGGCGAACCAACCATGCAGCCCATTTTTCTTCAAGTGCTTCCTTATTGTGCATCTTGAAGCAGCCACACCGCTAGATTTCAGAGAGTCCTGTATTTCAGCTGATGCTATTTGTGGGATTTTGTTTGCATCCCAAACAATTTTCCTGGCAGTGGTGGATGACATTTTTGTTGATCTACCTGACCATGGTTTTGTTTTTATAGAGCACCAAATTTCCATTTGTTAATCACAGTTTGAAAGCTGCTGGCATTATCAGTTCCTTGGATATCTTTTTGTATCCCTTTCCTGTTTTATACAGTTTAGCTACCTTTTCCCGTAGATTCATTTACAATTCTTTTGCTTTTCCCATGACTCACTATCCAGAAACGTCAGTAGCTGGATGAAAGATGCAAGAGTCTGGATCCCAGAAATTCACTCAGCTTTTATACGCACACACTGATTGCAAGCAAATAGGTCACAGGTGAGGATGTTACCTTTTGTAGCCATTCAAACCCATTTGTGTCAACTTCTGTGCGCATTATCAGGCCAATATCACCAGGGTATGTGAACTTTTCATCAGGGTCATTTGGATGTTTTGGGTTGTCATTATGATTTAAAAAGAGAAAACACAGCAATTTGACAATAAATGGCTTCAACCAGCCACTTACCATGAGTTGAGAAAAAGATTTGGTGTTATCTTTCATAATCTCTGAAAAAAGGGCCAAGAAATCAAAAAATCTGCCAGAGTATGTAAACTTTTGAGCACAACTGTATATACATTGGATTTGATATGTCATGGCAGGTCAACCCCTTAAATGTCCCTACATGTACTCGATTATCTGTCACTGGCAGAAATCGAAAGACATGCTAGCTATCAAAAGTAAGATTTGGGCACGAAATTTCAAGTGATTAAAAATTAACTGAGGATTGCAATGCTCATTTTTTTTAGGTATATCTCTTTTATTACTTTATATTGGCAGAAATAATGTATCCCTTATAAGTCAGAAGGCACAATTTCATAGCATTGTTAAAAATAGCCTGTGCAAGGTTTTCAATTTCATGTTTTTTACGCAGATATCCAAACACTCCCTGGCAGAGAATTTAATAGATTTACAGATGCTTTTAGATGGTCATATTTTCATTCTGTGTAGTGCCAATACATTTTGTGCCAGAGGGAAACTTTCTCAGCTTTCTTTAGATGCAACCTGCTCTTTTGTGTGGCCAGAGAAATAGTTTATGGTCTTAAATTCTTTTCACTTTTTATTTAATAAAAGTAACATCGTTTTTTAAGTGTTTGTCATGGTAAAATAGTGTTATCATATTCCATAGCAATGTATAGTCACTGCAAGCATGTCTATGCATAATGGTGGTTCTGAAATATATTCCATATCTTAAGAATAGAAATAAAGACTAAAGATGATTATGGAAAGTAAAGAGAAACATAAACTTCAAGACAGGACAAGCTTCATGTTTTTCTGGTTAGATTGGTACCTAATTGCTGAACTGCAGCAGTACAAACTACTGAGCCAATGTTACTTCCTAAAGTTACTAAAGCTCCCCCTTAACCAACCAAGATACATGGGCGGGTGGGTAAAATTATGACATCATCATAACTACCTACCACCTCAATTGCAAATACTCTTATTACCACTACTACTCTTACTACTTATGCTACATTACTAGAGATATTCTAGCCTTGTCAGCAAATCTAGTCTTTTGAGAACATCCCCACCTCTTCATCTAAAACCCCCAGTTCACCCTGGGATACCCATATCTGGGTAGGGTTTACACAGACCTTGATCCCCCTGCCTTAAAGTTGAGGTGTCCCGGGAAATCTGAGTTGGTTTGCAACTATGCTACTTGTACTACTACTACTACTACTACTACAGTTTGTAATACCAACCGTACTACTACTGTTACGGCTACTACAACTAATAATATTAATAACAATAATAAAAATGTACTGATCTCAAGTTGGTTAATAAGACCATATATACTATAAATATAGTTATGGGCTGCTGTATTACCATTCTCCCCATCAGACTTCCTCTCGTGGTCAGTGTCCGTTAGCGACAGTGCAGAATTGGCTCTACTTGACAAACAGGAGCTGTGCTCTGACTTCATCTCTCTCATCCACATTCTCAGGGCATGGTCTGGTGATGTGGCGCCTTCAGTCTCTGTATCAGCATCAGAACCCATCTCAAGTGGGTAGGTGTGCTGTGCACCAGTGTGCAGGTTGGTCTGAAAGGTAGAGCATATAATGTGCGGAGATTCACAGTACTCCATCTCTGAAAGAAACGGAAACAGTGAAATGAAATAGTAACTTATAAGACAGACTGCATTCGTTAGCCACTTCAGAGACAATTAATTCAAATCAAGTAACAATAATGATATTAGTGGACACACATACAGTACAGATCAAAAGTTTGGACACACCTTCTCATTTAAAGATTTTTCTGTGTTTTCATGACTATGAAAATTGTAAATTCACACTGAAGGCATCAAAACTATGAATTAACACATGTGGAATTATATACTTAACAAAAAAGTGTGAAACAACTGAAAATATGCCATATATTCTAGGTTCTTCAAAGTAGCCACCTTTCACACTTTTTTGTTAAGTATATAATTCTACATGTGTTAATTCAAAGTTTTGATGCCTTCAGTGTGAATGTACAATTTTCATAGTCATGAAAATGCAGAACAATCTTTAAATGAGAAGGTGTGTCCAAACTTTTGGTCTGTACTGTACTTCTGTACTATGACTGGTGATATCATGCCAACTACAATTTTTTTAAAGCCGTAGATCTTCCAGTAGAGTTATGATAGGTCACGGACAAGATTAGACAAAGGAGATACATTTTGTAAATTCTGAAGTTAAGTGTAGTATAGTAATAGATAATGGGATTGCTGTTTTGTGACTTTTGCCCGCAGGTCTTATTTGATATTTCAAAACATGTGGCTGAGCTCAAATATTAGATACAGCTTATGGACACAAGTGTCATTGTTTGTGGATAAAATACAGACTTTTTAATTTCTAAGATCATATAATTTGAAATCAGAGAGATATGAACCATGAAAGGTCAATCCCACAGGACTTGTTATTAATCCTATAATTGATAATTTAATATAGATTAATATTATTTAATACACAAATAATTTTCATATTCATATAATTTTCACAGATTTACATTACATTATATTAGGTTAGATTTATATGTAATTTCATTACTTTTATATCAAGGAAGCAAAAGAGATCAATTCCTTATGGTTTCTTTGTCTCTAGACAACATGCTACTAACAGAGGGTAATTTGAATCCTTAAGATAAACCATAGATTGCATTTTATCAGTTTTATAATGTTCCTTACAGCAATTCACTTAAAAGGAATTTGTTAGTAGGATCAATCTTCCTAAGCCATCTATATGGGCATTCAAGACATTGACAGCTTAATTAAAATAATACCTTGATATTTGTGATCTGATGTTTTATTTCAGGGAAATCCATGAATTTCTTACAAGGTAAAGATTTAAGAGCCGGACATAGATGTCCCCAAGAATCTGTCTCTAGAGCTTAGTTTAAATGATAATTTAACATTGTATAACCCAATGATGATGGCATTACCAGGATGAGACATGTATTTCAGAAGTACAGACTGACATTCATTACATGTCTCACACACTGGTAATGCCTCCTTTCATTTACCATAAACATTGGAGGCAGATTCTCAGGGAGATCTATGTCCGACCCACAGATCTTAAAAGCTCATTTACATGCTATGAAAAATGTGGATTTCTCTGGAATAAGACACCGTATCGCAGATATAATGGTATAATTTTATTAAGCTTCCTATGAAGCTTAATAATTACTTCTCACTGGAAACTGCAACAGCTGTATAGGCTTTTGTATGTCCATTAGGTGCTCATTATACTTTAGTATTGCTGGGGCTGGCCCTGACAACAGTGAGACTAGTGAAGGAGAGATAGATATATACAGCTGATCATCTTTTTGAATGATCGTCTAAAACCAGTACGCGCTTCAAGTTGAACATTTATGTGTTAGGTGTCAAGTTCCCGCCACTGCACAGTGTTCGCTGTGGTCTCCCATTCTCCTCCAGCCGCAGTGGAGCCTGCTCAGCAGAGACATCGATCACAGCATCTGGTTCAAGCAGATACTGTGCATTTGGTTACAGCTGCCTTTCCAGGCTCAGCCTTTGTAAAAAGCATTGATCAGCGGTGAGCAGATGTTTCAGGGACTAAGTCCTGCTTTTCCTCTATTGAGCATGCCCACAGGACAACCTCTCATTGGAGGTCAGGAGTCACAGGCTCAGGTCCTCTTGTAGTTCCGATTGCATCACTAGGAAGGTCCCGGAAGGCTACAGCTATAAAAGGTCCACATGGCCACTCGGCCATGCACTAGTATAAATGTGAAATCGTTTGTGTATGTATGTATGACTGAAACTGGTGAAAGATCCTTAATCATTCCCATCCCTAGCGTTGTTGAAAATTATTGGGTGATTGAGCTACCTAGTGCCAGATTGTGCCATCCAGCACTAGACACAAATTACTGCATCAATTAGCAGCCACCGCCAGTGCGGCACCATGGGCAACCAGTGTGCTTTCCTAGCCCTAGTTAGGGTGGTTAGTTGCTTCTGCCAGAGCGGCACTGTATGCACTCTGTGCTATAAATCTTTAGTTAGTCCTTACAACAGGTCAGTGTAGGTTGGGAACTCCGTTGGACTCAGCATCTGACTCAGGGTGTACTCAGGCGTGGGCTCAAAAGCCACCGAGGGTCAGAGCGAGTCCAATCACAAGAATAGAGGGGATGAATAATAGGGATCCCACCAGCATCCACCAGCTGCACCCTGTGACTATTAACAGGGCACAGCATTCATTTAAGTGACTCTGTGAAGCAACAGAGTTCGCTTCCATTCACACTGCGTGAGGTCTAACCCACGTGTGAGCAAGCGTTCATCCTCCATTACTCAGCAGCAGGTTCCATCTCTGCACGGGGACCCTGGGCTGCGAATGCACCTCATTTCTCCCTTTATATTATTTAGTGCACTCCGCTAACCCTAACATTATGAGCTCAAGTAAGTTGTATATGCCAAAAAGCCAAAATAAAAATGTCTGACTAACAATGGCTGTCAAAATTACTCGGCCCCATTAAACCATGGACTCTAAATATCCTTTGTAGAGATGAGCGAGCCCAAACTTAAATGTCCAGTTAGAAACACCAAAAATGGATCTCTCCTAGAAGTCCGTTGTAATGTTCTCAGTACCTGTGGAAGTTCATTACAGAGGGAGAAAATATTTTACAGCTCAAAAGTTCAGTTTTGAATGTCCCCCATTGTTTTGGTTACAGTTCTGGTACCCAAACAGAATTTTGGAATAAAGATGGGGTGAGAGAACAGAATCCCTAGTCCTTTGGTATATGGCACCAAGATGTTAGCAACAAATGACTTGTAAACAGTACGTTGGGATCTCAACATAAAGGCATACAAGTATAACAAACAATACGCAGTGCTTCAAGGCTATGAAGTACATATAGCAGGAGTTTTTCAAATGATCCTGCTGAATGTATTCAATAATCAAAAGCTTAAAATACAGGAATGGAAGAGGAACAAAGAATACTGGATGAAGTATAAATGTACTTTTGCAAGAAACCACAAAAATGCAAATGTACTTATGAAAGAATAGAAATCTTTCCACAAGGATGGAATAAAACCAAGACGTATGCTGAAATATTAAGAAAAATATACACTAGAATATGGGATGCATGTTTTATGCAAAATTGATTTTTCATCTTAAAAACATTATTCACAAGGAATAATTAAAGGACATTATTCCAGTTTTAACTATGACAGATTCATTCTTTCTGTGCCTCTAACTAATATAAATTGCTTGCATTTTACAACTGAGAATATTAAATTGGGAAATTATGGCATAATTCAACATGTGTAGAAAATCAGACATTATAACTCAACTTATACAAGGCTTCTGCCTGTCTCATGTGTTAAATTCATCTTCGCCAACTTGTTCTGCAGTTCAGATAGATATAAGTACAATCTATTCTAAGATTATTGATTATTCAGAGGTGCTTATCTGCTGTGTAAGTCCATTTATGCAAATCTTGGATTATTAGTGATCCTTCTTATTTATATTAGCTTATTCATAGCATACTGCGTATTTCAGTGTTTAACTTGACTAGAGGCAAGCCGGCTTGTTCAGAAAACATTTGCTAATCTCAAAGTCAGCACAAGCATTGCACATTCAGATACGGATTCCCGAGTATTTTCCTCAAAATTCGGTAAATGATCGAATTTCCATTAAGGCTGTGATTGCGGCAAAATCTTTACGCTTCTCCATTACTCAGCCATGGGCTTGATTTCACCAGACAATACAAAGGTAACATCAACCCCACAATTATGATCCTCACTTGCTACCACCACAGGGCAAGTGGGAAGAGCCGGGCAAAGCACCAAAATTGGTACATCTAATAGATGCACTTTTTCTGGGTGGCTGTGGGCTGCTATTTGTAGGCTGGGGGCCAATGTACATGGCCCCTTACTAGCCTGAGAATAGTAGCCCCTAGCTGTCTGCTTTAGCTTGGCTGGTTGTCAAAAATGGTGGGACCCCACACCGTTTTTTAAAATTATTTATTTAAATAATGTTTTTTTTAATTGTGCGAAGACCCCTCTGTTATTGAAAACCAACCTTGCTAAGGCTGACAACTGAAGGTTGCAGCCCGCAGCTGTCAGTTTTGCCTGGTCGGTTATCAAAAATACAGGGGAACCATGCAGTTTTTTTTTAATTATTTATTTAGAGCATTTAGACCGTAGGGACCAGCTGATGAATACTCCCATTAGTAGAAGAAAAAATACCGCACACTCGAAGCCGCAGCATATAAAGAAGTCCTTATAATGGGTCCAGTGAATGCTCCTGTGGACCTCCAATCCAGGACAGCACAGCTGGGCGTGGGATGCGCCGCTGACCTCCGGACACAGGACAGAGCAGGACAGCTCCACATGCTGCGGCCCACCCTAAGCAGGATCCCTCTATTTATGCCACAGGAGCATTCAATGGACCTATTATAAGGACTTCTTTATATGCTGTGGCTCACCCTAAACAGGACCCCTCTACCTATACCACAGGAGCAATTATTGGACCCATTATAAGGTTATGCCATAAAAGGACCATTGTCTTGCCTTTTATCACTGCCACTCCTATGTCTGTGTATCAAAAGAGTTAAGTAACCCCATGAATAAGACCCGGGAGGGTCGAAAAGTCGGGTTTCTATCTACGAATTATCATAGTGGCAATTGTTGACTTGTTTTCTTGAATAAATCTGGCATATACCTTTTTGCATCATACCAGTTTCGAGTGTGCTGTATTTTTTCTTCTACTATTGACTTGACTACACGGTCTGTTTTACTAGCACCTCCGTGTCCTTGACCAGAATGCACACAATTATCCTTGTTCATTCGAATACTCCCATTAGGCGCTCCTGCTCTGTTATTAGCGGCAGCAGGCGTCGGCTGATGGGAGTAGTAGTCTCATCAGCTGATACCAGTGACCGGAGGTAAACTTTTAGATCTGATTACAGTTGCATACTTATGCTGTCATTTGCCAGCGTGGGAACGGCAGCTCTCTGACCGATGGTAATGATTTTACCACCGATCAGAGGCAGTGTTTGCTGTGCTGTTATGCAGACGACACTGCACACTGGATGTTCTGGCCCCCACATTCAAGTGAATGGGGTCCAGGTTCTGGTTCGAGCTCAGGCACTGTTTGGGTACTGTTCTGATACCTGAACCAAACCTTTTTTTAACTGTTCGCTGAACCCAAACATCCAGAGGTTTGCTCTTTTCTGAATTTGATGTCTTGCCTAGTTTTAGTAGTCTAATTAATTATATAGGAGAATTGATCAAACTGTTCACTACTCAGTGGACCACATTTATAAATTGTGAAAGAGAGAATTGGACCAAAATTTAATGACAGTCATTTTTGAAATTGTCTGATTATTTGGGAATAAAATAAATATCTTACATTTTTGTGCAAATTTGCCACAATTACAGATGTAAATGATACAAATTTTCAGTGTATGAAATTTCTCTCAAAATGTGACATAAACAAAATATTAACCCTGCTGTTCTGTTCGGTCTGGGGAGACCTATTTTGAACTTTGGTATTTTTTGGGGTGTTCAAGATGCGGTTCTGAAACTTGTGGTTGATTGACTTAAATGAGGATGGGTTGGTCGGCCACGGGTTTCAGAGCCGCATCTTGAATATTTTAAAGAATATTGAAGTTCAAAGTCGGTAATTTTTGACCAACAGAACAGCAGGGTTAAATGTAGGGCATTGAGGTTGCGATTTCAATGTTTCTGCTGCTTCAATTACTTCTTGCTTGAGTAAATTAGCACTCAATATTGTAGGTAAAGATTCATGCTCATTTTACACTGGAGTCAAAACATGCTGAAATATCTTTGAAACTATGAGAGTTAACACATGCTGCGGCTTCAAAAGGAATAATTGATATCGACAGGCACTACAGTGCTCATACAACACCATAATATTACAGCTGTGCATTGACTCGGTCAATAAATGCTTATTATGCACTTGTTTTAAACTAGGCTGACATCTGCACTAGAGATGAGTGAATAAGTTAGAGTGG
This sequence comes from Ranitomeya imitator, assembly GCF_032444005.1. Lineage (NCBI taxonomy): Eukaryota > Metazoa > Chordata > Amphibia > Anura > Dendrobatidae > Ranitomeya > Ranitomeya imitator. Next base: position 118,047,055 of record NC_091283.1, on the reverse strand, counting down.
AATTGAACTCTTTATGAATTTTACAAAAATCTGCTCTTGCCAAAATGCAGATTTTTTTGTCATTTGCTTCCACGTGGATTCAGAAAAATAGTGTCCGATGTTCACCATTTTTTCTGAACAGTAAAAGCCATCAAAATAATGAAAATTAAAATCCATATTCTCACTTCTTTGGACTGGTAAAAATAGCAGAAAAAAAGATTTTTATAAGATGGGGTCCATCTAATTGTCCGAATTTAAGGTATCCTACCTAAGGGCTGGCAGTGGTACAGCAGGGTCACAGGATGCATTATGGTGGTGGCAGAGGTGCAGTGATGCTGAGGAGCATTAGGCAGTATGGCAGGCACCTGAGCAGGGTCTCTTCCTGCTAAGATGGGCGATGCCGCGACCTGGTGTCGATGGGGGGTTGCGGTAGTGGTGTGATGGCGGCAGAGGTGCGGTGGGTCGTATAGAGTGCACATGAGCAGGGTCCCTTCCTCAGGTGGGGTGACACCATGGCCCGGTATCCAAGGTGAGAAGCAGAGCCAGGTTATTCAGGGGTTTCTCGGTGGCGGCGGCCATCTTCCTGAGGCCGCGTGTTAGGAGTCGCGTTTCCTCTGCTGCACAGGGGGAATCTCGATCCGTGTCTGCTGCGGTCTCCCATTCTGCATCGGCCGCAGTGGAGCCTGCTCAGCGGAGACGTCGCTCCCAGTGTCTCGCTGAGACTGATACTGTGCAAAGGGTTACTACTGCCTCTCCAGGCTCTGCTATTGTACCCTGCACTGATCTGCAGCGAGCAGGCTTTTCTGGGACTAAGTCCTGCTTGGCACACACTGAGCATGTCCAGGGCAAGATCTCTCAGTGGAGATCTAGGGTCACATGCTCAGGTACTGCAGCAACTTCCATTGGTCCTTCTTGGAAGGTCTTGTAGGTGCTAGGACTAAGTCCTGCTTTGCACATACTGAGCATGCCCAAGGCAAGATCTCTCAGTGGAGATCTAGGGTCACATGCTCAGGTACTGCTGCAACTCCATTGGTCCTTCTTTGAAAGGTCCTGAACGTGCTGCAGCTATATAAGCTTCGCATGACCGGACGGCCATGCGCTAGTATACATTTGTAAACGTGTGTGTGTTGTGAGTGAAAGTCATTCTTTAAAATCCCCTCCCTATTGTATGACTGCTCGTGGAAGGTGGATGATTGCTATCTAGCGCCTGACTTAGCCATCAGCACGTAACACACAATACAGCGTCTAATTGCTGTGACCGCCAGTGCGGCGCCGTGTGCTTTCACAGCGCTTTCCTGACCCAAGCCTGGGTGGTTAGTGGCGTCCGCCAGTGCGGCACTGCACGCACTCTCGTGCATCTTTATTATTATTATTTCTGTCACTCTGACACCCCAGTTGCGGTGTCGAGCGCATGAGGTCTGTATGAACTCAAATCCTGTGTCTTGGGATTGAGTTCTGAGACTCCTTGCTTGCGCTCTTGGTGCAGTACTGCGGCCCTGTGATGCAACAGGGTTCACTTCCTTCACACAGGTGAAGTTAACCCGTGTGTGTATTCACATTATACCGCCATATAGTGCCACCATTTACTTAGCAGCAGGTTCTTTTCTGCACAGTGGATCCCGGGTGGCGAACGCACCAATCTTACTTAATAAATATGTTCGGTGCGTTCCGCCAACCCTAACACCGCGCGTGCGCAGATTGAGTACTCTGCTTCCCGGGGCTTCAGGAAAATGGCTGTGGGAAGCAGATCATGTGCAGATGGAGATTGCGGTGGACATTTTCCTGAAGCTGAGATCTCAATCTGCGCATGCGCAGCCTCCCTCGACCATTTTCCTGAAACCCGTGATTCACCGGGCTCTGCTGCTCGCCTTGGATACCAGGCCACGGTGTCATCACACCTGAGGAAGGGACTCTGCTCAGGTGCATGCTGTACCGGCCACCGTGCCACAGCATCACCGCACCTCTGCCACCGCCACACCACACCACACCACTGCCGCAACCAAACGGTAAGCCTGCGCTCAAACTATAAGACGCACCCCCCTATTTTCCTCACAATATTTTGGGGGAAAAAGTGCGTCTTATAGTCAGAAAAATACGGTATATTATATTATGCATATAACTCGAATAATGCATATAATATTTTGCATCTGTATGGTTTTGAGGTGTAATAAGAAACCTTATATTCATAGAGAATAACTTATGTGTGATTCGATGTGAATATTTTTCTGCCAAATGATGCCAGATGTATTCTAGGAGTGATACCTTTCTGGTTAGCCAATAAAGGTATCACTCCTAGAATACTTCTGGCATCATTTGGCAGAAAAATATTCACATCGATTTTTCTGGCTAACACGGTACCACAATACAATTTGTTATTGTACATTATGTGTGATTCAAATTTCCAAGGAAAAAACACTCACAAAATCGAATTTTACCTGATCCACTCATCTGTAATCTGCACTTAAAGTGTACACCTAGTTTAAAATTATGTTTTATGTATGTGCACATCATGAATATCTCTATTTTAGATCAATATATGATGTTTATTTTGCATTTTTCACCATTTTCTATCTACAGACTCTATCTTAATTTTTTATTGTTTCTGAGCTTGTAGATGGAGACTATCTGGCCCTCATGGCAGTCTTCAGCTGGGCAGATTTTAAAAGTTCAGGAGGCTGGTAGAAGATAAAAAGTGGCTAGAGGTTAACAGATCAGGTGAATTTCAAACTTGCTTGTTTGCACAGAATTTTTGGGGAAATTCAATTTGTGGATAGAGTTGAGCGAATTTGTTCAGGTTCCCTCTTATTCAGCAAGCTATAGGGCTTACCGATAGAGCTACAGAGGGAACTCGACTTCCTGGATGATGCCAGGTGATCAGCTGATCAGCGCTTCAGCTGCATGTGTCGCGGCTGTGTCACAGTCACAGCACATGCTCTCCATGCATGTGCTGTGACTGTGACACAGCCGTGACACATGCAGCTGCGGCATTGATCAGCTGATCAGCTGGCACGATTCAGGAACCCAGGTTCCCTCTGCAGCTTATTCGGTAAGTGCTATAACTTGCCAAATAAGAGGGAACTCAAGCAAATTCGCTCATTTCTGTTTGTGGAGAAGTTATTTTCAGAGCTTTAATGTCACATGCTCCAGAGTTTTTCCATGCTCCAGAGCATAATAAGCTTAACGTACAAAAACCAAACACTTATACTCACCACTCACCTCTCTAGCCCCTTTGCTTTTCATTTTGACCTATTCAGTCCTTATCACTTCTTTAGGTTGTTGCTGCTCATGCTGAAATTCCCAGATCTCTCACACTGGGCCTGGACATCCAGCTTTGATGAGGAATGAGAGAGTTCTGCTCATGTCAATGCAAAGTCACAATGCTGTGGCTTTTTGCACACTTGCATAGAATCTCTTCAAGCCTCATAAAAAACAAAAGTCCTGACCCAGAGTTGTCAGCCCAGGGAATTCTGTATTAGTGGCGCAAATCTGAAAATGTGGTGAGGACCAGACAGAAAGTTAGAAGTAAGGTGAGTATAGATTTTTTTAAACTTTTAAACATTTGATGGCTTTTTTGGTTTACAAAATTGCTGGCCAGCGGCTACCATTTTGCTGAATTTGCATGAAAGCAAATTACAAAAAAATCCACATTTTGATGAATGTGGATTTTGCAAAATTTGAGTACAATTCAATTCCACTCAAATTTATTAATTCTCTAGAGCCTCAAATATGGAGATATTAATTTATTTCCTTGTCCGGGGAAAAAAAATCGGACATATGCAAAGCCCCATAGAATGTCATAGGTACGAATGCTATCCGTGAAAACCATAGATAGCACTCGTATGAGAAAATCAGTTGCTATCTATAGCAAATAAACTAACAAAAACAGTTTTATATTGGGGATAACATCTGCATTGTTTTTTTCAGAATGTGGGTTATTAGGGAATCTTTTCATTCAATGTGTGAATTTTGTTAAATTTTTTAAATTAATTTTACGTTATTTAGCTTGATATATCTTTTTTTTTGCAAAAAAATAACTGTCTGCCAAAGGCACAGACAGATCATAGTGGAGATTCCTTAGAGGTCACTTAGCACATTCTTCTTCTCGCCCTATGTGCATCTTGTTGCAGCATATTGGGATCTTCCATTGCATTTGTTTTCCAGCTAGGCCTTCAGGCTTTAATTAAATTTTGATTCTGAACCTAGAAAAGCAATTATGGTCTGTAAAATATTCAAACTGTCATTACAAGTGATGGTGACTGAATGACCTAACTTTAATCTAGCATCATTATTATGTTGTTGAGTATACCGGCATCGCTGACACTAACCAATGGAAGTAAAGATGTCCCATGTGATCCATTATGGTGCAGCTATAAAATTACAGCCATATAAAAATTGACAAATATTCCCTCAGGCCTGAGTGGCTCTTCACCTTTTTACAAGCAAATTAATCTTTATGGACTGAATGGTTTTTAAAACATTAGCTATTACCGGCTGTGTAGATTAACTTATCATAAAAGCAATAACAATCTTTTTTAAATAGCAATCCGCTATCGGCAGGTGGTAAGATTTCTTGCATAAAATTGTTGTATTTTTTTCTAAAAACAACTAGATACTGTGACATCCATCAATAAGACTCGGACTTACAGGCTTTCCAAGCTTTATATAAAAAAAAGGTGGTTGCTTGATCCCATATTTTCTGATGTACTTATTTCATTCACTTCTCTAGTTTCAATGTGTACTGTTTGGTAGGACTATTTATTTATTAGTAATATTGGCTTTGGTCTCTGAGGCCAGGTCACTTTTTGTGCTCTATTTTTCCTATGTTTAAATGGTTTAAATGGTAATTTAATTGCCGGCTTTTCATTTCTCCTGCCTAAACCCGACATGATATGAGACATGGTTTACATACAGTAAACCATGTCATATCCCCCTTTTTTGCATATTACACACTACTAATGTCAGTAGTGTGTATGTGCAAAATTTCGGCGCTCTAGCTATTAAACTTAAGGGTTAAATCGTGAAAAAAATTGGCGTGGGCTCCCGCGCAATTTTCTCCGCCAGAGTGGTAAAGCCAGTGACTGAGGGCAGATATTAATAGCCTGGAGAGGGTCCACGGTTTTTGCCCCCCCCCCCCCCCGGCTAAAAACATCTGCCCCCAGCCACCCCAGAAAAGGCACATCTGTAAGATTCGCCCATTCTGGCACTAGGCCACTCTCTTCCCACTCCTGTGTAGCTGTGGGATATGGGGTAATGAAGGGTTAATGTCACCTTGCTATTGTAAGGTGACATTAAGCCAGATTAATAACGGAGAGGCGTCAATTCTGACACCTATCCATTATTAATTCAATTGTATGAAGGGGTTAAAAAAACACACACACATTATTAAAAAGTATTTTAATGAAATAAACACACAGTTTCTTGTAATATTTTATTGTACTCTCAATCCACTTGAAGACCCTCGCTCTGTAACACAGGAAAAATAATAAACCAACAATATACATACCTTCCGATGATCTGTCACGTCCCACGATGTAAATCCTGTAAAATATTTTAACCCCTTCAGATGGATTTACCGCATGGGATGTTACAGATCAACGGAAGGTATGTATATTGTTGGTCTATTATTTTTAATTTGTTACAGAACGAGGGTCTTCAGGTGGATTGAGCGAGCAATAAAATGTTTAAACAACCTGTGTGTTTATTTCATTAAAATACTTTTTAATAATGTGTGTGTGTTTTTTTTAACCCTTTTTAATATCTGCCCTCAGTCACTGGCTTTACTACTCTGGCGGAGAAAATTGCGCAGGAGCCCACGCCAATTTTTTCCGCGATTTAACCCTTAAATTTAATAGCTAGAGCGCCGAAATTTTGCACATACACACTACTAACATTAGTAGTGTGTAATATGCAAAAAAAAAGGGGATATGACATGGTTTACTGTATGTAAACCATGTCTCATATCATGTCGGGTTTAGGCAGGAGAAATGAAAAGCCGGCAATTGAATTACCGGCTTTTCAACATTATCGCGCTGAGATAAATATAAATATATACATATATATGTGTCTCTATGACATATATATATATATAAAAAATGAAACCCGACTTTGGAGTACAGATCGCCGACCACCGACCCGATCCCAGAGTGGGATTGGGTCGGGTTTCACGAAACCTGACTTTGCTAAAAGTCAGCGACTTTTGAAAAGTGCCGATCTGTTTCGCTCAACCCTACTGATCAGAGATGCAGCCAAGAGGCCCATGATCACTCTGGATGAACTGCAAAGATCTACAACTGAGGTGGGACAGTCTGTCCATAGGACAACAATCAGTCGTACGCTGCACAAATCTGGCCTGTATGGAAGAGTGGCAAGAAGAAAGCCATTTCTCAAAGATATCCATAAAAAGTGTTGTTTAAAGTTTGCAACAAGCCACCTGATAGACACACCAAACATGTGGAAGAAGGTGCTCTGGTCAGATGAAACCAAAATCGAACTTTTTGGTAACAATGCCAAACGATATGTTTGATATAAAGGCAACACAGCTCATCACCCTGAACACACCATCCCGACTGTCAAACATGGTGGTGGCAGCATCATAGTTTGGTCCTGCTTTTCTTCAGCAGGGACATGGAACTTGGTCAAAATTGATGGGAAGATGGATGGAGCCAAATATAGGACCATTCTTGAAGAAAACCTGTTGTAGTCTGCAAAAGACCTGAGACTGCGACGGAGATTTGTCTTCCAACACGACAATGATCCCAAACATAAAGCAAAATCTACAATGGAATGGTTCACAAATAAAAGTATCCAGGTGTTAGATTGGCCAACTCAAAATCCAGACCTCAATTCAATCGAGAATCTGTGGAAAGAGCTGAAAACTGCTGTTCACAAATGATCTCCATCAAACCTCACTGAGCTCGAGCTGTTTGCCAAGGAAGAATTGGCAAGAATTTCAGTCTCTCGATGTACAAAACTGATACAGATATACACCAAGCGACTTGCAGCTGTAATCGCAGCAAAAGGTGGTGCAACAAAGTATTAAGTTAAAGGGGTTGAATAATATTGCACGCCCCACTTTTCAGTTTTTGAATTTCCGCAAAAATGTAAGATAACCAATAGATTTTATTCAACTTCACAATTGTGTTCCACTTGTTGTTGATTCTTTAGCAAAAATTTACAGTTGGTATCTTTATGTTTGAAGCATGATATGTGTGAAATGGCTGAAAAGTTCCAGGGGGCCGAATACTTTCCCAAGGCACTATATATATATATATATATATATATATGTATATATATATATATATATATTTGTAGGGGTTGTACTCGCTCGGATGCATAGGAGGAAACAGGAGGCACATTCTCTTCAGCGTTCATGTAGGTTTATTCACTCCATAAACCACATAGCAACAGGAACAACAGGTAAACTGTCTTACATCAGACAGTTGAATCCTCTATGTCCATAGTAGAGCTCCACTCTCTCTCAGACCTGTAGGCATACAGGCTGTGCCATGTCCAGCACGTAGGCTCTCCAGCCTAAAGATGGTCTTTGTGTGCTGTTCAGGACGTCTGTCCCCATTTGGAACCGTCCAACACACAGGCCACTCTGCAGTGTCCAGCCAGGACCCATGGAAGTGTGTCCACCCTGACAGACTCCCAAACACTCTCAATCCATGTGCTACACACCTCCATTATGTAGCCTGAAACCACACCCATTGGTGAGGTAACGTCACATGATTAGACATGTGGTTATGACATCACCACAGGTCCTGAAACAAACATAGATAGGCATGGTTATGCCCCTTACGCAGGGGTAAGGTATATGGGTAGCCAGACCCTCCCATCTCTCATAGCTACCCGTAACCCGGACCCAAATATACCAAACAATTCCTTATTGGTTTATGTGTATTAAAGAAAACACTCCAGGTTACATCACAGCGACAAGCCTTCTCTGTGATACATACCTCCTGTCGACTATACACCCTTTAGCCACGCTACATACCTCCCCCTCTGCCTAAAGCCGTGGGGCTTGGCACTTGTCCTAAACCGACTACAGACCCCTCTCAGTCGTCCCTGACAGTCAAACCGTCTCTCTAAGTCAGAGCCTGTTATTGAACCGTTTCGTCGGCATTCGTCATCCCTTTCCATCACATCCTTTGACAACGATGACCCCTTGTCATCTCGTCTGCTGTAGGATCTCCCGCTTAGGTCACTGAGCCCTGAACTAACTGAGGAGTCACTACTTCTAACTCTTCCATCTGACCACCTTCGGTTCTCTCTCGGTTCTTGATCTCTCCTATTGTCTTTCTTCGGAGAGCAGCTCTTCACTTTACCCCTATATCCTCTGTTAACTTCAGCTTGAGGTCTTCCAGGCTTTAGAGCACCTCTTCGCCTCTCTAGCAGCTGTTTATTAACTTGCATTCTCTCAAGTCTCAGCTGCTCTACCTCCCTTAGGTATGCCATGCGATAATCCAGGAGCATGTGGATATTCCTAAGACTCTCTCTGGATCCGACAACCAGGAACGGAACCATCCCATCTTCACCCATGACCTGGACCTCTTCATCAGCGGGTATCCTCAGTCTCTTCAGACCGGATTTATCCACCATCTCCTGCATCACTCTCCCAAGTTTCCCAATGACTTTCGCCACCAGACCTTTAGGTACTTGGACTGTGTCTTCCACTAAGCCCAGCCGACTAAGAGCTTTCCTTTCACGCTCCAAACGTCGAACGGCTTCATCATTCTTCAAAATGATCTTCTGCTTTGTACGGAGGCAGTGTAGGTGCATATCCCTCAGGACAGCCACCCGCTTCACTGTGACTTCCCTAGTCGACTGTATGACCAATTGCTGAGTCTCAGGTACCCAGTGCACACTACAAGCCTCTACTGCCTTTCTAAATGCTTCATGCACCCCCTTCCTGGCGCACACTTCTTGCATGTCTTCGGGTACTTCTATTATGCTCTTGAAAAGCGGGGTCTCATCTTCACGGATATCTGCCACAACCGGGTGACTCTCTTGTTCCGCTTTTAGCATGAACTCTTCCTCAGTCTTTTCTTCCGCTTGAGCCTTCGCCAAGATGGGCATTGGCAACTCCTCTGCCAGGCAGCGACGTTCCTCCTCTCTCTGGAGAAGCTCCTGCTGATGCTTTTCTTGAGCCATTCTGAGCACATCCATATCTTTCAATATGGCCCTATTCATGGCCTGACACGCTGATAGGTGACCTCTGAGTTCAACGACCTCCTTCTCTAGGTCACCCACTTTGTGCTCAATTGCTTGCCTCAGGACCCTTTCTTGTTCAACAGTTTCTTTAAGCAGCTCTATGTTATGGTCCTGCTCTCATTTGGGCAGCACATGTCGCACCACCAGTTCTTTAATTAAATTTTCAAACGGGGGCTCTTGTCCACTCACACTCTGCCTCTTCAGAGTTCCACCTGTTTTTTTAGCATCAGGTACTTCATCATACTGAGCCACTTCACTCTTTGCGGGCATTGCAGATGTGGGTCTACTACATGTCTGTTCTAACCCCAGCCCGTCACTAACCACCTCAGTGCTAGGGTTTGTCAGAGATAAAGTGACCCCCTCATCAAGGACAATAACATTATCTGCACCTGACCCTGTATCTTCCTCATCATCTTTCTTCTCAGAGGGTATAACTTGTCCCGCCTTTCTGCGGCCCCCGCGACGTGATGATGATCTGTGATTTTTACTCAGCTCCTCCTTACTGCACTCCTTTCCCTTTGTGCTCGAGTCACAGTCTGAATAGGAGTCACCCCCTCTCACTGTCATCCTGGAACAGCGATTCCCCATTTAAACACGTGTCAGACCCACACTTTCTTCCGGTCACCCGTAACTCTGGACTATTAACCTTAGATGTCGCTATCTCCTTTTCACACATCACACCACTCGGAATCACTACAGCCGCCTGTTGTGGTGGGGCTCCCTTAGGGTCATTCTGGATCCTTTTTGAGCAACCAGACACTCCCCTTTCCTCCCACAAGTCCCAAAACCTTTCAAAGTCCTGGCCTATTACAACAGGGAATGGCAAGTCTGGGACTACAGATACATCATGGCTGGCAATAAACGTGGGCGTCTCAAAGATTACCCTGGACACCGGATAATCCCTAGCGACCCCATGAATGCAGTGAACTTCCATCTTCCTTCCGGGAATCAGATAGACAGGGAGTGTGGCGCTCACCAGCATCACCAGGCTCCCTGAGTCCAGAGATCCAGTCACGCACACTCCATTGACTTCTACAGAACAGCTCTGTGTCATCTTGCCAGATGAAAAGTCAGTACAATATTCTGAACTTCCCACAGTACTCTTAGGCCCCAGTTTTCACAGCACACCAATGTGACTCTGGCCCTTTAAGAGTCTGCACACTCTAAACCAGCAATGTCTTTTTTTTCCCCCTTTGCTGCAACTGCACTTCATAAGGCTCTGCACCGCGGACTTTGTGGACCCGCCGATCCACAGCAAAACTTCGTAACCCCGCCGAGTTACCGCCAGACGCCTTCAGTCTTTGTGGCCCCACCGAGCCACAGCAAGTCGATCACAGAAGAAAAAAAAAAAAGAAATACATGGACTCGCCGGTCCACAGCAAGCACTTGCACATGTGCTTATAGAAAAAAAAAACACAGTCTCTCAGTGACCTCTGGTCAGCATAGCACAGACTCCTGTCTGTTACAAAAAAATCACTGATCCCAATAAGCACAATACATGGTTTTCAGACCGTTACCCGCTGGCAACCTGCACGGGTTCCTGGACACCTCTTGGCCTCAGAGGTGCCCCGACACAATGTCTCTTTCTTTGTTTCACACTGACCCCGGTCAGCACAACACGGATCTCCATCCTTTCTCAGCTTTACAGCCCAAACACATTTTTTCACTGATCCCAATCAGCATAACACGGATCTCCATCCGTTACCTGTTGGTGGCAGCCACACAGGTTCCCGGATCCCTCTTCTCCACAGAGGTATCCCATATACAGCAGTTCTCACTGATCCCGATCAGCATTACTCACGGTTGTCAAGACCGTCCACTCTTCTGGCTCAGACCAGCCATCGCTGCAACATGTGCTCCTTGGATCGCTGCCCGCATTCGAAACACCAATTGTAGGGGTTGTACTCGCTCGGATGCATAGGAGGAAACAGGAGGCACATTCTCTTCAGCGTTCATGTAGGTTTATTCACTCCATAAACCACATAGCAACAGGAACAACAGGTAAACAGTCTTACATCAGACAGTTGAATCCTCAATGTCCATAGTAGAGCTCCGCTCTCTCTCAGACCTGTAGGCATACAGGCTGTGCCATGTCCAGCACGTAGGCTCTCCAGCCTAAAGATGGTCTCTGTGTGCTGTTCAGGACGTCTGTCCCCACTTGGAACCGTCCAACACACAGGCCACTCTGCAGTGTCCAGCCAGGACACATGGAAGTGTGTCCACCCTGACAGACTCCCAAACACTCTCACTCCATGTGCTACACACCTCCATTATGTAGCCTGAAACCACATCCATTGGTGAGGTAACGTCCCATGATTAGACATGTGGTTATGACATCACCACAGGTCCTGAAACAAACATAGATAGGCATGGTTATGCCGCTTACGCAGGGGTGAGGTATATGGGTAGCCAGACCCTCCCATCTCTCATAGCTACCCGTAACCCGGACCCAAATATACCAAACAATTCCTTATTGCTTTATGTGTATTAAAGAAAACACTCCGGGTTACATCACAGCGACAAGCCTTCTCTGTGATACATACCTCCCGTCGACTATACACCCTTTAGTCACGCTACAATATATATATATAATTGCATTTTCCTTGTTTTTTTAACCATTCTATTGTTTTTATATATAATGTACTATATATTATATCTAATCACACTATTGTACAGCATAATAGAAGATTGATAACCATAGCTTGCCATCATACATTGAAGGTAACAATCTACTTGTGGGTAAAAATCTAATTAAAAATGTATATACTGAGAAAAACAGACACATTATTTATTGTTTATATACTGAAACTTACTTAATTATATTAAAATTAAATACAGGTTTTGTTTTCTTTACAGCACAAATTGTATAACTGCTTTTAACAGGAGGATTTTTTCCAAATGTCAGTACATGCTCTAAGGTATACTTCAGTCTACACTCTAAAGACATTTAAGGTAAATCATCCACGAGGGTGAAATAACACAAAAATAAACACATGGAAACAACAAACAACAAAGCTCCCCTTTTATTGTAATATTAAGACTTTTTTTTACTAACATCTTGACAGCAGACACTACATGTGGTAGGTAGTCTTATAGTCCAGTGTGTATGGTATGTTAGATTTCGATACAATATCTTTTACATTATCTCCTATTGTGTGCCTCATTCTCTTGAGGACTTTGATAAATAATCCAATTAAAGGTAAAGTGATTGTTTTGTTTTGATAAGGTTGCTACTTTGTTTCATACATTCACAGTAAAAAAAAAAAGATTTTAGCAAAAATAACAAGCTCACAAAACAAAAAGAATAGCCCAATTTTATTATGTGAAAGCAGTAAAAGAAGTTATGTTTCACTGTGGAATTATGTATAGCTTCTAACAATAGAAAACCATTACAAAGAAAAAATCACTGCTGGGTAACTGAATCTTAGACACATATCATGCTATAATTGTCTTATTTGTAGCATAAATAAGTATAGATTCCCATGAAGTATATCATGTAGCCAACTAAGCATACAGTATTATACAAGCCTTTGTGCCACCAAAACTTAAGGTGCATTTACAATAAAAGGGTTATTGTGAACAAGCGTTCGTAGGGATGCTCAATTCACAATAGTTTTGGAGTCTAAAAGGTTGCAGATCACTGTTAGATCAGGAAATCAGGGCTGTCAGACATTATACATCCCACACAATGAAAAACATACTTTAAACTATGGTGGAGGCGTGTTCTTTTTTTCCTTTAAGTGTTGCTGTTTGATTATGATTGGGCCACATAATACAGGGGGAAGAAGTACACTCCCCCAGCAAAAATTGTCTGCCAACACCCATTTTAACTTAACAAAAGTTACCTCAGTAGGTAATTAGGTAAGTGTTTGGCTGTGCATTACAATCTGATGTGAGAGCTGCAAGATATTATAGGGAAGCTCGGGTGATCATGCGTGAGGTTATGTGAGGTTTATGCGTCTGATGCAATCTTCTGACATGTTTTAAACAAGGTAGCAGGCATTTGTTTTTGGGTGACGGTCCCAAATAAAATCACAAACTGCTTGAATTTTCAGGGACATGCGAGTCTCTTAAAATTGTACTCAAGTTCAATTTGAATCAAATTGATTTGCTCACTTTAGTATTCAACTTGACCATTTCATAAATCTGTTTTAGAGTTGGCCTGGCCCAGTTTTCTAGCAATAATAATTTGGCCCATGCAAAAGTAATTGAGATAATTTCACTTTACAATTTTTCCTCTGTCCAACATGATAAAACCTCTGTCAGGTGCCAATGTCATGAAGTGCACACGGTTACCACATCATGTTATTGCATAAGATGATTGGTTAGGTTATGAAAACATTTAATGCTATTATTATTATTATTATTTATTGTTATAACGCCATTTATTCCATGGCGCTTTACATGTGAGGAGGGGTATACATAGTAAAAACAAGTACAGTAATCTTAAACAATACAAGTCATAACTGGTACAGGAGGAGAGAGGACCCTGCCTGTGAGGGCTCACAATCTACAAGGGATGGGTGAGAATACAGTAGGTGAGGAGACCCTTTTTAAACTAATAAATTAAAGGGCTCTTCCCACCAAAAGATGGTATCCTCCTTTCAACAGAATAGGGGACTGATTGTTGAGGGTTCAAACTTTGGGACTCTCAGCAATCTTGGGATTGGTGCTCTGGATCTCCATCTTGGATGGGGCTGAGATACCGATGTTCGACATCTGCTCCTTTCATTGTATAACGGACAGCTAGAAATAGTCAAGTGCTATACTTAGCTCTCTCATAAACAAATAAGGGAGTAGATTCTGATCATGCGCATCTATATGTCATTATTACTCATTACTTTATTCAGGACAAAATCCTGGGGTCTGACTTTCTTACAAATATCCTTTTAAGTATGAAATCATTTTTGAATTGAGGGAGGCATGGAAATACATTGGGCTGGAAGTACGTTATCGGGGTCATTGATTGTTGGCATAACAACCAGACGTCTCCTTGAGACCTCTATGGTTATTGATGCTGGATTGCTATGAGTGCTACCCTGTGGTCGGCATTCATAGCAATGCAGTAATTCTGCTACATAGAGGTGACCTGAGCCTCAGCTCTATATAGCAGAGCCGATCAAGTTGTGGCAGCTTCTAGCCTCCCATGGAGGCTATTGAAGCAAGCCAAAACTTAAAGAAAATAGTTTTAAAAATATATACAAAAAAGTTTAAATCACCCCCCCTTTTGCCCCATTCAAAATAAAACAATAAAAAAATCAAACATACACATATTTGGTATTGCTGCATTCAGAATCGCCCAATCTATCAATAAAAAAGGATTAATCTGATCGCTAAATGGTGTAGATGGTGTAGGGAGAAAAAAATTCAAAATGCCAGAATTACATTTTTTTGGTCGCTGCAATATTGAATTAAAGTGCAATAACAGGCGATCAAAAGAACGTATCTGCACAAGAGTGGTGTCTTTAAAAAGTCAGCTCAGCACGAAAAAAATAAGCCCTCACCCAATCCGAGCTAACGAAAAATGGAGACGCTAAGGGTATCTGAAATGGCACAATTTTTTTTAGCAAAGTTTGGAATTTTTTTTCACCACTTAGATAAAATATAACCTAGACATATTTGGTGTCTATGAACTCATAATAACCTAACTCATAATAACCTAGAGAATCAAAATGGCAGGTCAGTTTTAGAATTTAGTGAATGTAGCAAAAAATGCAAACATAAAACAAGTGTGGGATTGCACTTTTTTTGCACCGCACTTGGATTTTTTTTACTGTTTTCTAGTTCAAGACATGGTAAAACCAATGGCGTCATTCAAAAGTACAACTTGTCTCTCAAAAAATAAGCAATAATATGGCCATAGTGATGGAAAAATAAAAAAAGATATGGCTCTGGAAAGGAGGGGAGTGAAAAACGAAAATGCAAAACCAAAAAAGCTCTGGGGGCTAAGGGGTTAAAAAGATTTGAGGGGACACATTGTCCTCAGGACATTATTGAGGTGAATTTTGTTTAAGATCCAGAGTATGAGGTTGAGCGAGTTGTTGGTGCCAGTCGCCATCTATAGTATCTCACCTTGTGGAAAGGATATAGTCCTGAAGATAACTTTTGGGTCGACTCAATCATGGTGACTTATTGCTTTGTGGTTGGTACTTGCTGTTAAAGGATTCTTTTAAAAAAAAATATTCTACCAAATCAGCCTGGTATCACTTTTAGGAGGGGGTGCACAACTAAAAATCTAATAGCTTCCAGTAATGTTCCCAGACAAAAATGGGGGTTCTAACCCTATAAGGCAAACAAATAATGCAGGAGTGAACAAATGCAGATCAAAAAATTGCTGCACCTGCACCATTATTCAGCACGGAGCAAAATCGATAACATCTAACACTACAGGAGATAAATTTATGTAAAAGCAACATTTAACCTGTGAAAGCACTTTTGTAATTTATGTAATCATCTGTTCATGCGGCCTACAATATGTTGGCTGCACGACCCAAACGCTACACGCTAGAATGAATGGACATCGCGACAACACTAAAGTCGGCTTAGCCAAACACAGTTTATCTAGACACTTGTTAATTAAACCCCCAAAAAAGTTTAATATTACGGTGATTCCTGTAGAACATGTTCCTGAAAATATACCAAATCGGAACCAATAATATTGTAGAAGGGACAGTATAATGGTTTTGATATTATTTGAATACCTCTTTATATGATTATTTTGTTATTATGAATATTTTATTTTAGGGGTTTACCTTGTTGAGTAAACGCCCTTTTTATTCTAGCAGTAAGTTAGTTTGCTTTCCCTGTCAGCACCATTTCCTTATATCTCTGTTAGGTTCTTGGGAGGATTATTGGTTCCTTTAATTTTTGGCACTCCTTAACCTTCACTCATTCCCCTTATATGAATGTGTATTAGTTTCCGCCCCTTGACAAGTTTGATCTGAATAATTTTCTTTTATTTTACTAAAACACAATGCCCTGAGTTGAACATCAATAACTAAATTTTTCAGGTGTTTCTATACAGCTATTAATTTGAGATGAGTGAATTTGCCTTAAATAAAACAAAAACCGTGGATTCCCATGATAAAAACAAAGCAGCAGCCAAGATGGAAGTTTATGGAAAAAGAAAGATGGCTAGAAAAGAGGCTTGCAAAAAAAACACACACTATGCTTTTTTATGCTATGGGGTTGGGAGAAACATTTTATTTGCTTATAATAGCTTCAATGTGAATTAAATTACACTGCAAGATTCAAGCATTCTACCAGCTTCAAAGCTCAGCAAATTTGTTCATCTCTACTATTAATGAGTTTTGGGGTCATTATTGTTTTATAGTATGGATTACCCTGATATATTTTTTACCGTGTGTTTTTGATTTCTTACAAATACTTCGTAGACTTACATAAGTTTTACTCTCCATTTTATGAAAGGGTTATTCACATATTTCCATATTTCTATATTTTACATTATTGGCATAATGGAAACCTTACAGCTAGTAGCCACATCTATGTTGAAAACATGGCCTCATTGTTTGCATGGTAATTTTTAGAGCTTCAATTGAAGATAGCTCCTCTCTATTGCTAATTGCATCTTATTCCCAGCTGGTCCTTTGTCAATCAGTTTGTCAATTTGCCATTGATAGGAGTATGACTGAGTATCAGAGCTATACTCCAGCCAATGACTTCATTAACAAGAGATCATCTAATCTACAATATGTGATCCTAGAATAGACAGCACATGTATAGTTATCTAAACGCCAGACTCACTCCTACCCAAACATTTCAAATAATTAAATGTTCAAATGAGTTCGTCATCAGGTGGTGAGTGGCGGTGGTGATGTCACATTTGTACAGTAGATAACTGTTGGAATATGTGCAAATTGTCAGGTATGTGTGGGATGCATTAGGGAAGATCAGGGGGATGAGGAATACAGAAGGGTGGTGTCGAATTTCGTGGATTGGTGCAATGGTAACTATCTACAACTAAATGTTAAGAAAACTAAGGAGTTGGTGGCCAACTATAGCAGGATAAAGATGGAATGCTTACCGATCACTATTGCTGGTCAGGAGGTAGAGCAGGTGGAGAGTTACAAATATTTGGGGGTCCATTTGGATAGCAAACTGGACTGGAGATGCCACTCAGAGTTTGTCTACAAGAAGGGGATGAGCAGATTGTATTTCCTAAGGAAGCTGAGGTCTTTTAATGTGTGTAGCAAAATGTTAGAAATGTTCTACCAGTCTGTGGTGGCAAGTGCCATCTTTTTTGCAATCACGTGCTGGGGTAGTAGTGTGCGGGACTCTGATGCTAATAAGCTGAATAAGATTATTAAGAAGGCAAGTTCTGCTGTGGGCTGCAAGCTGGATTCTTTTGGGGAGGTAGTGGAGAAAAGAACTCTGAAAAAGTGTATGGCGATTATGAACAATAATGCACATCCACTATATGAGCTATTCATGAGACAGAAGAGCACCTTCAGTAACCGGCTAATACTTCTGAGGTGTAAGAAGGAAAAATATAGGAAATCGTTTGTGCCAACTGCCATGGGAATGTACAACAATAACATTAGGGTTAAACCACCAAGGTGAATGTCTACTTATTTCTCTACATTTCAGTTCACTTGTTGTGTATGTCCTATTCTAATGTATAATGTTCTTCTGTCAACAAACTGTCATGTCAACTATGTAATTCCTTTATGATTTTTATGATTTAAGTTGTGCTGCTGTGATACCATAATTTCCCACGGGATCAATAAAGTGTATCGTATCGTATCGTATCGTAGGTATCGCTCATGTTGTGTACCATTAGGTGTCTGTGGACATGACGACATTGGTGCCACTTGCCACCTGATGCGGAAGTAATAAAAAAAACTTTAAATATTAAAAATTAATACATATCCTAATCTATTATAAACAGAAATGATAAAGTTTGCTTGTTAGATAATAAATAAAAAATAGCAATTCAGTATTTTGGTGTTATAGGCAGTCTTCAACCAACGGTGCCCCATACAGTGCTGCATTCTTGAAATCTCCATCACATGGGAGAAAAAAATCTCTCTATGAATCAATATGAAGCTACAGGCTTACAGAGGCATTGCAATTCCCCATAATCTCCTATTGGTACCAGGGGATACAAAAATACAAATGGACTAGAGGAAAAATTGAGTCTGCAGTGCCACCTGCATACCCACTGAAAAACACCATCATTGTAAAGAGTTTTCAATGAAAATAGGGGTTGGATGTCTCCATCTCATCAGACTCTGTAGACTCTGGAATCCAGCTTGGGTGTATGTGAACTAGGCAGACTAGAGGCAGTATTATCTAAATTATGGTGTCTTCCTAAGGCAGTAGGGTGCTGAATATGCACCTGGTGTCATATTATGACTTAATACATAATAGAACTTGCTATAAACCAACGCAAGACAAAAGTTTCTTTCTCATTTCAAAATTTGGTAAAAACATTTGGCTGCAAAAGAAAGTAAAAAATAAAACAATAAAAATCTTCACCCAAAACTTTCTCTTTTACTTTATAGTGCTTTAATAAAAAAAAGAAATGGTTACAAAAGCCAAGAAATTTGAACAAAATGAGATTTTGTTTGATCTTTGCATTTTTCAAAGAATCTGCTCTTTGAATGTAACTCTTTTAAAATTACCCTTGGTGGTGACTATATCTATTTAAGACAATTTTATAAAAGTAGTGACTAAAGAAGCCACATCTCGGAAAGGTGATGGACTGTGTATACATGAAAGAAATCTCTGTGAAGTACAGCAGCTGCTTTGAAGATCAATGATTAGACTTGAATTCTGTGACATGAATTACAGATCACGCTCTGTTTTTCCATTACGGAAGATAGCTGCTAATAGTCTTTCACTATCAATAGAACCTGAAGGGGAGTCATCTGCTGTGTCTGCCTTGAAATCAACGTTATATATAAATATATATATATATATATATATATATAAGAATATATATAGTTCCACATTCAGTATATATATGTATATATATATATATATATATATACATATATATACTGAATGTGGAACTGTGAATGTCACTTCTGCACATTTTCTATTTTCTGTTGCATGTGGTCACTAAATAATGCAATTTCACATACTCTATTTTTAGAAAAGGGAAAGTTATCCCCATACTAAACATATAAATAATGATGATGATAATAATATTAATAATAATAATAATCATTTTTAATAATCTATTAATTGATAAGAGCCATGTCCATAATTCAACTAGATGTTTGTTTTCACTTTTATTTTTTGCCCATTTTTTTTTTCGTTTTTTTTTTTTGCACAGCTGAAAAAGATAAACACATTTTAATAATAAATAATTTTTGATACACGCGTTATTATTGGTATGATAACATACTTGATGCATCACTGATTATACAACTATTGCAACACAACACAAAAACACGCCACTTTAATTTCAGAGCATAAAATTGATGTCATATTATTAATATCTGGATCTATTTTACTCTTCTCTGGCCCGGTTCCAGCACCGGACTTTGTTCCCTTCTCTAATGGCTATCTCCCTCTATAATAGTCTGCAATTTCACATAATTACTGCACTTTTGCAAAAGACAAACTTGTCTCCTTATTAGACATAATAATAACAACAACAATAATAATAATTTTAGTAATCTTTTTAGTGGCAAGAGCCATGTTCACAGCTCAGCTAAATGCTTGCTTTTACTTTTGTT
Source organism: Ranitomeya imitator (assembly GCF_032444005.1). Lineage (NCBI taxonomy): Eukaryota > Metazoa > Chordata > Amphibia > Anura > Dendrobatidae > Ranitomeya > Ranitomeya imitator. The sequence continues at coordinate 118,027,157 of NC_091283.1, read as the reverse complement.
TTTTGACCATTTTTTTTCCTTTTTTTGCACAGCAGAACAAATAAACATATTTTAACATGTAAATATTTTCTGATAAAGGTGTTTTTATAGGAACGTTACCATACTTGATGTATCAGTGATTACACAACTATTGAAACACAACAGAAAACACTACCACTTTAACTTCATAATAATTCCAAAATTGATGTCATATTATTAACCCCTTCCCGACCTGTGACACAGCGTATGCGTCATGAAAGTCGGTGCCAATCCGACCTGTGACGCATATGCTGTGTCACAGAAAGATCGCGTCCCTGCAGATCGGGTGAAAGGGTTAACTCCCATTTCACCCGATCTGCAGGGACAGGGGGAGTGGTAGTTTAGCCCAGGGGGGGTGGCTTCACCCCCTCGTGGCTACGATCGCTCTGATTGGCTGTTGAAAGTGAAACTGCCAATCAGAGCGATTTGTAATATTTCACCTAAAAAAATGGTGAAATATTACAATCCAGCCATGGCCGATGCTGCAATATCATCGGCCATGGCTGGAAATACTAATGTGCCCCCACCCCACCCCACCGATCGCCCCCCCAAGCCCCCCGATCTGTGGCCCGCTCCCCTCCGTCCTGTGCTCCGCTCCCCCGTCCTCCTGTCCGCTCCCCCCGTGCTCCAATCACACCCCCCCGTGCTCCAATCAAACCCCCCCGCACTCCGATCCCCCCCGTGCTCCGATCCACCCCCCCTGCACACCGATCCACCCCCCCTGCACACCGATCCACCCGCCCGCACACCGATCACTCTCCCCCATGCTCCGATCCCTCCCCCCCCGTGCTCCGACGCCCCCCCGTGCCCTGATCTCCCCCCCCTGTGCCCTGATCTCCCCCCCTTATACTTACCGATCCTGGCGGGGTCCGTCCGTCTTCTTCCCCGGGCGCCGCCATGTTCCAAAATGGCGGGCGCATGCGCAGTGCGCCCGCCGAATCTGCCGGCCGGCAGATTCGTTCCAATGTGAATTTTGATCACTGTGATATAATCTATCACAGTGGTCAAAATAAAAAAACAGTAAATGACCCCCCCCATTTGTCCCCCATAGATAGGGACAATAATAAAATAAAGAATTTTTTTTTTTTTCACTAAGGTTGGAGTTAGAACTAGGGTTAGGGTTAGGGTTAGGGGTAGGGGTAGGGGTAGGGTTAGGGGTAGGGGTAGGGGTAGGGGTAGGGTTAGGGGTAGGGTTAGGGGTAGGGGTAGGGGTAGGGTTCGGGTTAGGGGTAGGGTTAGGGGTAGGGTTAGGGTTAGGGTTTCGGTATGTGCACACGTATTCTGTTCCTCTGCGGATTTTTCCGCAGCGGATTTGATAAATCCGCAGTGCTAAACCGTTGCGGATTTATGGCAGATTTACCGCGGTTTTTCTGCGCATTTCACTGCGGTTTTACAACTGCGATTTTCTATTGGAGCAGTTGTAAAACCGCTGTGGAATCCGCAGAAAGAAGTGACATGCTGCGGAATGTAAACCGCTGCGTTTCCGTGCAGTTTTTCCGCAGCGTGTGTACAGCGATTTTTGTTTCCCATAGGTTTACATTGAAATGTAAACTCATGGGAAACTGCTGCGGATCCGCAGCATTTTCCGAAGCGTGTGCACATACCTTTAGAATTAGGCTATGTGCACACGGTGCGGATTTGGCTGCGGATCCGCAGCGGATTGGCCGCTGCGGATCCGCAGCAGTGTTCCATCAGGTTTACAGTACCATGTAAACCTATGGAAAACCAAATCCGCTGTGCCCATGGTGCGGAAAATACCGCACGGAAACGCTGCGTTGTATTTTCCGCAGCATGTCAATTCTTTGTGCGGATTCCGCAGCGTTTTACACCTATTCCTCAATAGGAATCCGCAGGTGAAATCCGCGCTAAATCCGCAGGTAAAACGCAGTGCCTTTTACCCGCGGATTTTTCAAAAATGGTGCGGAAAAATCTCACACGAATCCGCAACGTGGGTACATAGCCTTAGGGTTAGGGTTGGGTTGGAATTAGGGTTGTGGTTAGGGTTAGGGGTGTGTTGGGGTTAGGGTTGTGGTTAGGGGTGTGTTGCGGTTAGGGTTGTGGTTAGGGTTACGGCTACAGTTGGGATAAGGGTTAGGGGTGTGTTGGCGTTAGAATTGAGGGGTTTCCACTGTTTAGGCACATCAGGGGGTCTCCAAATGCAACATGGCGCCACCATTGATTCCAGCCAATCTTTTATTCAAAAAGTCAAATGGTGCTCCTTCCCTTCCGAGCCCCGACGTGTGCCCAAACAGTGGTTTACCCCCACATATGGGGTATCAGTGTACTCAGGACAAACTGGGCAACAATTACTGGGGTCCAATTTCTCCTGTTACCCTTGAGAAAATAAAAAATTGCTTGCTAAAACATCATTTTTGAGGAAAGAAAAATGATTTTTTATTTTCACGGCTCTGCGTTGTAAACGTCTGTGAAGCACTTGGGGGTTCAAAGTGCTCACCACATATCTAGATAAGTTCCTTGGGGGGTCTAGTTTCCAAAATGGGGTCACTTGTGGGGGGTTTCTACTGTTTAGGCACACCAGGGGCTCTGCAAACGCAACGTGACGCCCGCAGACCATTCCATCAAAGTCTGCATTTCAAAACGTCACTACTTGACTTCCGAGCCCCGACATGTGCCCAAACAGTGGTTTACCCCCACATATGGGGTATCAGCGTACTCAGGACAAACTGGGCAACAATTACTGGGGTCCAATTTCTCCTGTTACCCTTGAGAAAATAAAAAATTGCTTGCTAAAACATCATTTTTGAGGAAAGAAAAATGATTTTTTATTTTCACGGCTCTGCGTTGTAAACGTCTGTGAAGCACTTGGGGGTTCAAAGTGCTCACCACATATCTAGATAAGTTCCTTGGGGGGTCTAGTTTCCAAAATGGGGTCACTTGTGGGGGGTTTCTACTGTTTAGGCACACCAGGGGCTCTGCAAACGCAACGTGACGCCCGCAGACCATTCCATCAAAGTCTGCATTTCAAAAGTCACTACTTCCCTTCTGAGCCCCGACGTGTGCCCAAACAGTGGTTTACCCCCACATATGGGGTATCAGCGTACTCAGGAGAAACTGGACAACAACTTTTGGGGTCCAATTTCTGCTGTAACCCTTGGGAAAATAAAAAATTCTGGGCTAAAAAATTATTTTTGAGGAAAGAAAACGTATTTATTATTTTCACTGCTCTGTGTTATAAACTTCTGTGAAGCACTTGGGGGTTCAAAGTGCTCACCTCACATCTAGATAAGTTCCTTTCGGGGTCTAGTTTCTAAAATGGGGTCACTTGTGGGGGGTTTCTACTGTTTAGCCACATCAGGGGCTCTGCAAACGCAATGTAACGCCCGCAGAGCATTCCATCAAAGTCTGCATTTCAAAACGTCACTACTTGACTTCCGAGTCCCGACATGTGCCCAAACTGTGGTTTACCCCCACATATGGGGTATCAGCGTACTCAGGAGAAACTGTACAACAACTTTTGGGGTCAAATTTCTCCTGTTACCCTTGGGAAAATAATAAATTGCAGGCTAAAAAATCATTTTAGAGAAAATAAAATTTTTATTTTATTTTCATGGCTCTGCGTTATAAACTTCTGTGAAGCACTTGGAAGTTCAAAGTCCTCACCACACATCTAGATTAGTTCCTTTGGGGGTCTAGTTTCCAAAATGGGGTCATATGTGGGGGATCTCCAATGTTTAGGCACACAGGGGCTCTCCAAACGTGACATGGTGTCCGCTAATGATTGGAGCTAATTTTCCATTTAAAAAGCCAATTGGCGTGCCTTCCCTTCCGAGCCCTGCCGTGCGCCCAAACAGTGGTTTACCCCCACATATGGGGTATCAGCGTACTCAGGACAAACTGGACAACAACATTTGCGGTCCAATTTCTCCTATTACCCTTGGCAAAATAGGAAATTCCAGGCTAAAAATCATTTTTGAGGAAAGAAAAATTATTTTTTATTTTCATGGCTCTGCATTATAAACTTCTGTGAAGCACCTGGGGTTTTAAAGTGCTCAATATGCATCTAGATAAGTTCCTTGGGGGGTCTAGTTTCCAAAATGGGGTCACTTGTGGGGGAGCTCCAATGCATAGGCACACAGGGGCTCTCTAAACGCGACATGGTGTCCGCTAACAATTGGAGCTAATTTTCCATTCAAAAAGTCAAATGGCGCGCCTTCCCTTCCGAGCCCTGCCGTGTGCCCAAACAGTGGTTTACCCCCACATATGAGGTATCGGCGTACTCGGGAGAAATTGCCCAACAAATTTTAGGATTCATTTTATCCTATTGCCCATGTGAAAATGAAAAACTGAGGCGAAAAGAATTTTTTTGTGAAAAAAAAAGTACTTTTTCATTTTTACAGATCAATTTGTGAAGCACCTGAGGGTTTAAAGTGCTCAATATGCATCTAGATAAGTTCCTTGGGGGGTCTAGTTTCCAAAATGGGGTCATTTGTGGGGGAGCTCCAATGTTTAGGCACACGGGGGCTCTCCAAACACGACATGGTGTCCGCTAACGATGGAGATAATTTTTCATTCAAAAAGTCAAATGGCGCTCCTTCCCTTCCGAACCTTACCATGTGCCCAAACAGTGGTTTACCCCCACATGTGAGGTATCGGTGTACTCATGAGAAATTGCCCAACAAATTTTAGGATCCATTTTATCCTGTTGCCCATGTGAAAATGAAAAAAATTGAGGCTAAAAGAATTTTTTTGTGAAAAAAAAGTACTTTTTCATTTTTACGGATCAATTTGTGAAGCCCCCGGGGGTTCAAAGTTCTCACTATGCATCTAGATAAGTTCCTTGGGGCGTCTAGTTTCCAAAATGGGGTCACGTGTGGGGGAGCTCCAATTTTTAGGCACACGGGGGCCCTCCAAACGTGACATGGTGTCCGCTAAAGAGTGGAGCCAATTTTTCATTCAAAAAGTCAAATGGCGCTCCTTCCCTTCCAAGCCCTGCCGTGCGCCCAAACAGTGGTTTACCCCCACATATGAGGTATCAGCGTACTCAGGACAAATTGGACAACAACTTTCGTGGTTCAGTTTCTCCTTGTACCATTGGGAAAATAAAAAAAATGTTGCTAAAAGATAATTTTTGTGACTAAAAAGTTAAATGTTCATTTTTTCCTTCCATGTTGCTTCTGCTGCTGTGAAGCACCTGAAGGGTTAAAAAACTTCTTGAATGTGGTTTTGAGCACCTTGAGGGGTGCATTTTTTAGAATGGTGTCACTTTTGGGTATTTTCAGCCATATAGACCCCTCAAACTGACTTCAAATGTGAGGTGGTCCCTAAAAAAAATGGTTTTGTAAATTTCGTTGTAAAAATGAGAAATCGCTGGTTAAATTTTAACTCTTATAACTTCCTAGCAAAAAAAAATTTTGTTTCCAAAATTGTGCTGGTGTAAAGTAGACATGTGGGAAATGTTATTTATTAACTATTTTGTGTCACATAACTCTCTGGTTTAACAGAATAAAAATTCAAAATGTGAAAATTGCGAAATTTTCAAAATTTTCGCCAAATTTCCGTTTTTATCACAAATAAACGCAGAATTTATTGACCTAAATTTACCACTAACATGAAGCCCAATATGTCACGAAAAAACAATCTCAGAACCGCTAGGATCCGTTGAAGCGTTCCTGAGTTATTACCTCATAAAGGGACACTGGTCAGAATTGCAAAAAACGGCCAGGTCATTAAGGTCAAAATAGGCTGGGTCATGAAGGGGTTAATATATGGATCTGTTTTACTCATCTGTCTCAGTTCCAGCATTAGGCTTTTCTCCCTTCCCTAATAACTATCTCCCTCCTTAATAGTCTGCACAGGGTTACCCTAGTAACCCAGAAAACATCTTTGATATTATCCTCCAAGGTCTTTTAATGCTGACCCAGGTAGCTATTAGTTGCAAAAGTAGTTAGGAAAGTATAGCACCTTGCTACCATGTTATTTTGTAGGATTTAGCCTCATCTTCCTCTAGCAATGTGGCTAATTATCCTTTCTGAAATTCCTGTTGGCTTTCCTGTATCCAACTACTACTTCCTAGCCCAGTCCAAATGTTCTCTCAGGTCTATTGAATAAAGCTCCAAATTACAAATTAATTTCTACTATGCAGGTTTTTGATTGCATACACATCTTCACAATTATTATATATAAATGTTTCTGCAAGTTCATGAATACATAAACATTTGTTCTATTACTGTGGTTAACTGAATCCATGCTGCAAGTTTCTGATTGCTTATATATCTATAATCAAAAAAGAAGAAAAATAGAAGTGGCACTCACCCTGATGTTGCTGTGAATCAATGTCCTTTATTCAAATAACGCATGAACAGACATAATATGGAGAGGCGGCTGGTAAGAGTTAAGGTGCGGGAAAGAGGAAAAGGACGACGGCCGTTTCGCGCTTGTGCGCTTCCACGGGTCCAGGACCCGTGGACCCGTGGAAGCGCACAAGCGCGAAACGGCCGTCGTCCTTTTCCTCCTTCCCGCACCTTAACTCTTACCAGCCGCCTCTCCATATTATGTCTATTGGTAGTGCTCCCGACATATTTTGCTGCCTCTCCATATTATGTCTGTTCATTCGTTATTTGAATAAAGGACATTGATTCACAGCAACATCAGGGTGAGTGCCACTTCTATTTTTCTTCTTTTTTGATTGTTACAATATCTGTTGTTGAGCACAACCTACAAGTTGCTGTTGCACATGTGCCATATGTGTCCTAAATAGGATCCCACGTCCACTATTGAACCGCTTGTTTTATAGCTGCCTAATGCCGTTCTTACTCTAAGCTTGCTTATATATATATGCTAACCCTAGTGACAACTGCATGCCTGCTGCAAGATACCTGATTACATATACTTTTCTGCTGTTCCATTATGTAACTTTCCTCCAGTTCCATCTTCTGCTTCCATTTTTGCTTGCCATCTGCCATCCAGCATTACCTGTTGTACTGGTTCTTGCAGATCTACTGCTTGGCAATTCCATTTCTGCTGCAGACACCAGGAAAAGTGGCATCAATTGACCCAACAATTGCAATATAAATAAATAATAATAAAAAATTGATGTGGGATCCTCTGTATTTATAATAACCAGCCAGGTAAAACTGACAGCTGCTAGCTGCAATCCTCTGCTGTCAGCTTTAGCAAGGCTGGTTATCAAGAATAGAGGAGTCTCCACTCTTTCTTTTAATTATTTAAAGCAAAAGCTGGCAGCTGGTGGTTGTTATTCTCAGGATGGTAACTGGCCATGGATATTGCTCCCCTCAGCCTAAAAATAACAGGCCGCAGCCACCCCAGAAAAGGCGCATCTATTAGATGAGCCAATTATGGTGCTTTTTCTGGCTCTTCTCAATTACCCTGGTAGGTGGTAAGTGGGGTGGTAGTTGCGGATTGATGGCACTTTTTTATTGTCAGGTGACATCAAGCCCAGAGGTTAGTAATGGAGAGGCATCTGTAAGATGCCGCATTACTAACCCAGAAGTGATATTGTATAAAAAAAATCACACACACCCTGAATAAAGTCCTTTAATTGAAATAATGATACAGACTCCTGTAATCAATCTAAATGAAATCATACTCACACCATCACTCATTAACCAAAGCCATAGTCTCCTGTAATAAAACAAGAATAAAAAACAACCATATCCCTCACCAGTTTGATGTTCTGTCATACACTGTAATCCATATCTGGGATAAATAGTTTTCAACCTGAAGTATGCCAAGATGCGACCGTCCAAACTGAGAACTTGTGAGGAATGAGCTGCTGTGAGTGCGCCACAGTGATTAGCTGCCAGCAGCAGGTATTGCGGTTGCACCGACCCGGTATCCATACCTCCACCTGAACTAATCAAGATAACTAAGAACATTGTTCCCACTGCCTCTCCATTTGTAAGAAAATGCCTAATTTGATTACCTTGGCTTATGTATGGACTCATCACACTTCCCACCCCCCAACAAATGTCCTGCTGTACTATTCTTTAAATATTGTGCTTTTTTCTTATTAATCTATTTGTAATCTTGCCTGAAGAAGGAGCCCCTGTGCTCTGAAAACTTGCAAACATATTATTTTCTGGTTAGCCAGTAAAGGTATCACTCCTAGAATACTTCTGTCATCATTGGGCAGAAAAGTATTCACATCGATTTTTCTGGCTAACACGGTACCACAATACAATTTCTTATTGTACATCATATTCCTTAGCTTAAAACACACCATTACTGGAATTAGGCAATCATATGATGAATTGTCTAAATTCATTCATGTCCTTTGTCACGCTCACGCCCTGACTGGTGGGCGTGAGCTCGGGGGGTTTGTGGCCCCACTGTGCCACAAACCAGACTACCCTGGAAGGGGAGTGACTATGACAGCTGCCTGGGTTTTCACTGGAGCCTCTGGTGGTGAGGTCAGGCTTGTGCAACAGGCAGCTGCCAGGTGCTTCTCCAGGGTGGTGTCTGGCTGTGGCTGCTGATCCCACTTGGAGAACAGGAACACTAGGACAGGTGCGGGCATCAGGCAGGACTGTCAGAAGAGCACGGCTGAAACTCAGATGAGTAGGCTGGCATAGATGAGACACAGGGCTGGCAGAGACACGGCAAAGAACACAGGGCTGGTAGGCACAGCAGAGAACACTGGGCTGGCAGGCACGGCAGAGAACACAGGCTGGCAGGCACGGCAGAGAACACTGGGCTGGCAGGCATGGCAGAGAACACTAGGCTGGCAGGCACAGCAGAGAACACTGAGCTGGCTGGTGTGGTGTATGAAGGAACAGGAAGGGACCTGTTCACACAGGAGGTGCAGGTATGGCTATGTAGTAAGAAGAAACAGGTAGGGACCTATTCACACTGGAGGTGCAGATAAGAAAACAAGCAGAAAGGAATGAAGTATGAAGGAACAGGTTGGGACCTGTTCACACAGGAGATGCAGGTACGGAAACAAGCCTGAAGGAAAGGAGAATGAAGGAACAGGTTGGGACCTGTTCACACAGGAAGAGAAGTGCAAGGCTGCAGATAGGAGTGGAAGAGCAGCAAGAGATAGCATAGCAAGAAAAGCTAAGCAGAGCAGAACCGCAAGGAATGCGGAGAGGAGCTGCAGCAAGAGATTTCTGCAGAAGCTAAGCAGAGTGGAGCCACAAGGAAAGTGGAGAGGAGCTGCAGAAAGAGATTAATGCAGCAGCAGAAGCTAAGCAGAGCGGAGCCACAAGGAATGTGGAGAGGATCTGCAGCAAGAAGCTTCTGCAGCAATGGGAGCAGAGCAGAGTAGAATGGAGCAGAACCGCAGGAGTGCGGAGTAGAGATAAAGCCACAAAGGTACAGAGCAGGCAGAGCCGCAAGAGTGTGGAGCATAAGCAGACAAACAACACAAAGAAAGACACAGCAGGGAAGGAAGCCACCGACAAGGAGACGAAGATAAGGCAAAGTAGAGACAAGGCAATGGAACAAGACACAAGGACAAAGACACAGGGACCAGGATATTCTGCCTCCTGCAGGGCGGACAACAAGATCAAGGCAAGACAAGGAGAAAAGCCTCTAGAGAGGGAGTAACACAGAGCAAGGCCTGACAAACTCAGAAGCTAAGCACCAACTGAGCTAACACATTGCACAGGCCCAGTCCACTGGGTGGAGCTGCACTAAATACTGGAGGCCTGTTGGTAATTGGTCAGGAACAGATTAGACAGGTGCACCTGATTCCTATAAGAACCAGAGAGTTCAGGCGCCGCCCCCCTATACACACAGCCAGGAAGCATGCAGAGGGCAGAGGCACAGAATATGGAGCTGGCAGAATACAGAAACCGCAACATGACCTGAAGCAGTGCGTAAGATAGTGTGAGAGGCCATGCCGTGATGCCAGCAGAGTTGTTACATCCTTTCATAAGATGTTTGACAAATCAGATTGCATCCACTCAGTTGCTGACTCTACACTCTATTTTAGACAACGAACTAAGGGTACCGTCACACAGTGAAATTTTGATCGCTACAATGGTACGATCCGTGACGCTCCAGCGTCGTAACAATATCGCTCCAGCGTCGTAGACTGCTGTCACACTTTGCAATGTACAACGCTGGAGCGATAATTTCATGACGTATGTGCGATGTAGAAGCCGTTGGTTACTATGCGCACATCGTATACGATATATGTTACACCATGCGATCATGCCGTCACAGCGGGACACTAGACGACAAAAGAAAGTTTCAAACGATCTGCTACGACGTACGATTCTCAGCGGGGTTCCTGATCGCAGGAGCGTGTCAGACATTGCGATATCGCTCGAACGTCACGGATATATCGCTCGAACGTCACGAATCGTGCCATCGTAGCGATCAAAATTTCACTGTGTGACGGTACCCTTAGGATGCTATGCCATCCAGTTCCAACCATGTCATCATAATTGGCTTTGGATAATCATGCTCTCTTCGCTATCTCGTTTACTGGCTACACAGTCAGATTAAAGGTTAACTTGCTTGTATTGATCTGTCTTCTTCCCCTTGATGATCTTATTTCTCTTGCCACCAGAGTAAATTTACATTTTAATGAATGAATCAATGGAAAAAGTTCATGATTCTCAAGTTCGACACAGCAGAGCATCTTCAAAATCTCTCCAAGAGGCCATAGAGAAACCCATGTAATTGGCTGGAGGAACTGTAAACTAAAAATTCTGCACCAGACAGAAGAGCTCTGTCTTTATTGTGGTGAAAATTATCTATACTCTTCCAAACTCAAGACCAACAGGGACACTCCAGTGCCTTGCTGAAAGAAAAGGATCATCTTGGGGTTAACACTATCCTCAACAAAAGACAAGTTTGTTGTATCTATGTCCATTTACTTATGAGTTTATGGGACATGCCTTTATTCATTTCAGAACTGGGAAAATTCTCACTAGCCAGAAGGACAACAATTATTTTGATTTCTCAGTGGATGCCTCCGAAATGTATCTTTGTGAAAGGTTCCACAACTCATGGTGCTCATATCTAATTCTGAGCTGAGAATGTGACTATTCAGGATGGATCGCCACATGCTGAGAACATTTATTTTTTAGTTTAGACACTTTCTGAAGCCCCTATGCTTTTGGGACTGTTACTAAGGCTACATGCTATGGTTATTGATTTGCTGCCCTACCAGCTTGCCCAGCATTTCCAGCAAAACTTCTTAAAATCTCCTCTCATCCACCTTTTCTTAAACTCTACCCCATCAATATTTCAACAAACTTGTGAATTTTCCAGAAATCTTTTCTACGCATAAGGCCAAGACGATACCTCCACTTTGGCCATTTGACTATGCCGTACTTCTTCTTCCAGCTACTGAACAATCCAAAGAGAGAGTTCTGTATTTCTCCCTGGGACTTATAGAAAATATAGAGATCTGAAGAGAGGGCTCATAAAAAAAACTATATCTTCTGCCAGTGCAGTCTTCTTCATAAAATCAAATAACAGTTCTGAGACCATGCATTGGCTATCAGGGTCTTAATAAAATCAATCTAAAGGTACCTTCACACTGAGCAACTTTAGAATGATAACGATAGCAATCCGTGACGTTGCAGCATCCTGGATAGCGATATCATTGTGTTTGACAGGCAGCAGCGATCTGGATCCTGCTGTGACATCGCTGGTCGGAGCTAGAAGGCCAGAACTTTGTTTCGTCGCTGGATCACCCGCTGACATCGCTGAATCGGCGTGTGTGACGCCGATCCAGCGATGTGTTCACTTGTAACCAGGGTAAACATCGGGTTACTAAGTGCAGGGCCGCACTTAGTAACCCGATGTTTACCCTGGTTACCATTATAAATGTAAAAAAAAAAAATACTACATACTTACATTCCGGTGTCTGTCGCGTCCCCCGGCGTCAGCTTCCCTGCACTGTGTCAGCGCCGGCCGTAAAGCAGAGCACAGCGGTGACGTCACTGCTCTGCTTTTCGGCCCGCGCTTACACAGTGCAGGGAAGCTGACACCGGGGGACGCGACAGACACCGGAATGTAAGTATGTAATGTTTTTTTTTTTTTACATTTACAATGGAAACCATGGTAAACAAGCGGCCCTGCGCTTAGTAACCCGATGTTTATCCTGGTTACCCGGGGACTTTGGCATTGTTGGTCACTGGAGAGCTGTCTGTGTGACAGCTCTCCAGAGACCACACAACGACTAAACAGCGACGCTGCAGCGATCGGCATTGTTGTCTATATCGCTGCAGCGTCGCTTAATGTGATGGTACCTTAAGAGACCATTATCCACTGCCCCTCATTTGTAAGCTGTCTGATCTGATTAAGAGTGTTTTCATCTTCACCAAACTAGACCTCTGTAAAGCTTTCAAGCTTATAGCTTAAGACACTGACAAATGGAAGAGTGTGCTCAGCACTTCCAGTAGTCATTATGAATATCTACTCTAGGGTGTAGAAGAAAAATAAGGAAAGCATCTGGTGCTGAAATGTGCAAACTCAATAAAGTGACCATATCTCTACCTGTGAGACAACATCTTTTTCACTCTTTACAAGTTTTCAAATAGACTTGTGCTTGGTATAAGCACATCTTGCTATGGCAAACATTTCCACTTACTCTCAGAGCTACTTTATTTACTCAAAACTACCATTTTTTTTCTTTATCATTTAAATTATGAATATCTAATTATTCCTGTTAAACTGTGTGACACACTGGATGTGTTCCAGCCCTGTGATGTCCTGTTTTAGCATATTTTCTTCAATCCGGATGACATCATATTATTCTACAGAGAACTGGACTCACATTGTCTTCATGTACTGTGTCATAGAAATGTTTATGTCAACCTCGAAAATATGTCTTTGAGCACCATAAATCCACTTTTCTCAGATACAGAATCTTTTCTGGAGATCTGCATATGAACACAGAGAGAGTTTCTGTTATTTTAGAATGACCAAAGCCTATTGATCTTAAAGCCTCCAAAAGTTCCAATGATTTGAAAACTATTACCATAAGTTTTAAAAAATTGCTAACAAATTGCAGTTTTTCTTATGGCCGACGCCTGGAAGAATTGGCTGTATTCTGCTGTTCAAGCCTTCAATAAACCTAAATCTTGTTACACCACCATGAAGACATCTAGCCATTCTTCCTCTGAAGTGGATGTCTCTGCTGTTGATGTAGGAGCAATTCCAATGTAAAAAATTCTCAATCTAAACATTTTCCCTGCATTTTCTTCTCCAAGAAATTCTATTTGGTAGATTGTTATTACTTTATTAATGATCGAGAACATTTAGCCTTAAAATTAGCTTCGGGTGGCATCTATTAGAAGGAGCTATGTTTCCAATGAACATATATAGAGACCATAAAAATCTAAAGTAACTTCAGTCAGGATGAATCCTTATCTATCTCAATGGTCACTTTCACTGAGGTTTGATTTCATCTTCCTTTCTTGTCCAGCTGAAAAAAAACATAGGATTAATGGGGGTGTGGCCTGAACTCCAGACAGGGAAGACGTGTGTTAGTACGGCTCCTGCAACCAGGCCATCTGATTCTCAGTTTGAGCATAATTAAAAAGAACCCAGGGGACAGACCAGTCACCGGATCACTAGAGGAATGTTCTGCAACCCTTAACAGAACTTTGGAACCGGCAGCGGTCAGGTAACCGGCGAAGACTTGATCCCCTTGCGGGCCTGGGCGCCATCTTACTAAGCGCGTGTCTCATCCCGCTATCTCAACACTACACAAGAAAAAAAGACAGCATCATATAAATGGGATCACCACATCAATAATTCAAAAAATATATAACAAATTTTATTGAGACCACACCACACAATCAACTGTAATAAAAACTATTAAAAACTCCCAAAACAATGGGAGATGAGGGTCCATATAATACAAAATACAATACCAAGAAAACATTGGAGAGTCATATAGTAGCTATCAATGCAAATAATGGTGTGTGACCATACAGTGGGAGGTATGGGAAAGACCTTATGTGCATGCTGTGTCCCCTATCAATTTCCAGATACCATCCTAATACATTGATGAAATATACAGAGCACACTTGCCATTTTTCATCCCGCTATCTCAGAGCGAGAGGCGTGCAGCGACACCAGTTCCTCATCACTCACCGGAGTAGAATGTTGCTCTACCGACTCATCAGAGACCCTCCTGATGAAGTGTGCTGGAGGGTGCCGTGCCCGTACCGGGAGATGATTGCAGGCAGAAGCGCCATCTTGCAGCGCGCTCGTCCTGTCCTGCAGATTCAGAGTGGGAGACGTGCGGCAGCGCCAGCTCCGTGCTGATTATTGGAGCGGAAAAGAACACCCGCCTGCCCACCGGAGACCCCCCCACAAAGTGTGCCAGCAAGCGCCACACATGGTCCAGGAGAGTGCACAGGGGAAAAGGCGAGACACTTGGGTGCCGATTAGGATCTAGGAGGACAAATGGAGAGACCCATCTGACCCTGACAAGCGAGGAGAGAGAGGTGTGTGTCTGAGAGGGGACTGTAGCGGTCCTTTGGTGTGGGCTCTTCTGCTGTGCATAGAAGGGGGAGAAGTTTTATCTCCTTGTTCCACCCCCCATACTCTTCTTGCACTGCTATATGCAGCAATAAACAGCAAATATATCCCTGGGTGAAATTACACTTCTTGACTCTTCATCTGCATTCTCCCTTGTAACCAGAGTGTCTCCTGATTACCCTATTTGCTTTGGGTCCACATGTGAGAGGTTGGTACGAGGGTACTTGGACCTTCCCAATACCTCTTACCCTACAAAACACCTGATTTGCTATCTCAGACGACATTGTGGCAATTCTCTTTTTTGCTCAAACTGTGAAATTGTGATGATTTTTTTAACTACAGTTACAAGCATGATGATCTAAATGCTACATTGGCGTACATGTGGTGACCTTAAAAATGTGCGCTATCTTCAGATATAATGGTTAAACTTCACAAAGAGCGCCGCAAAACCACTATCTCTGTTCTTCCACAAACAAAGCGACATGGAGAAATTTCTGAAACACAAGCCTTCGGTGACCCGAGCTGTCCATAAGAATCCTCATTCTAACACCGCAGCAGATGACCTTATCGACAACTCTGACTTGAGTGATGAAGCTTCAGGAAGCGACACTACCCACATGGATTCTGGAGGAATTTCAAAACATAGGATTAATGTCCTTTCCAGGTCCATTTATCCAAGTGATGCCTCTAAAAATGTAATCCCACTTGCAACTCCCCTTGTCCTTCTAATTCTTTACCTATTGGACATTTCCTTTACTCAATGAACTTTGCCATTAAGTCTTAGCCTGGGTCTTTTCTTCTCTTTTTTTCTGGCCACCAGGAAGTTAAATGTGTTGCATAACTGCTTGTCCGTTTCTACTGGTAGCCTAAACGGCAACCAGTCTTTAAAGTTTTTGTGTAATTTTGTCCTCAATGTATGCTCAGTGTGTGAGTTGAAGTCCTCACATCAATCATATCTTGGTTCTCTTCAGTCTCTTTCTATTCAACAAGAACTTTTGACTGAAATTTCTATGGCTATCACCAGGAAAGAACTCGGCAAAGAGAGATAATTAATTACACTAGTAGCAAAAACTAGTGATTTTCTCTAATCTCCATCAAAATCAATGACCAATATTACTTCCTTGAGATAAATTTGCCCACAACAATTCAGCTTGAGTTTTCATGGAAATTTTCCTTTGTCTTAGTATATGGTTGATGTTAGGAGTCGAGTTTCCTCTGCTGCACAGGGGGAATCTCGATCCGTCTCCGCTGCGGTCTCCCATTCTCCTCCAGCCGCAGTGGAGTCTGCTCAGCAGGGACGTCGCTCCCAGTGTCTTGCTCGCTCTCACTCTGTACAGAGAGTTACTGCTGCTTCTTCAGCTCCTGCCATTAAAGTCAGTGCTGGTCAGCGGCGAGCGGACTTCCCTGGGACTAAGTCCTTGTTTGCGTACACTGAGCATGCCCAGAGCAAGATCTCCCGTTGGAGATCGAGGGTCATGTGCTCTGGCTCTGCAGTGCATTCCATTGGTCCTCTTGGCAGGCCCTGGAAGGGCAAAGTTCCTGTGGCCACTTCCTGTCCTGCAATTATATAAACTGCGCATGACCGCACGGCCATGCGCTAGTGTACAATTGAATACGTGTGTTTGTTGTGAGTGCAAGTCGTTCATTAAATACCCCTACCCTATTGTATGACTGTTCGTGTATGGAGTATGGCTGCTATCTAGCGCCCGACAAATCACTCAACGTGTTACACACGTATCAGCGTCTATTGCTGTGACCGCCAGTGCGGCGCCACGCGCCAGTAGTGCGCTTCCTGACCCACGTCTGGGTGCATAGTGGTGCCTGCCAGCACGGCACAGTTTGCACTTCGGTGATCTAATTATAGAGTTGCCTAACACACCCTGTTGCGGTGTTGTGTCAGCAAGTGGTCTAATCGGACTTCAATCCTAGTTGGGGTTAACTTCGCTGACTGCTTGCTCGCCTTCTATGTGCGGTACCGCGATCCTGTGACGCAACAGGATCGCTTCCTTCACGTTGGGTGAAGTTTAACCCACGCGAGTATACTTATGAGTACCGCCATATAGTCCGTCATTACTCAGCAGCAGGTTCCATCTCTGCACGGTGGACCCCTGGCTACGAACGCACCGTACACTATCAGTCTTATTATTTGGTGCGTTCCGCTAGCCCTAACATTACACTAGCGCCAGGGTCTGACTAGTGATGACGGACAAACAGCAATCCCTGCGGTACATACAGCAGCTGGAGGGTAGGTTGGCGGCTCTCGAGAGCGCAACCTCAGCTGTGGATGTTACCGCAGTTGCTGTACAGGCTGCCAGCGTGGCTGCAGCAACTTTGTCCATTGCCACCCCTGTTCCGACATTTTCTTGCCTCCCGCTGCCAGAAAAATTTTCTGGTAATAGCAAATTTTGTAGGGGATTCGTGAGTCAGTGCTCTATTCATCTCGAGCTTCTGGCTGCACGTTTCCCCACAGAGCGGGCTAAGGTGAGATTTATTGTGTCTCTATTGTCGAAAAGGGCGTTGGAATGGGCTACGCTGCTGTGGGAGCGTGGCGATCATGTGGTGCAGAGTGCTCCTCTGTTTTTGAGCACTTTAAAACAGGTCTTTTTAGGACCTCAAGTCACCCATGACACTGCGCTCAAACTGCTGGCATTAACTCAGGGTGAGTCCTTGGTCAGTCATTTTGCCGTCCAATTCCGCACTTTAGCATCTGAGCTGGAATGGTCGGATAAAGCTCTTATCCCCATATTTTGGAGGGGCTTGGCTGACCATGTAAAGGACGCTCTGGCCACTAGGGAGATTCCTGCCACACTGGAGGAGTTAATAACAGTCTCCACTCGAATTGACCTCCGTTTTAACGAGCGGAGGTTAGAGCGAGCCCAGTGTAGGCAGAGGTTTCGGCTGGCTCCTACTTTCGCCAAACCTCTGGAATCTCCGGTCCTGGTTCCTGAGTCACATGAGGCCAGGGAAGTGTCACAAGCGGGACCTAAGTCCCGGACCGCTTGTGCACTCAGGGTCTGTCATGTTTGCCAGCAGTCTGGACATTTAGCCACCAGATGTCCTCAGCGGTCGAGGAAACGTCAGCGTCTAGTGGTCGTAGGTGGAGGTACACTAGACACGGCGACGTTTGCCTCTAAATTGTCCTTTAAGGGGACAATTACTATAGGCTCATTCTCCCACTCGGTAGAGCTCTGCGTGGATTCTGGGGCGGAGGGCAATTTTATGTCTTCTGCCTTCGCCCAACACCACGCAATACCTCTGGTTATGCTAGCTCAACCTGTAACGGTACGAGTGGTGAATGGGTCGACTCTGCCCTCACAGATAACTCACCAGACCATCCCTTTTACTCTGTCCATGTCGCCATCTCATCAGGAGATTATTTCTCTGCTCGTCATTCCAGAGGCAATTGATGAAGTCCTGTTGGGAATACCTTGGCTACGGTACCACTCTCCTCATATCGAGTGGTCCTCTGGCAGAATTCTGGGATGGGGTGAATCTTGTGGGGGTAGGTGTCAGAGGGAGTGCATTCAGGTAGCTACAACTGAGGTACCCGCAGATCTTTCCTCTCTCCCCAAGCAGTATTGGTCGTATGCAGACGTATTCTCCAAAAAGGCGGCGGAGACCCTTCCGCCCCATCGCCCCTATGACTGTCCTATTGACCTCTTGCCTGGTGCTGAGCCTCCTCGGGGTCAAGTCTATCCGCTATCTCTCCCGGAGACGGAGGCAATGTCACAGTACATCCAGGAAAATCTGGCAAGAGGGTTCATCAGGAAGTCAGTGTCACCTGCTGGGGCAGGGTTCTTCTTCGTGCAGAAGAAGAGTGGGGAATTGCGTCCATGCATAGACTACAGGGGTCTTAACGCCATCACCGTTAAGAATAAATACCCTTTGCCTTTGATATCTGAACTGTTCGATAGGCTTCGGGGAGCAAGGGTATTTACTAAATTAGATCTGCGGGGTGCTTACAACCTGATTCGCATCCGTGAGGGGGACGAATGGAAGACGGCTTTTAACACCAGGGATGGGCACTATGAATATCTGGTGATGCCCTTTGGGCTCTGTAATGCCCCAGCCATTTTCCAAGACTTTGTGAACGATATCTTCCGGGATATGCTTTCCACCTCGGTCGTAGTCTATCTGGATAATATTCTCATCTACTCTCCAGATATTGACTCCCACCGGAGAGATGTTTGCAAAGTCTTCGACCTCCTACGGGCAAACTCCCTCTATGCCAAGTTGGAGAAGTGTATGTTTGAGCAGGAGTCCTTACCTTTTCTAGGCTACATCATCTCAGCCCAGGGATTGGCTATGGATCCTGCCAAACTACAGGCTGTGATGGACTGGCAGGAACCCCATTCTCTTAAAGCTGTGCAGCGCTTTATGGGGTTCATCAATTATTATCGCCAGTTCATCCCGCATTTCTCAACTTTGGTAGCTCCCTTGGTTGCCCTCACCAAGAAGGGGGCGAATCCCAAATTGTGGTCTGAGGAGGTCTCCAAGGCTTTTATCTCTATAAAGTCACACTTCGCTAGCGTTCCCATTCTTCATCGCCCCGATGTTGATAAGCCATTTATCATGGAGGTGGATGCCTCTTCTGTTGGTGCTGGAGCAGTCCTCTTCCAAAAGGATGCTCAAGGTCGGAAGCATCCTTGCTTCTTTTTCTCCAAGACCTTCGCACCAGCAGAGAGGAATTATTCCATCGGGGACAGGGAGTTACTAGCCATGAAGTTGGCTTTCTCGGAGTGGAGACATCTCTTGGAGGGAGCATGTTTTCCCTTCCAAGTCTTCACAGATCACAAAAATTTGGTGTATCTGCAGACAGCTCAGCGGTTGAATTCTTGCCAGGCCAGATGGTCCTTGTTCTTCTCCCAGTTTCATTTCACCCTCCATTTCCTTTCTGGGGAGAAGAACATTCGGGCCGACGCTCTCTCTCGCTCCGTTGTGTCATCTGCGGAGGAGGAGGAGGAGCTTCGGCTCATTGTCCCCACCGAGAGTTTGAGAACCGTGGCCCCGGTTTCGCTGGAGTCTGTGCCCCCGGGCAAGGCTTTTGTTCCATCTAGTTTGCGACCGGAGGTTCTCTCTTGGGCGCACTCGTCCAGGGTGGGTGGACATTTTGGTACTAAAAGGACATCAGAGTTACTGGCGAGGACATACTGGTGGCCGCATATGGCTCGTGATGTCGCGGAGTACGTTCGGGTGTGTGTCTCTTGCGCCAGGAACAAGACTCCTCGGCAACGGCCAGCTGGGTTGCTTTATCCTCTGCCCGTGGCTGACAGGCCCTGGGAGATGGTCGGGATGGACTTTGTGGTTGGCTTACCCAAGTCTCGTAATTGCACCATTATCTGGGTGATCACCGATCATTTTTACAAAATGGTGCATTTGGTGCCTCTTCCACGGCTACCATCTGCACGGGCATTGGCTGTCTTGTTTATCAAGCATATCTTTCGCTTACACGGTATGCCAGACAAAATTGTTAGTGACCGGGGTCCCCAGTTTGCGTCTCGATTCTGGAGGGAGCTATGTCGTCTACTCAGTATTGAGTTAAATCTCTCTTCGGCATATCATCCCGAGACGAATGGGTTGGTAGAAAGGGCCAACCAGACCTTGGTCACATATCTGCGACATTTTGTTTCTGCCAGACAGGATGACTGGGCATCCTTGCTACCGTGGGCAGAGTTTGCACTTAACAATGCCGTAGCCGACTCTACCGGTCAGACTCCATTCCTCTTAAATTACGGCCAGCATCCGCGTGTTCCTGTGCCCATGCCTGTGTCTTCCGCTGATCCCAGGGTGGCAGACTGGGCTGTGGAGGCACGGGACATTTGGGATCGCACGCAGGATGCCATTCGGGCCTCCAAGGAGAGAATGAGGTCCTCCACCGATGTTCATCGGCGCCCCGCTCCGACTTTTGCCCCTGGCGACTTGGTGTGGCTCTCCGCCCGTAACATCAGGCTGCGAGTTGAGTCCACTAAGTTTGCTCCTCGCTACTTGGGTCCCTTCAAGGTTCTCGAACAGGTTAATCCTGTGGTCTACCGCCTGGCTCTTCCTCCACGCTTGGGTATCACCAACACCTTTCATGTGTCCCTCTTGAAACCCGTATACATGTCCCGGTTTTCCGAGTCATCTGCCGGGACATCGGGTTCGTCTACGGACGATTACGAGGTGAACGCTATTTTGGGGTGCAAGGTGGTACGCGGCAAAAAGTTTTATTTGGTGGATTGGAAGGGTTATGGTCCAGAGGACAGGTCTTGGGAGCCTGCTGAAAACATTCGGGCCCCACAGCTCATTGCTGCCTTCGAGCGTAGCGAGGCCCAAGGAGGGGGGGGCCCTAGGAGGGGGGGTAATGTTAGGAGTCGAGTTTCCTCTGCTGCACAGGGGGAATCTCGATCCGTCTCCGCTGCGGTCTCCCATTCTCCTCCAGCCGCAGTGGAGTCTGCTCAGCAGGGACGTCGCTCCCAGTGTCTTGCTCGCTCTCACTCTGTACAGAGAGTTACTGCTGCTCCTTCAGCTCCTGCCATTAAAGTCAGTGCTGGTCAGCGGCGAGCGGACTTCCCTGGGACTAAGTCCTTGTTTGCGCACACTGAGCATGCCCAGAGCAAGATCTCCCGTTGCAGATCGAGGGTCATGTGCTCTGGCTCTGCAGCGCATTCCATTGGTCCTCTTGGCAGGCCCTGGAAGGGCAAAGTTTCTGTGGCCACTTCCTGTCCTGCAATTATATAAACTGCGCATGACCGCACGGCCATGCGCTAGTGTACAATTGAATACGTGTGTTTGTTGTGAGTGCAAGTCGTTCATTAAATACGAGTTTAACAAGAACTGACATACTGGATATACATAGAGAGTATGTGGTCCTATAGAGACGGGACCAAAATGAGAGCGCAGCCGCGACTCCACAAGATATGCACAACCTACAAGCGAACAGGAGTATACTCTCATATATAAGTGTACGTAAAAATGAAGCCCTGAGTCTAAAAGTGGTATCAAAAAAAGTGAAACATTTTTATTAGACACGGCTCATTGTGGATACAGGGAATGGCTAAAAAGCCTGAATACACAAAAACATGACGAGAAAACAAGGAAAAACCACATAAAAACAAAAAGCAACAACTACCTGTGGAGGAACACCCCTAGAGATATTGGTGCTACGAGTGGGCATAGAGTGACTAGAAATGGCATCCCACCATTAAAGGACAACATAGTAACATAGTAACATAGTTAGTAAGGCCGAAAAAAGACATTTGTCCATCCAGTTCAGCCTATATTCCGTCATAATAAATCCCCAGATATACGTCCTTTTACAGAACCTAATAATTGTATGATACAATATTGTTCTGCTCCAGGAAGACATCCAGGCCTCTCTTGAACCCCTCGACTGAGTTCGCCATCACCACCTCCTCAGGCAAGCAATTCCAGATTCTCACTGCCCTAACAGTAAAGAATCCTCTTCTATGTTGGTGGAAAAACCTTCTCTCCTCCAGACGCAAAGAATGCCCCCTTGTGCCCGTCACCTTCCTTGGTATAAACAGATCCTCAGCGAGATATTTGTATTGTCCCCTTATATACTTATACATGGTTATTAGATCGCCCCTCAGTCGTCTTTTTTCTAGACTAAATAATCCTAATTTCGCTAATCTATCTGGGTATTGTAGTTCTCCCATCCCCTTTATTAATTTTGTTGCCCTCCTTTGTACTCTCTCTAGTTCCATTATATCCTTCCTGAGCACCGGTGCCCAAAACTGGACACAGTACTCCATGTGCGGTCTAACTAGGGATTTGGACAAGTGTAAAGGGAGCCCATATAAGCCACTATTACAGCCCCTATGCTAGATATAATCACACTCGTGCAACCAGCATCACCGTGACTTACCCATGTGGGAAGGGGGGACCTCGACAGGCAGCAGAAAGGGCCCCAACGCGCGTTTCGCGAAGTTGGCTTCCTCAGGGGACCATAAAACATGGTCTACCCTATTGTATGACTGTTCGTGTATGGAGTATGGCTGCTATCTAGCGCCCGACAAATCACTCAACGTGTTACACACGTATCAGCGTCTATTGCTGTGACCGCCAGTGCGGCGCCACGCGCCAGTAGTGCGCTTCCTGACCCACGTCTGGGTGCTTAGTGGTGCCTGCCAGCACGGCACAGTTCGCACTTCGGTGCTCTAATTATAGAGTTGCCTAACACACCCTGTTGCGGTGTTGTGTCAGCAAGTGGTCTAATCGGACTTCAATCCTAGTTGGGGTTAAGTTCGCTGACTGCTTGCTCGCCTTCTATGTGCGGTACCGCGATCCTGTGACACAACAGGATCGCTTCCTTCACATTGGGTGAAGTTTAACCCACGCGAGTATACTTATGAGTACCGCCATATAGTCCGTCATTACTCAGCAGCAGGTTCCATCTCTGCACGGTGGACCCCAGGCTACGAACGCACCGTACACTATCAGTCTTATTATTTGGTGCGTTCCGCTAGCCCTAACAGGTTGATATCCTTGTCTTCTTCTGCCATGTTTGTCAAAAACTTAAATTCTTGCAGTGAACAATGTTTTCACTCCTTGATGCCATCAATATCGAGAAAAAATCCAACTTTGACATCAACTATCAGGCAGTGTTGAAAGCCAAAGTTAGATTTACAAAATGCCAACAAAATAATAAAAATTAAAATATAGATTTTTAGGAGCCAAACAGTAACAATGCAGTGACATGACAAGGATCTGCATTACTAATCATATGCAAAATAATTGCAAGTAAAATTTATGTATAAGATAGCCAAGATGATTGTTTATAAAATGATGGTCTCACATTCAAAGCAGTAGTGCATATGGAGCCTTACAGTGAAAAAATTAAAACATTCTTACCCCTTTGCTCATCATTGTATCTCACTAGTAGAATAGGGATTTTCCTTATCACATGGCAGACTTTAGTTTATTGTCCTAATAGACTTTATATAATTATTATGACGTACAAAGCCATCCACAACCTGTCTCCTCCATACATCTGTGACATGGTCTCCTGCTACTTACCTACACGCAACCTTCGATCCTCTCAAGATCTCCTCCTCTACTCCCCTCGAATCTCTTCTTCCCACAACTGCATACAAGACTTCTCCCATGCTTCCCCCATACTCTGGAACTCTGTACCCCAGCACATCAGACTCTTGCCTACCACAGAAATCTTCAAAAAGAACCTAAAGACTCACCTCTTCTGACAAGCCTACAGCCTGCAGTGGTCCTTAGTCTGCTAAACCACTGCACGACAAGCTCTACTCTCTCCTAGTGTATCCTCACCCATCCCCTGTAGACTGTGAGCCCTCACGGGCAGGGTGCTCTCTCCCTCTGTACTTGTGTGTGCCTTGTTTTTCATCATGTTTATTGTACTTTGCCCCTTTTCACATGTAGAGCGCCATGAAAAAATGGCGCTATAAAAATGTCTAATAATAACAATAATTTTTCTGAAACTTCTTTGATGTTTAGTAGTATAGTACATTTTGAATGGGAAAAGGAGAGGAGGGTGAAGAAGGATTCAAGTTTGATTTCTATTTATCACAGTATGGGCTTGTGCATATAACTGTATAAATCGGATTAGTGCTATCCGTGGTTTTGACAGATAGCTCTCATACCCATATTATTCTATGCGCACATCTCTGATTTGTCCGAGAAAAAAAATTGCAGAACAATTGGATGGCACTCAACTATTCAAGTCTATGACATTTGCGTGAGTGTTGTGAATTCCGCCCTTGGGCTCCCTCCGGTGGTTGTAAGTGGCACTTTTGTGAGTTCTGCTCTTGGGCTCCCTCTTGTGGTTTCTAAAGGTATGGCTGCTCCTTGGAGTTAGCTGTCATCAGCTGCCTCCACTTATCGTCTCTTCTGCTCGGCTATTTAGGTCTGGCTCTTTCTTCAGCCAGTGCCACTTGTAAATGGTTCCTGGTTGGATTCACATCTCTTTGGAGTTCCCTGTTATCCTGACCAGTTCAGCTAAGCTAAGTTTTTGCTTGCTCTTTTCTGTCCATAGATTGTGGACTTATCCATTCTGTGCTTTCTATGTTCGTCCAGCTTATCAGTGTGAATTAATTCTGTCTTGCTGGAAGCTCTGGGAGGCAGATTTGCCCTCCACACCTTTAGTCAGATGTGGAGATTTTTTGCAAACTCTGCGTGGATTTTTGTAGTGTTTTATACTGACCGCACAGTATTCCATCCTGTCCTATCTATCTAGCTAGACTGGCCTCCTGTGCTCATCCTGGTATCATTCTGTGTATGTCTTTTCCCTCTCCATTCACAGTCATTATTTGTGGGGGGCTAATCTATCCTTTGGGGATTTTCTCTGAGGCAAGATAGTTTTCCTGCTTCTTTCTTCAGGGGTAGTTAGCTCTTAGGCTGTGACAAGATGCCTAGGGAGAGTTAGGAGCATTCCACGGCTACTTCTAGTGTTGTGTTGAGCTTAGAGACTGCGGTCAGTACAGTTACCACTTCCTTCAGAGCTCGTTCCATGTTGCTCCTAGACCACCGTATCACAACAGTACAAGTGGCCAAAAATGAATTAAATGCATCTCAAAAGAAGGAAAAGAAAGTTCTGAACCATTTTTTTTTCTGTGCTCTGGTTTGTCTTTTTTTTCCTCTTGATATCTCGGTGGTTCAGGATATATGCTTTGGCATGGATGTTCAAGGTTTGTTTTCTCGTGTGGATCAACTTGCTGCAAGAGTACAGAGTATCTAGGACTATGTTGTCCAGACTCCGGCTTTAGAGCCCAGAATTCCTACTCCTGATTTGTTTTTTGGGGACAGATCCAAGTTTTTGAACTTTAAAAATAACTGCAAATTGTTTTTTGCTTTGAAACCCTGTTCTTCTGGTGATCCCATTCAGCAAGTAAAAATCATCATATCCTTGCTGCGTGGTGACCCTCAAGACTGGGCTTTTTCTCTTGAAACTGAGGATCCGGCATTATTGAATGTAGATGCATTTTTTCAAGCGCTCGGATTATTGTATGACGAACCTAATTCTGTGGATCATGCAGAAAAATCCCTGTTGGCCTTGTGTCAAGGTCAGGAAGCGGCAGAGTTATACTGCCAGAAATTTAGAAAATGGTCTGTGCTCACTAAATGGAATCAAGAGGCTCTGGCTGCTATTTTCAGAAGAGGTCTTTCTGAAACCCTTAAAGATGTTATTGTGGGCTTTCCTACGCCTGCCGGTTTGAGCGAATCTATGTCTCTAGCCATTCAGATTGATCGGCGTCTGCGCGAGCGCAAAGCTGTGCACCATATTGCAGTATCCTCTGAGCAAAGTCCTGAACCTATGCAATGTGATAGGATTTTGACTAGAATAGAACGGCAGGAATTCAGACGTCAGAATTGGCTGTGTTTTTACTGTGGTGATTCGGCTCATGTTATCTCTGATTGCCCTAAGTGTACTAAGAGAGTCGCTAGGTCTGTTACCATTAGTACTATACAGCCTAAATTTCTCTTATCTGTGACCCTGATTTGCTCATTGTCGTCCTTTTCTGTCATGGCTAGTGTTGAGCATTCCGATACCGCAAGTATCGGGTATCGGCCGATACTTGCGGTATCGGAATTCCGATACCGAGATCCGATACTTTTGTGGTATCGGGTATCGGTATCGGATCCATTGGGATGTGTAAAATAAAGAATTATAATTAAAAAAATATTGATATATTCACCTCTCCGGCGGCCCCTGGACATCATGCTGGTAACCGGCCGGCTTCTTTGTTTAAAATGAGCGCCTTTAGGACCTGAGAATGACGTCGCGGCTTCTGATTGGTCGCGTGCCACCCATGTGACCGCCACGCGACCAATCAGAAGCCGCGACGTCATTCTCATTCACTAAACTCCTAATTCTAGGAATTGAGGACCTGCGAATGACGTCGCGGCCTCTGATTGGTCGCGTGGCGGTCACATGAGCGGCACGCGACCAATCAGAAGCCGCGACGTCATTCGCAGGTCCTAAAGGCGCTCATTTTAAACAAAGAAGCCGGCCGGTTACCAGCGTGATGTCCAGGGGCCGCCGGAGAGGTGAATATATCAATTTTTTTTATTTTAATTCTTTATTTTACACCTCACTATGGATCCCAGGGCCTGAAGGAGAGTTTCCTCTCCTTCAGACCCTGGGAACCATCAGGATACATTCCGATACTTGATGTCCCATTGACTTGTATTGGTATCGGATATCGGTATCGGCGATATCCGATATTTTTCGGGTATCGGTCGATACTATCCGATACCGATACTTTCAAGTATCGGACGGTATCACTCAACACTAGTCATGGCATTTGTGGATTCAGGCGCTGCCCTGAACTTAATGGACTTAGAATTCGCCAGGCGCTGTGGTTTTTCCTTGCAGCCTTTGCAGAGCCCTATTCCTTTGAGGGGCATTGATGCTACACCCTTGGCCAAGGATAAACCTCAGTACTGGACACAGATGACTATGTACATGGCTCCTGCACATCAGGAAGATTGCCATTTTCTGGTGTTGCATAACCTGCATGATGTTGTTGTACTGGGATTTCCATGGTTACAGGAACATAATCCGGTGCTGCATTGGAAAACTATGTTGGTGACTAGTTGGGGTTGTCGAGGAGTACATAGTGACGTTCCTTTGATGTCAATTTCCTCTTCCCCTTCTTCTGAGGTCCCTGAGTTTTTGTCGGATTTCCAAGATGTATTTGATGAGCCCAAGTCCAGTTCCCTTCCTCCACATAGGGACTGTGATTGTGCTATTAACTTGATTCCTTGTTGTAAGTTCCCTAAGGGCCGACTTTTCAATCTGTCTGTGCCAGAGCATGCCGCCATGCGGAGCTATGTTAAGGAATCTTTGGAGAAAGGGCATATTCGGCCCTCTTCGTCGCCATTGGGAGCAGGTTTCTTTTTTGTTGCTAAGAAGGATGGCTCCTTGAGACCCTGTATTGATTATCGTCTTCTTAATAAGATCACGGTCAAATTCCAATACCCCTTGCCTTTGCTTTCTGATTTGTTTGCTCAGATTAAGGGGGCTAGTTGGTTTACTAAGATTGACCTCCGAGGGGCATATAATCTTGTTCATATTAAACAGGGTGACGAATGGAAAACTGCATTTAATACGCCCGAAGGCCATTTTGAATACCTTGTGATGCCATTTGGGCTCTCTAATGCTCCATCTGTGTTCCAGTCTTTCATGCATGATATTTTCCGCAATTATCTTGATAAATTCATGGTCGTATATTTGGATGATATTTTGATTTTTTCCGATGATTGGGAGTCTCATGTGAAGCAGGTCAGGATGGTGTTCCAGATCCTTCGTGATAATGCTTTATTTGTGAAGGGGTCTAAGTGCCTATTTGGAGTTCAGAAGGTCTCTTTTTTGGGTTTTATTTTTTCTCCCTCGTCTATAGAAATGGATCCTGTTAAGGTCCAAGCTATTCACGACTGGATCCAACCCACATCTGTGAAGGGTCTTCAAAAATTTTTGGGCTTTGCTAATTTCTATCGCCGTTTCATTGCCAACTTTTCCAGTGTGGTTAAGCCCCTTACTGATTTGACGAAGAAAGGCGCTGATGTGACGAATTGGTCCTCTGAGGCTGTTGAGGCCTTTCAGGAGCTTAAACGCCGATTTACTTCTGCCCCTGTGTTGCGGCAACCAGATGTTTCTCTTCCTTTTCAGGTTGAGGTCGACGCTTCTGAGATTGGGGCAATTTGGTTGCTAGGTCCTTTTGGTGGCCTTCCTTGTCGCGCGATGTGCGTGCTTTTGTGCAGTCCTGTGGGACTTGCGCCCGGGCCAAGCCTTGCTGTTCCTGCGTTAGTGGGTTGCTTTTGCCTTTGCCGGTCCCTGAGAGGCCCTGGATGCATATTTCCATGGATTTTATTTCGGATCTTCCTGTTTCCCAGAAGATGTGTGTTATCTGGGTTGTTTGTGACCGGTTCTCTAAAATGGTCCATCTGGTACCTTTGCCTAAGTTGCCTTCCTCCTCAGATCTGGTTCCATTATTTTTTCAGCATGTGGTTCGTTTGCATGGCATTCCGGAGAATATTGTGTCTGACAGAGGTTCTCAGTTTGTCTCTAGATTTTGGCAGGCCTTTTGTGCTAGGATGGGCATTGATTTGTCTTTTTCTTCGGCGTTTCATCCTCAGACTAATGGCCAAACTGAGCGAACTAATCAGACCTTGGATACCTATTTGAGATGCTTTGTGTCTGCTGATCAGGATGATTGGGTGTCTTTCTTGCCGTTGGCCGAGTTTGCCCTTAATAATCGGGCTAGTTCGGCTACTTTGGTTTCACCTTTCTTTTGTAATTTTGGTTTTCATCCTCGTTTTTCTTCTGGGCAGGTTGAGCCTTCTGATTGTCCTGGTGTTGATTCTGTGGTGGACAGGCTGCAGTAGATTTGGACTCATGTGGTGGACAATTTGACGTTGTCTCAGGAAAGGACTCAACGCTTTGCTAACCGCCGTCGGTGTGTTGGTCCCCGGCTTCGTGTGGGGGATTTGGTTTGGTTGTCTTCTCGTCATGTTCCTATAAAGGTTTCTTCTCCTAAGTTAAGCCTCGGTTTATTGGTCCTTATAAAATTTCTGAAAATATTAATCCGGTGTCTTTTCGTTTGGCTCTTCCTGCCTCTTTTTCCATTCAAAATGTTTTCCATAGATCTTTGTTGCGGAGATATGTGGTGCCCGTTGTTCCCTTGGTTGACCCTCCTGCCCCGTTGTTGGTTGAGGGAGAGTTGGAATATGAGGTTGAGAAGATTTTGGATTCTCGTTTTTCGAGGCGGAGGCTTCGGTATCTTGTCAAGTGGAAGGGTTATGGCCAGGAGTATAATTCTTGGGTTGTTGCCTCCGATGTCCATGCCACTGATTTGGTTCGTGCTTTTCACTTGGCTCATCCTGATCGGCCTGGGGGCTCTGGTGAGGGTTCGGTGACCCCTCCTCAAGGGGGGGTACTGTTGTGAATTCCGCTCTTGGGCTCCCTCCGGTGGTTGTAAATGGCACTTTTGTGAGTTCTGCTCTTGGGCTCCCTCTTGTGGTTTCTAGTGGTATGGCTGCTCCTTGGAGTTAGCTGTCATCAGCTGCCTCCACTTATCGTCTCTTCTGCTCGGCTATTTAGGTCTGGCTCTTTCTTCAGCCAGTGCCACTTGTAAATGGTTCCTGGTTGGATTCACATTTCTTTGGAGTTCCCTGTTATCCTGACCAGTAAAGCTAAGCTAAGTTTTTGCTTGCTCTTTTCTGTCCATAGATTGTGGACTTATCCATTCTGTGCTTTCTATGTTTGTCCAGCTTATCAGTGTGAATTAATTCTGTCTTGCTGGAAGCTCTGGGAGGCAGATTTGCCCTCCACACCTTTTGTCAGGTGTGGAGATTGTTTGTAAACTCTGCGTGGATTTTTGTAGTGTTTTATACTGACCGCACAGTATTCCATCCTGTCCTATCTATTTAGCTAGACTGGCCTCCTGTGCTCATCCTGGTATCATTCTGTGTATGTCTTTTCCCTCTCCACTCACAGTCATTATTTGTGGGGGGCTAATCTATCCTTTGGGGATTTTCTCTGAGGCAAGATAGTTTTCCTGCTTCTTTCTTTAGGGGTAGTTAGCTCTTAGGCTGTGACGAGATGCCTAGGGAGAGTTAGGAGCATTCCACGGCTACTTCTAGTGTTGTGTTGAGCTTTGGGACTGCGGTCAGTACAGTTACCACTTCCTTCAGAGCTCGTTCCATGTTGCTCCTAGACCACCGTATCATAACACGTGAGGTCCAATTTTCATAGACTGACTGAATGGAAAAAGTGAGAAAGTGGTAAACCATTTTTTTTTCTCCACCTTTGAGAAAAACAGATCCCACTCTGATCAAACTCTGATCAGAGTCTGATTAGCAAATTCAGACTGTTTTACTTGGATGGAGATCAATCTTGTGCACCTGCCCTATGTGTGCAGTTTATGTTGTTAAAATATTGAGATGTAACCATGGTTTAGGCATATAATTGGCCAGATGGTAATATATTTGGGCATCAATGTATAGAGTAATGCAAAAACTCTTTTTACATCAATTAATGATTTGCTCTTCAGACCTTCTAGGGTCATCAAAACATAGAGCCAGACCCATTCAGAGGACCATAAAGCATTAACACTTCCTTATCTATGAACTGTTCCAATATCTATATCTATCACTCTCACATAATGATAATACTGCTTCTGCTATGACATTACTTCTGTGCTGTGTTGTGTATAAATATGTGATTCTTCAGAATTTGAATTAGTTTGTGCCTGATGAAGTCTCAAAAGCTTGCAAGTTGTTACCATATTTTTAGTTAGCCATTAAAAGGTATCAACCACAGAGGACTTTTATGTCTAAATATTTTTCTAGAAAAACGAAATCACCCAAATTACTGAAATAACATGGTCACACACTTTTCTCATACATATTTAATGAAAAATCCTTTTTAGCAATAGAAAAAAGTATATATATATATATATATATATATATATATATATATATATATATATATTACTGTGAACACTATTTCAGGATCTGTCCTCTATTTTAGCATGAAGGTAAGAATCCTTACCTAGATTATGCCAATTCAGGCAGAAATTCTTGTCTCTAACATTTATTTTTCTGTACATTTTAAAATGGAGGAAGACATTTCATTTTCTACCTTGGCTACCCTCAGGCATTGGCTTCCCACTGCTTTATTTAATCCTTAACATTTGCCTTGGCTACTATAGGAAAGAGTAAATAAGTGTTCAGCTAGATATATAAAGTCAGTTCTTCCTATATGCTTCATTCTAGTTCAAAACTGTAGTATATATTTGCAATCTAGTTTTTTATTTTAAGAGCAAGAAAAACGAACCCTATCTTTGAACGTAAGTCATGCGAATGAATGTTCAGATCTTAATGTCTCATGGCACCTTCTTCAATTTCTACAGCATATCATATTTATTTCCAGCTATGACTTGGTTAATGTCAAGCATTGATTGTCCTCAGATGTAAGCATACTTCGTTCATCTCTGGTTTCGATCCTGAGGGCATGAGCTTCGAATATATTTAACTGGGCTGTAGGCTTGATAAAATGAAAGCTAACTGCCATCAACGGCTCTAACTTATCACAACCTTAATGAAATTCTGCTGTATACTTTCAACTGACATGCTGAAAAATATACCTCTAGGTGCATTTTTCTAATATTTCTTGTGAGATATCGTGGGAATAAATTAAACATTCATTTACAATTCTCTACAATGTTCCAGGGCAACTGAAACTTGATTTTTAGAGAGACAGGTTCTTGTATTGTAATGATGCCGCCTCTTATCTTTTATTCAACCTAAGCAACCTCAATTATACAATGAATAGAAAAAACAAAAGAGAAAGCTTCCATTATATGCATTTGTAGTGCAGAAATGTATTAGGGTTCTGCAAAGAATGGTTAAAGCCTCAGCCAATAGGCTTCAAGGGAAATGTTACTGTGGAGAACATACATAACCATGAAGTAGAATAGCTTCCAGACATCAAATGTAATGTAAATTTTTACTGACAGCCATTAATCAGTCTTCATATAAATACCACTCACAGGTAAAAGTTAATAAAATTATTTATCTTGTGACAATAGGCTGAGATATTATAAGCAGTAAGTAAACAGAAAACTCTTGAAGTGGGCAGCACAGTGGCTCATTGGTTAGCGCTGCTGCCTTGTAGACCAGGGTCCTAGGTTCAAATTCAACTAAAAACAATATCTGCAAGGAGTTTATGTTCTCCCCGAGTTTTGGTAGATTTCCTCTGGGTGCTCTGGTTTCCCCTACAAACCAAAGACATAATGATAAGGAATTTAGATTTGTGAACCTCAATGGGGACAGTGATGATGATGTCTGTAAAGTGCTCTAGAGTTAATGGTGCTACATAAATGCACAAAATAAAGTTGATGTTTTGGGACAAGAAAAATAGTCAAACAAAAGGGTCTGAGCACCTTAATCAATGACCAAATTATGATGTCTTGACAGCAGGGTGAGGAACTCAGTGATGTGCTTAGGAAGGGAAGGCTAGTTGCTATTGTTACTGTAGCACACATTGGTAATGAAACCTAAATAGGTTGTCCTGACTAGTGATGAGCGAATATACTCGTTACTCGAGTTACATCTGTTAGCCAGCATAAGTACATGTGGGGGTTGTCTGGTTGCTAGGGAATCCCCACATGTAATCAAGCTGGCTAAGAGATGTAAATCATTCAGCTGCGGCAAGAAAAACTAAATCTCCGAGCACTAAAAA
This sequence comes from Ranitomeya imitator, assembly GCF_032444005.1. Taxonomy (NCBI): domain Eukaryota; kingdom Metazoa; phylum Chordata; class Amphibia; order Anura; family Dendrobatidae; genus Ranitomeya; species Ranitomeya imitator. The sequence goes on along the minus strand of NC_091283.1, from coordinate 117,994,492 downwards.
ATACTCGGAGGACCCCCGGGGCATGTTCGAGAAATCTCGAGTAATGAGTATATTCCCTCATCACTAGTATTGAGCGATAGCTTCCGATATAGGGAAATATCAGATTGGATCAGACCGATACCTAAAAAATATCGGTTGTCGCCGATACCGATACCGCAAACCAATGCAAGTCAATGGGACACAAATATCGGAATGAAAATAAGCCCTTTCCTTCCTTTGCACATCCAGTTCCAGAGGGGGGAAGAGTGTGGGCGGTGCATGGGCAGAGACTGCGTGTCTGTGTGTGCGGGTGGGGTCTGTGCGGAACCATGGGGGGTCTGTGCAGGCCTGCCGGGGGTCTGGACGGGCCTCTCGGGGGTCTGTGCGGGCCTGCTGGGGGTCTGTGCGGGCCTGCTCGGGGGTCTGTACGGGCCTCTCGTGGGTCTGTGTGGGCTGCCGGGGGTCTGTGCGGGCCTGCCTGGGGTCTGTGCGGGCTGCCGGGGGTCTGTGTGGGCCTGCCAGGGGTGTAGATGGGCCTGCCAGGGGTTTGTGCGGGCTGCTGGGGGTCTGTGCAGGACTGCCGGGGGTCTGTGCGGGCTTCCGGGGGTCTGTGCGGGCTGCTGGGGGTCTGTGCAGGCCTCTCAGGGGTTGTGTGTGTGTGCAGGCATCGTCCTGCTACAATGCCTGCTACAATGACAGTGATTGACACATTAGCCAATGATGTACCAGTAGTAGTCCCATCATCCGGCTAATGTATTGAATGTAAAAAAAAAACACAAACATACATACTACATACTACATACAACAAACTACATACATACAACATACATACTACATACTACATACATACTACATACATACATACAACATACTACATACATACTGCATACATACTACATGCATACATACAACATACATCTCATGCTATGAAGGCCTTGGAAAGATTAGTGCTTGCTCACTTAAGACCGAGGGTCAATGCTTTTATCGATCCCCTTCAGTTTGCTTACCGACATAGATTGGGGGTGGATGATGCTATCCTTTCTCTGTTACATAGGGTACATTCATTTCTGGAGAATGACGGAGCCACGGTGCGAGCGATGTTCTTCGATTTCTCGAGTGCATTTAACTCCCTGCAGCCACTTTTACTACACAAAAAGATGACTGATATGAAGGTGGAGGAGGGGATGAGAAATTGGATAACTGACTACCTATCAGATCGGCCACAGTTTGTACAGATGGGAGCAGTGGTGTCAAGCAGATTATTGAGCAGTGTAGGTGCCCCCCAGGGAACGGTGCTTGCGCCCTTTCTATTCACACTGTATACTTCAGACTTTCAGTATAAATCTGAACTTTGCCATCTTCAAAAATTTTCGGATGACTCTGTGGTTGTGGGATGCATTAGGGGAGATCAGGGGGATGAGGAATATAGAAGGGTGGTGTCGAATTTCGTGGATTGGTGCAATGGTAACTATCTGCAACTAAATGTTAAGAAAACCAAGGAGTTGGTGGCCAACTATAGCAGGATAAAGTTGGAATGCTTACCGATCACTATTGCTGGTCAGGAGGTAGAGCAGGTGGAGAGTTACAAATATTTGGGGGTCCATTTGGATAGCAAACTGGACTGGAGATGCCACTCAGAGTTTGTCTACAAGAAGGGGATGAGCAGACTGTATTTCCTAAGAAAACTGAGGTCTTTTAATGTGTGTAGCAAAATGTTAGAAATGTTCTACCAATCTGTGGTGGCAAGTGCCATCTTTTTTGCAATCACGTGCTGGGGTAGTAGTGTGCGGGCCTCTGATGCTAATAAGCTGAATAAGATTATTAAGAAGGCAAGTTCTGCTGTGGGCTGCAATCTGGACTCTTTTGGGGAGGTAGTGGAGAGAAGAACTCTGAAAAAGTGTATGGCAATTATGAACAATAATGCACATCCATTATATGAGCTATTCATGAGACAGAAGAGCACCTTCAGCAACCGGCTAATACTTCCGAGGTGTAAGAAGGAAAAATATAGGAAATCGTTTGTGCCAACTGCCATGGGAATGTACAACAATAACATTAGGGTTAAACCACCAAGGTGAATGTCTACTTATTTCTCTACATTCAGTTCACTCGTTGTGTATGTCCTATTCTAATGTATAATGTTCTTCTGTCAACAAACTGTCATGTCAACTATGGAATTCCTTTATGATTTTTATGATTTAAGTTGTGCTGCTGTGATACCATAATTTCCCACGGGATCAATAAAGTGTATCGTATCGTATCGTATACATACATACTACATACATGCTACATACATGCAACATGCATACCACATACATACAACATACATACTGCAAACATACTACATACATACTACATAAATACACACAACATACATACAACATGCATACAACATACATACTACATACAGTATGTATGTGGATGCATTGAAAAACTGCATCCGCTGCCCACGTCATACACAAATTTCACAACGTGGGTCGGTACGTCGGCCCGACGCATAGCAACGGACCCGTACCGACGAAAGTGTGAAAGAGGCCTTAATGAGCGTTTAATAAAAGCGTGGGCTTCCGCGCAATTTTCTGTGCCAGAGGGGGAAAGCCACTGGCTTGGGGCCAATATTTGTAGCCTGGGAAGGGGGTAATACCCATGGCCCTTCTCAGGCTATGAATATCAGCCTGCAGCTGTCTGCGTAGCCTTTACTGGCTATTAAAATAGGGGGACCCCCAAAAAAATGATGTGGGGTCCCCCTATATTTTGATACTCATAGCCTACAGAGGGGCCATAGATATTGGCCCCCCGGCTGCACAAACCAGTCTGCAGCCGCCCCAGAAATGGTGCATTTGTAAGATAGTGTGGAAGGATACCTTCCTCCCGTCATTGTATTCCTGGAGCCCCTAGAGAGCGGTCGCATCAGCTGATGCTGCCGTTCTCCATGGGAGATCGTCATGGGACACTCGTGGATTTCTGCGGATCAAGGAGTATATTGTTTGATTGTTATTTTCATAATTTTACAGATGACACTGGCTTCGGGGAACAAAGTGACAAGTGATGGTGAGTATGTACTCTATGTTATATGTACTGTATGTCTATATGTATGTATTGTATGTAATGTATGAATGTAGTGTATGTAGTATATATGTAGTATGTTGTATGTAGTATGTATGTTGTATGCATGTAGCATGTAATAAAGATTATTATTATTATTATTATGTAGTATGCATGTATCATGTATGTATGTAGTATGTATGTTGTATGTATGTAGTATGTATGTATGTAGTATGTATGTATGTATGTAGTATGTATGTAGTATGTATGTAGTATGTTGTATGTACAGTATGTTGTATGTATGTAGTATGTATGTAGTATGTATGTTGTCTGTTGTATGTATGTAGTATGTATTTATGTAGTATTTATGTAGTATATATGTAGTATGTATGTTGTATGTATGTAGTATGTATGTATGTATGTATGTAGTATGTATGCAGTATGTATTTAGTATGTATGTAGTATGTATGTAGTATGCATGTATGTAGTATGTATGTCTGTAGGTTTCTACAGACTTGTTCACTGTGCAAGTAGCCCATGTGTTTTTGGTTTTATAATTGTTCTCTTGTTTCTACAAGACTGGGGAGTCCACCACTTCTCTGTGGGTCATTTGCATTGTAGCTGTTCCATCCTGCATGTTCTACATGGATATTTTCTCTCTGAATCCTGCTCATACAGGTACTATACAGATGATCAGGTTTTTAACCCCTTTCTGCCAGCTAATGGAATAGTACGTCAGCTGGCAGATACCCTGCTTTGTTTTGTACAGCCAACATGTGTGCGCAATGAGTGCGAGCGGAATCGCGATCCGCCCACGCCCATTAACTAGTTAAATGCCGCCATCAAGCGCTGACAGCGGCATTTAACTCGCGCTCCCGGCCGCACGGCCGGAGGTGCTCGCACTGCTAACCTCTATGGTTGTTGATGGCTGATTGCTTTGAGTGCCACCCTGTGGTCGGCGTTCAAAGCAACCCTGCATTTCTGCTACATAGAGGTTATCTGTGCATCACCTCTATGTAGCAGAGGCGGTCGAGTTGTGCATGCTTCTAGCCTCCTATGGAGGCTATTGAAGCATGCCAAACTTAAAACAAAAAAGTGATTACAAATATAAAAAAATAAAAAATATATAATAGTTCAAATCACCCCCCTTTCGCCCCAATCAAAATAAAACAATTTAAAAAAAATCAAACATACACATATTTAGTATCGCCGCGTTCAGAATCGCCCGATCTATCAATTAAAACAAAGGATTAACCTGACCGCTAAATGGCGTAGCCAGAAAAAAAATCAAAACGCCAAAATTAAGTTTTTTTGGTCGCCGCGACATCGCATTAAAATGCAATAACGGGTGACCAAAAGAACGTATCTACACCAAAACAGTATCATTAAAAATGCCAGCTCGGCACACAAAAAATAAGCCCTCACCTGACCTCAGATCACGAAAATTGGAGACGCTACAGGTGTTATGAAAGGCAATTCAGTACTACAATGGACATAGCGGTCAGAGCACATACAGTGATCTGACAATAACCCAAAATCATAGAACGAGCTCTGAGACGTGGGAACTCTGCAGACCGCAATCCCTAATCCTCTCCAAACAACACTAGAGGCAGCCGTGGATTGCGCCTAACTCTGCCTATGCAACTCGGCACAGCCTGAGAAACTAACTAGCCTGAAGATAGAAAATAAGCCTACCTTGCCTCAGAGAAATACCCCAAAGGAAAAGGCAGCCCCCCACATATAATGACTGTGAGTTAAGATGAAAAGACAAACGTAGAGATGAAATAGATTCAGCAAAGTGAGGCCCGACTTTCTTAACAGATCGAGGATAGAAAAGGTAACTTTGCGGTCTACACAAAACCCTAAAGAAAACCACGCAAAGGGGGCAAAAAGAGCATGGACATCAGAGGCAAAAACCCAGGAATTATCTTCCTGAGCATAACCCTTCCATTTAACCAGATACTGGAGTTTCCGTCTAGAAACACCAGAATCCAAAATCTTCTCCACAATATACTCCAATTCCCCCTCCACCAAAACCGGGGCAGGAGGATCAACAGATGGAACCATAGGTGCCACGTATCTCCGCAACAATGACCTATTGAATACGTTATGTATGGAAAAAGAATCTGGAAGGGTCAGACGAAAAGACACAGGATTAAGAACCTCAGAAAGCCTATACGGACCAATGAAACGAGGTTTAAACTTAGGAGAGGAAACCTTCATAGGAATATGACGAGAAGATAACCAAACCAGATCCCCAACACGAAGTCGGGGACCCACACGGCGTCTGCGATTAGCGAAACGTTGAGCATTCTCCTGGGACAAGGTCAAATTGTCCACTACATGAGTCCAAATCTGCTGCAACCTGTCCACCACAGTATCCACACCAGGACAGAACGACGACTCAACCTGTCCTGAAGAGAAACGAGGATGGAACCCAGAATTGCAGAAAAATGGCGAAACCAAGGTAGCCGAGCTGGCCCGATTATTAAGGGCGAACTCAGCCAAAGGCAAAAAGGACACCCAGTCATCCTGATCGGCAGAAACAAAGCATCTCAGATATGTTTCCAAGGTCTGATTGGTTCGTTCGGTCTGGCCATTAGTCTGAGGATGGAAAGCCGAGGAAAAAGACAAGTCAATGCCCATCCTACCACAAAAGGCTCGCCAAAACCTTGAAACAAACTGGGAACCTCTGTCAGAAACGATATTCTCTGGAATGCCATGTAAACGAACCACATGCTGGAAGAACAATGGCACCAAATCAGAGGAGGAAGGCAATTTAGACAAGGGTACCAGATGGACCATCTTAGAAAAGCGATCACAGACCACCCAAATGACTGACATCTTTTGAGAAACGGGAAGATCAGAAATAAAATCCATAGAGATATGTGTCCAAGGCCTCTTCGGGACCGGCAAGGGCAAAAGCAACCCACTGGCACGAGAACAGCAGGGCTTAGCCCGAGCACAAATCCCACAGGACTGCACAAAAACACGCACATCCCGCGACAGAGACGGCCACCAAAAGGATCTAGCCACCAACTCTCTGGTACCAAAGATTCCAGGATGACCAGCCAACACCGAACAATGAACCTCAGAGATAACTTTATTGGTCCACCTATCAGGGACAAACAGTCTCTCCGCTGGACAACGATCAGGTTTATTAGCCTGAAATTTTTGCAGCACCCGCCGCAAATCAGGGGAGATGGCAGACACAATTACTCCTTCCTTGAGGATACCCGCCGGCTCAGACAAACCCGGAGAGTCGGGCACAAAACTCCTAGACAGAGCATCCGCCTTCACATTTTTAGAGCCCGGAAGGTACGAAATCACAAAGTCAAAACGGGCAAAAAACAGCGACCAACGAGCCTGTCTAGGATTCAACCGCTTAGCAGACTCAAGATAAGTCAAGTTCTTATGATCAGTCAATACCACCACGCGATGCTTAGCTCCTTCAAGCCAATGACGCCACTCCTCGAATGCCCACTTCATGGCCAGCAACTCTCGGTTGCCCACATCATAATTTCGCTCAGCAGGCGAAAACTTCCTGGAAAAAAAGCGCATGGTTTCATCACTGAGCAATCAGAACCTATCTGCGACAAAACAGCCCCTGCTCCAATCTCAGAAGCATCAACCTCGACCTGGAACGGAAGAGAAACATCTGGTTGACACAACACAGGGGCAGAAGAAAAACGACGATTCAAGTCTTGAAAAGCTTCCACAGCAGCAGAAGACCAATTGACCAAATCAGCACCCTTCTTGGTCAAATCGGTCAATGGTTTGGCAATACTAGAAAAATTGCAGATGAAGCGACGATAAAAATTAGCAAAGCCCAGGAACATTTGTAGACTTTTCAGAGATGTCGGCTGAGTCCAATCATGGATGGCTTGGACCTTAACAGGATCCATCTCGATAGTAGAAGGGGAAAAGATGAACCCCAAAAATGAAACCTTCTGCACACCAAAGAGACACTTTGATCCCTTCACAAACAAAGAATTAGCACGCAGGACCTGAAAAACTGTTCTGACCTGCTTCACATGAGACTCCCAATCATCCGAGAAGATCAAAATGTCATCCAAGTACACAATCAGGAATTTATCCAGGTACTCTCGGAAGATGTCATGCATAAAGGACTGAAACACTGATGGAGCATTGGCAAGTCCGAATGGCATCACTAGATACTCAAAATGACCCTCGGGCGTATTAAATGCAGTTTTCCATTCATCTCCTCGCCTGATTCGCACCAGATTATACGCACCACGAAGATCTATCTTGGTGAACCAACTAGCCCCCTTAATGCGAGCAAACAAATCAGATAACAATGGCAAGGGGTACTGAAACTTAAACGTGATCTTATTTAGAAGGCGGTAATCTATACAAGGTCTCAGCGAACCATCCTTCTTGGCTACAAAAAAGAACCCTGCTCCTAATGGTGACGATGACGGGCGAATATGCCCCTTCTCCAGGGATTCCTTCACATAACTGCGCATAGCGGCGTGCTCAGGCACGGATAAATTAAACAGTCGACCTTTTGGGAATTTACTACCAGGAATCAAATTGATAGCACAATCACAATCCCTATGCGGAGGTAGGGCATCGGACTTGGGCTCATCAAATACATCCCGGTAATCAGACAAGAACTCTGGAACCTCAGAAGGGGTGGATGACGAAATTGACAGAAAGGGAACATCACCATGTACCCCCTGACAACCCCAGCTGGACACCGACATGGATTTCCAATCTAATACTGGATTATGGGCTTGTAGCCATGGCAACCCCAACACGACCACATCATGCAGATTATGCAACACCAGAAAGCGAATAACCTCCTGATGTGCAGGAGCCATGCACATGGTCAGCTGGGTCCAGTATTGAGGCTTATTCTTGGCCAAAGGCGTGGCATCAATTCCTCTCAATGGAATAGGACACTGCAAGGGCTCTAAGAGAAACCCACAACGCTTAGCATACTCCAAGTCCATCAAATTCAGGGCAGCGCCTGAATCCACAAATGCCATGACAGAATACGATGACAAAGAGCAGATCAAGGTAACAGACAGAAGAAATTTTGACTGTACCGTACCAATGGTGGCAGACCTAGCGAACCGCTTAGTGCGCTTAGGACAATCAGAGATAGCATGAGTGGAATCACCACAGTAGAAACACAGCCCATTCAGACGTCTGTGTTCTTGCCGTTTAACTCTGGTCAAAGTCCTATCGCACTGCATAGGCTCAGGTTTAAGCTCAGGTAATACCGCCAAATGGTGCACAGATTTACGCTCACGCAAGCGTCGACCGATCTGAATGGCCAAAGACATAGACTCATTCAAACCAGCAGGCATAGGAAATCCCACCATAACATCCTTAAGGGCTTCAGAGAGACCCTTTCTGAACATAGCTGCCAGCGCAGATTCATTCCATTGAGTGAGCACGGACCACTTTCTAAATTTCTGACAATATACCTCTATCTCATCCTGACCCTGACAAAGAGCCAGCAAATTTTTCTCTGCCTGATCCACTGAATTAGGTTCATCGAACAGCAATCCGAGTGCCAGGAAAAACGCATCGATATTACTCAATGCAGGATCTCCCGGCGCAAGAGAAAATGCCCAGTCCTGAGGGTCGCCGAGCAAAAAAGAAATAACAATCAAAACCTGTTGAACTGGATCACCAGAGGAGCGAGGTTTCAAGGCCAGAAATAATTTACAATTATTTTTGAAACTCAGAAACTTAGTTCTATCTCCAAAAAACAAATCAGGAATAGGAATTCTTGGTTCCAACATAGCTTTCTGATCAATAGTGTCTTGAATCTTTTGTACTCTTGCCGAGAGCTGATCCACAAATGAAGACAGACTTCTAATGTCCATCGCTACACCTGTGTACTGAACCACCCAAATGTCTAGGGGAAAAAAAGGCAAAACACAGTGCAAAGAAAAAAAAATGGTCTCAGAACTTCTTTTTTCCCTCTATTGAGAATCATTAGTACTTTTGGCTTCCTGTACTGTTATGAAAGGCAATTCAGTACTACAATGGACATAGCGGTCAGAGCACATACAGTGATCTGACAATAACACAAAATCATAGAACGAGCTCTGAGACGTGGGAACTCTGCAGACCGCAATCCCTAATCCTCTCCAAACAACACTAGAGGCAGCCGTGGATTGCGCCTAACTCTGCCTATGCAACTCGGCACAGCCTGAGAAACTAACTAGCCTGAAGATAGAAAATAAGCCTACCTTGCCTCAGAGAAATACCCCAAAGGAAAAGGCAGCCCCCCACATATAATGACTGTGAGTTAAGATGAAAAGACAAACGTAGAGATGAAATAGATTCAGCAAAGTGAGGCCCGACTTTCTTAACAGATCGAGGATAGAAAAGGTAACTTTGCGGTCTACACAAAACCCTAAAGAAAACCACGCAAAGGGTGTACCTCCGTGCCGTTAGTTCGGTACGGAGGGTCTTTTTGCCCAGAGCTTCCAGCAACAAATTAGACAAGCTGGACAGAAAAAATAGCAAACAAATAGCAAAGAAGAACTTAGCTATGCAGAGCAGCAGGCCACAGGAATGATCCAGGGAAAAGCAAGTCCAACACTGGAACATTGACAGGAAGCCAGGATCAAAGCATTAGGTGGAGTTAAGTAGAGAAGCACCTAACGACCTCTCCAGATCACCTGAGGGAGGAAACTCAGAAGCCGCAGTACCACTTCCCTCCACCAACAGAAGCTCACAGAGAGAATCAGCCGAAGTACCACTTGTGACCACAGGAGGGAGCTCTGCCACAGAATTCACAACATACAGGTATCGGAAAATCACGCAATTTTTTTTTTTAAGCAAACTTTGGAATTTTTTTTCACCACTTAGATAAAAAATAACCTAGACATGTTAGGTGCCTATGAACTCGTAATGACCTGGAGAATCATAATGGCAGGTTAGTTTTGCATTTGGTGAACCTAGCAAAAAAGCCAAACAAAAAACAAGTGTGAGATTGCACTTTTTTTGCAATTTCATCACACTTGGAATTTTTTTCCCGTTTTCTGTTACATGGCATGGTAAAACCAATGGTATCGTTCAAAATTACATCTCGTCCCTCAAAAAATAAGCCCTCACATGGCCAAATTGACGGAAAAATAAAAAAGTTATGGCTCTGGGAAGGAGGGGAGCAAAAAACGAAAATGAAAAAGCGGAAAAAGCTCCGGGGGTGAAGGGGTTAAATACATCAGATAGGGATATGTACATTAGATAGGACTGCTCTATTATGGGTATACCTTGGCCATTGGTGGAGCAGCGTAACATACTTTTTTTGCAAAAAAACGTATTAACTAAATACCCTGTAATTTTTCATTTTTTGACTAGCACTTGCTTATTTACTGTGACTTTTTTACAAGAGTATTTTTTTACCTCTCTGTGCGCTTTTGTGTCTTCAAGTATGTATGTATGTAGTATGTATGTAGTATGTATGTTGTATGTATATAATATGTACTGTATGTAGTATGTTGTTTGTATGTATGTAGCATGTATGTATGTAGTATATAGTATGTATGTATGTAGTATGTAGTATGTATGTTTATGTTGTTTTTTTTACATTCAACACATTAGCCGGATGATGGGACTACTAGTGTCCCATCATTGGCTAATGTGTCATTGTAGTAGGCATAGCCCGATGGGACTTGTAGTCCCATCAGACGATGCCTACACACTCACACAACCCCCGAGATGCCCGCACAGACCCCCGGCAGTCTGCACAGACCCCTGAGAGGCCCGTACAGACCCCCGGCAGGCCCGCACAGACCTCCGGCAGCCCACACAGACCCCCAGCAGGCCAGTACAGACCTCTGGCAGGCCCGCACAGACCCCCCAAGGTCAAACACAGTCCCTGCCTGAACACACAGACATGCAGTCTCCGCCAACGCACCACCCACTCCTCATTATAGTGCATCATTGCACTATGGGAACTTCCGATTCTGGTATTCAATATCATAAAAGTATCCGAACTCAGTATCGGAACTCCGATACAGCGAATATCGGCCGATACCCGATATTTGCAGTATCGGAATGCTCAACACTACTCATCACTAGGGTTGAGCGGCCTTTACTTTTATAGGATCGGGTCGGGTTTCACGAAACCCGACTTTTTCAAAAGTCGGGTCGAGTGAAATCGGCCGATCCTATAAAAAAGTCGGGGTCGGGGTCGGCCGAAACTCGAAACCCAATGCAGTGCATTGGGTTTCCAATGGTTCCCAGGGTCTGAAGGAGCGGAAACTCTCCTTCAGGCCCTGGGATCCATATTTAAGTGTAAAATAAAGAATTAAAATAAAAAATATCGCTATACTTACCCTCTGACGCGCCCTGGTACTAACCGGGAACCTTCCTTCCTTCGAATCAGCGCTTCCAGGACCTTGCGGTGACGTCGCGGTTACGTCACGGCTTGTGATTGGTCGCGCGGCCGCCCATGTGACCGCTCGCGTGACCAATCACAAGCCGCGACGTCACCGCGACGTCACCGCGACGTCACGCAAGGTCCTGCAAGCTCTGATTCTTAGGAAGGAATGCTGCCGGAAAGAAGCCGGGCGCGTCCGAAGGTGAGTATATTCCTATTAGGTATATACTCACCCTCGGACGCACCCTGCTTCTTTCCCGCAGCCTTCCTTCCTAAGAATCAGCGCTTGCAGGACCTTGCGTGACGTCGTGGTGACGTCGCGGCTTGTGATTGGTCGCGAAACGGTCACATGGGCGGCTGTGCGACCAATCACAAGCCGCGACGTCACCGCGACGTCACCGCAAGGTCCTGCAAGCGCTGATTCGAAGGAAGGAAGGTTCCCGGTTAGTACCAGGGCGCGTCAGAGGGTAAGTATAGCGATATTTTTTATTTTAATTCTTTATTTTACATTAAATATGGATTCCGATACCGATTTCCGATATTGCAAACATATCGGAAATCGGGATTGGAATTCCGATACCACATTCAGAAGATCGCCGACTTCATGGCAGACCCCACACAGGGGTCGGGTCGGGTTTCATGAAACCTGACTTTGCCAAAAGTCGACGACTTCTGAAAGTGGCGACCCGTTTCGCTCAACCCTACTCATCACTAGTCCTGACCAAATACAAATTTTCAGCAGGAGCTATAGCTATTCAAATCCTAAGGGAAGGTGCAGATAATCACACCTGGACAAATGTTTTGCTATGGGGCCGTGCACATGTCCAATTTGTTTCCTTGAACAAAGTCTGTCCAAAGAATAAATAGCTGCATGTCTCAGTTTAATCCAATATTCATAACTCATTCGGCCATGCAAGTAAATGACTCAGTGGAAGCCATCTGACTACTCTCGGGTGACATCGGAGTGCAGTCTGATTTCCAGACTGACAGAATGGAGAGGATAGACACTTTTTTTCCATCTTCTCAACAAAGAGAATTGGATCACACTATGCTCACACTCTGATCAAACTCTAAACAGAGTCTGATCAGAGTATGATTAGCTTAATTGATCAAATTATTTTGGCTGAGAGAATCTTCGGTTGTCTGCACCTGCCCTACCACTGCACAATATATAAATTTCATACTTGCGGTCAAGTGCCGACCACTAGAACTGACAAGTAGAGCTGAATCCTAACAAGGTGTAGAATCCTAACTCACATTGCTAATATACTCAATGATATTCCTAATACTCTTATCAATTCATAGTACACTCTCCATTGAATGCTTCATACATGCTCTCTCCACTATATTCCACAGGCAAGGATCAAAGATAAATTGGAGTACACATGAAATACACTGCTCAAAAAAAGAAAGGGTACACTAAAATCCCACATCCTAGATATCACTGCATCCGGTATACTAATGCATTTGATATACACAATGAGCAACAACCTTCAGCCTAGAAATGCATGCATCAATTGTGAGAAAAGTGCTTGCATTGCCATTACAGTCACACATATATTTAGAGCTTCTGAATAATTTGCTTGACAACGTGTTAGTGCATATATTCTAGTAATTGTAGTTCATACTTGTCTGTATTTCAAGGAAATGTGCTCTAGCAATATAGAAAACAGGCATCCAGTTATGTGGTGTGTGCCTGGACTCTTAACTGCAGTATAAAGAATCAAGATCCAATTCACTAAGTCTAGATTTCTTAAGGAAGAAACCAAGCCAACTATGTGTGCAGTTCCAGTACATAGCATTTAATATTTCAGGAGATATGGTAGTCTCTTACAGAATCATAATCATTACCGTTTAGCATCATGGGAATGGTTGTGAGGCTTTTATTTCTCCTTTTTTTCCATGCTGTTCATCTGTGGTTTCTAAATGCATTCTAATATCATTTTTCACAAAATAAATGCACTCACTGTAATATGTAATATGATGAAGAAAAACTTAATTTTACGGCATTCACCAAAGATTTCAAACATTTCAAAAAACACAGGTGCATCTCACAAAATTAGAATATCATCAAAAAGTTAATTTAAGTTCTTCAATACAAAAAGTGAGTCGTATATTATATAGAGTCATTACAAACAGAGTGATCTATTTAATGCTTTTATTTATGCTAATGTTGATGATTATTCCTTACAGCCAATGAAAACCCAAAAGTCAATATCTTAGTAGATTAGAATACAGTAGATTGAAAATTGATTTTAAAATCTGAAATGTTGGACTACTGAAATGTATGTTCAGTAAATAAACAGGTGCCAAGTCCTGCTGGAGAATGAAATTTCTGTCTCCTAAAAGCTTGTCGGCAGAGGGAAGCATGAAGTGCTCTAAAATTTTCTGGTAGATGGCTGTGCTGACTTTAGTCTTGATAAAACACAGTGGACTTATACCAGCAAATGACAAGGCTCCCCAAACCATCACTGAATGTGGAAACTTCATACTAGACCTCAAGCAGCTTGGATTGTGGCCTCTCCACTCTTCCTGCAGACTTTGGGACCTTGGTATCCAAATTAAATGCAAAATTTACTTTCCTTATGGAGTGTGTTAATGACTGCCTTCTGGACATCTGTCAAGTCAGCAGTCTTCCACATGATTGTGGAACCTACTGAAACAGACTGATGGACCCTTTTAAATGCTAAGGAAGCCATTGGAGGTATTTTTTGTCAATTATTCTAATTTTCTGAGAGAATGACTTTTGGGTTTTCACTGGCTGTAAGCCATAATCATCAACATTAACAGATATAAACACTTGAAATAGATGACTCTGTTTTTAATCACTCTATATAATATATGAGTTTCACTTTTTTGTATTGAAGAACTGAAATAAATTAACTTTTTGATGATATTCTAATTTTGTGAGAAGCACCTGTATTATACACTGACTGGTGGTCCATAAAAGTAGTCATAACCCAAAATGTTAAATGCAGACTGGACCTCTTTATTTTATACTATTGACATGACCCAGATTACTTTTGATGCCTAATTGCTTTCACTTTACTCATACAAAATAATACTTGTGATACTATAAATATTCATCAAGACTACCTTGAACAATACCAGTCTTGATGTTGGAGACAAATGCTCCTGATTTATTAATAGGAACATGCCTCTTAACCACAGCAGCAACAGGTAGGGTAAATATCAAGGGCCCTACAGGGATACTTTACGAGACATCCAATCACTCCTCTTTCCTTTGTATTCTATTCTCATCTCCACGTGTGAATGTTGTATGAATATATATACAGTTGTGGCCAAAAGTATTGACACCCCTGCAATTCTGTCAGATAATACTCAGTTTCTTCCTGAAAATGATTGCAAACACAAATTCTTTGTGATTATTATCTTCATTTAATTTGTCTTAAATGAAAAAACACAAAAAGAATTGTCCTAAGGCCAAATTGGATATAATTCCACACCAAACATAAAAAAGGGGGTGGACAAAAGTATTGGCACTGTGCGAAAAATCATGTGATGCTTCTCTAATTTGTGTAATTAACAGCACCTGTAACTTACCTGTGGCACCTAACAGGTGTTAGCAATAACTAAATCACACTTGCAGCCAGTTGACATGGATTAAAGTTGACTCAACCTCTGTCCTGTGTCCTTGTGTGTACCACATTGAGCATGGAGAAAAGGAAGAAGACCAAAGAACTGTCTGAGGACTTGAGAAACCAAATTGTGAGGAAGCATGAGCAATCTCAAGACTATAAGTCCATCTCCAAGGACCTGAATGTTCCTGTGTCTACCGTGTGCAGTGTCATCAAGAAGTTTAAAGCCCATGGCACTGTGGCTAACCTCCCTAGCTGTGGATGGAAAAGAAAAATTGACAAGAGATTTCAACGCAAGATTGTGCGGATGTTGGATAAAGAACCTCGACTAACATCCAAACAAGTTCAAGCTGCCCTGCAGTCCGAGGGTACAACAGTGTCAACCTGAACTATCCGTCGGCATCTGAATGAAAAGGGACTGTATGGTAGGAGACCCAGGAAGACCCCACTTCTTACCCCGAGACATAAAAAGCCATGCTGGAGTTTGCCAAAACTTACCTGAAAAAGCCTAAAACAATTTGGAAGAATGTTCTCTGGTCAGATGAGACAAAAGTAGAGCTATTTGGGCAAAGGCATAAGCATAGACTTTACAGGAGAAAAAAGAGGCATTCAAAGAAAAGAACACGGTCCCTACAGTCAAACATGGCAGAGGTTCCCTGATGTTTTGGGGTTGCTTTGCTGCCTCTGGCACTGGACTGCTTGACCTTGTGCATGGCTTTATGAAGTCTGAAGACTACCAACACATTTTGCAGCATAATGTAGGGCCCAGTGTGAGAAAGCTGGGTCTCCCTCAGAGGTCATGGGTCTTCCAGCAGGACAATGACCCAAAACACACTTCAAAAAGCACTAGAAAATGGTTTGAGAGAAAGCACTGGAGACTTCTAAGGGGGCCAGCAATGAGTCCAGACCTGAATCCCGTAGAACACCTGCGGAGAGATCTAAAACTGGCAGTTTGGAGAAGGCACCCAGGCTGCAGCCTGACAGGGTTTTGCTATTGACAGATATATCTTTTGCTGATCAGGACAGGGCGGCTTTACCAGTAATTATTTGTGTATACTATTTCATTATCTGCCATATTTGATGCATGTTTTCCACTACTATATGGAAGTATTGTGTATTGGGCAGTGTTGGGCACACGTATATGGAGGGAGTTTTGTGTGTATGGTTTTAATTGTTTTTATATGTTACCAATAAAGCTTGTGTGACTTATAACTTTTGGTGGTGTGCATACATTATAGTAGCTTTTCTTTTCTTGTTTATTATCTGTATTATCTGACAGAATTGCAGGGGTGTCAATACTTTTGGCCACAACAGTATATATAAGAAAGAGTTTTTGGCAAAGCCAGCTTACCGCTTTGAAGAAACAGGAATACATCCAACTTGTTGTTACAGTTCGCACGGAAAACGGATTGGGACAAATCCACACATGTAAAGAAAAAAAATTTTGTTTCTCCAGCGATCAGTCCAATGGTAGAGTAAAATATACCTTTTATTTATCCATTAAAAAGTTCCAGATTTCTTCAGTAAGAATATTGCATACATTCAATCCCTTATGGACGACATGTTTTGAAACCACATGTGTCTTCCTCCAGATTTTGCCTTGTGGGGTATGGATGAGTCTGAGAAAGTTCAGGAATCAGGCCACAGCTACATGGGAGGACCTAGTCAATAACCTGAAGTTAGATGGGACCATGGTCTAAAACATTACCATTAGTAACACACTGTGCTGTCATGGATTAAAATCCTGCAGGGCACGTAAGGTCCCCCTGCTCACTCCAGTACAAGTCCATTCCCATTTGAAGTTCACCCAGGACCATCTGGATCAACAAGAGGAGGCATGGAAGAAGGTCAATTCGTCAGATGAGACCAAAATAGATCATTATGGTATCAACTCTACTTGCCATGTTTAGAGAAAGAAGAAGGATGAGTACGACACCAAGAACTGTGTCCCAAACGTGAAGCATGGTGAGGGAAACATCACACTTTGGGGGTGTTTTTCTGCAAAGGGGACAGGATGACTGTAGCATATTGCAGGGAGGATGGATGGGGTCATGTATCACTAGAGTTTGGCCAACAACCTACTTCGCTCAATAAGAGCATTTAAGATAGGTTGTGGCTGGGTCTTCCAACATGACAATGACACACACCCAGCCAGTGCAACTAAGGAGTGGCTTCATAAAAAGCATTTCAAGGTCCTGGAGTGGCCTAGCCAGTCTCCAGACCTGAAGCAATGGAATATCTTTGGAGGGAGCTAAAACTCAATGTTGCCCAGCAACTGTCCTGAAACCTGAAATATCTGGAGAAGATCTGTATGGAGGAGTGGGCAAAAAATGTGTGCAGTATTTTTTATGCAAACTTGGCAAGAACTACAGGAAATGTCTGACCTCTAATTGCAAACAAAGGTTTCCGTACCAAATATTAAGTTCTGCTTTTTCTATTTTATTTTCCTATTGTATAAAATACTTATTTAATTCAATAAAATGCTAATTAATTATGTAAAAATCATACAATGTGATTTCCTGAAATTTTTTTTAAGATTCAGTCTCTCACAGTTGATGTGTACCTACGATAAATATTACAGACCTCTCCATTCTTTGTAGGTGGGAAAACTTGAAAAATCGACAGTGTATCACATACTTATTTTCCCCACTGTAGATAGATATTATAATTGTATATTTTGTATGTGGAGCATCTTAGCTATTGCATAGGGTATATATTGTCTAACAGGTAAAATCTATGTTTTAAGCACTAAGTGCTTTATATTTTCCCTTTTAGAAATACTTACAACATAGCAGTACATTTCATCTTTAAGTATTGTTCAAAATTCTTTGGTAAATACTGTATATTTAGAACAGACAGGACTCCATCTTTGGGTATGCATCCAGATCTGTACGAAGGCTATGTTCACACGCAATGTTTTTGCTGTGTTCTTTTCTGCAGCTAAAACACTCAATTTGCAGAGTTTTCATGATGTTTTTTGTGGTGTTTTTCCTGCATTTTTGTCAAGTTTTTCGCAGTGCTCATTAAAGTTAGTTTTATTCACCAAAAACACTTCAAAATCGTTGTCAAAACATGGCTAAAACGCCTCAAAAACATTTGATTTTTTTTTTGCAGCATTTCGTCACTTTCTCATTGCTTTCTATGGCTAAAAAATGCTGCAAAAACGCATTGTGAAGTAAATAGTTACTTAATAAAAAAAAATTAAACAATCCCCAAAGTTTGCAAAAACACTTCATGTGAACATAGCCTAATGCTAAAGCATTCTGATAAGGATTTTTCATAAGTATTTGTATCATAGAGATGTATGTATCATAGAAAGATTTGCACATCTCCCATATTTTGGAACCAAGTCCAGTGTTAGGTTACAAATAATGTTGTAAAAACTAAAAATACTTCAGTTTAGAGGGCATACTTATTTACAGAACAAAACGTTAATGAATTATATACAATTTGTATAAGATATTGCACAGAATAGAAAAGCTACACATCATCCTGAGAGAGAGCGACAATCACTGCATATTAAAAGCGCCGATGTGGAGAACTCTACTAATCAGTTTAACTGCACTTACTTTCCTTTTTGATGTGTACAATTTAGAATAACTTGACACTTTAACAGCCTAGAGAACATATATGATGCCTAAGGCAATGTAAAATATGACCATTTTTCAAAATCTAAAATTCACTGCCTGATGATGGAAGAACTGTATGCATTTTCTTTAGCGTTTCTATGAGCTGCATCTACCATTTTTTAACTAAAGAGTTACAATACAATTTGCAGTGTACACTACTGTACAAAGCTTCAGCTACAGTTAGTGCTGAAAAAAATTCTGCAAAGTTTGATTTAAAAAAAATACAGGAGTTAATTGTTTATTTTGATCAATTATCCAAATACAAAGTGAATGAACAAAAGAGAAATTTAAACCAAATCAATATTTGGTGTAACCCTACTTTACTTTCGAAACAGAATCAATTCTAAAAGGGTAGTCATTCCAAACATCAAGTTTTTTCTGTATTTTCATGTAATCCTACAGACTTGGTAATTTTAGACCGGGGCTCTGTTTCGGCCATATAATAACATACAAGACTCCTTATACTTCTTGTTGAAGATTATTCTTAATGACAATGGGGTCATTAATGTGTGCTTTGGGCTGATGTCCTGTTGCATAATAAATTTGGAACCCAACAGATGCCTCCTTGATAGTGTTGCATGATAGGTAAGTATCAGTTGTATTTCTCAACATTGATGACACCAAGACATGGAGAAAATTGAGGGTAATAGATGGAGTGATTATCAAAGGAAACTTTGTGGTCAGCCAAGGAATATTAGTGCAACCGATGAAAGACTCATCATGTTTACTTCCCTTTTATAATTAGATGTCTAGCAGTGCCATCAGCCTTGTATTACCATCTACTGTTCCGAGAAATCTCATCAGAAGCAGCCTTGATGGAAAAATTTAGGCTACAAAAACATTCCTTTGACATGGATACAAGGCCAAGCGACTCAATTATGTAAGAAAACATAAGAGCTAAAGTGCAGAAAAATAGCAGCAATTGCTCTGGAATATTGAGTAAAAATGTGAACTTTTGTCTGTAACAGAATAAAATTTGTTTGCCGAAGGGCTGGAGAGCGCTACAAAAATGTGTGCATGCAATGGTGAAGCATAATGGAGGTTCACTAAAAGTTCTGGGCTCATTTTAGCTAGCAGAGTTTGGGATTTTGTCAAGATTAAGTATCCTCAATGTTGAGAAATACAGGCAGATACTTATCCATCATGTTCTACTATCAGGGAAGCATCTGATTGGCTCCAAATTAATTCTGCAGCAGCGCCATGACCCCAAATTTGCAGCCAATTATATCAATAACTATCTATACAAGGAGTACTGGAAGTGATGATATGGCCTCCACATAATCCTGATCACAACATCATCAAGTCTGTCTGTCTGCAATTACCTACAGAGACAAAAAGGATTTTAGCAAAACTACATCCATAGAAAAACTGTGGCTAGCTCTTGAGGATATTCCTTAAAAAACTGTGCATAAGTGCATCTATAAAAACGCTTAGAAGAATTTATACTAGTTTGAAGGCAAGTTATGATCACACTAATTATTGATTTAATTTAAATTTCTCTTTTGTTTATTCACTTTGCATGTTGTCAGTTGATAAAAATAAACTATTAATTCTTCTATTTTTAAAGCATTCTTACTTTGCAGCCTTTTTTTCCACACTTGCCTAAAACTTTTGCACTATATTATATATGGCAATTTAGACTCTGAGGAGAAATCATAGCTATTGTGTCTACAGGCCTTTTTTTCTGCGCATTATCCATTCTCCTTGGGTACACTATATGTACGTGAATAACTATTGCTTATCTAAATTCTTTGGAAATTCTTTCCAACTGTGGTTTCCATGAATGAACATAATATTTTGGATATATTGCAAAATATGGGTAATTAACTCTGTTTATTTTTTCTAGACAATACATTTACACTGCTAACTTTAAAATGCTGAACTAGTGTTTAGAGATTGTTACTATTCATATCAGTTAACCAATACATAGGCTCCAGCTCACCGTTGATGTTAACCCAATCTGTTTGGGGCTCAGACTCTGGTTCTGCCATAAAGGATGAAATCTAACTCTATAAACAGATTCTTCTTTATTCATGATTAAGGGTGTGTTTACACCGGAAACTCGTAGATGTCAACGCTTGTCTATTTGCCTTCACATTATCTTACTTCCTCTTTATGAACAATCTTTGAATAAAGAAGAATATTTTCATAGAGCTGGAGTTCCTCCCTTATTACTTATTCATATCAGTGCCTGTCTCTAATTATAAGTAAAATGTTAACGCGCCAATTGACCTTAGACAGCCTTCGGACAGTGCTCATTTGGCTGACAGTTATTTCTCCTGACTACCTCATGCACATGCATAGTTAGCTCAGCTGAGCATGTATGGTTTTTCAATGGGAGGAGTGATGAAAGTCACTGTAAGACAATGCTAGAATCAATTTACCTCCCTGAAAAACAAATCAATATAGAAAGTAAATTCAAATGCCAAGTTCTTCTCTCCTCCAACATAATTAGTCAGGGTAGAATCAGGAGGCCCCATATCATATACAACTAATGGTTGGCTAGTCTCATCATTAGTGTTGAGCGATACCGTCCGATATTTGAAAGTATCGGTATCGGATGGTATCGGCTGATATCCGAAAAATATCGGATATCGCCGATACCGATATCCGATACCAATACAAGTCAATGGGACACAAATATCGGAAGGTATCCGTAATGGTTCCCAGGGTCTGAAGGAGAGGAAACTCTCCTTCAGGCCCTGGGATCCATATTAATGTGTAAAATAAAGAATAAAAATAAAAACCTGTAAGGTATGATGAGTAGTGTTGAGCATTCCGATACTGCAAGTATCGGGTATCGGCCGATATTTGCGGTATCGGAATTCCGATACCGAGTTCCGATATTTTTGTGATATCGGGAATCGGTATCGAGATTTAGATTAATGTGTAAAATAAAGAATAAAAATAAAAAATATTGATATACTTACCCTCGGACGGGCCCTGGTTGTCACCGCTGCAATCGCCATGTTTTCCTTCCTATGAATGAGCTTGTTAAGTACCTTCGATGACGTCGTGGCTTGTGATTGGTCGCTGAGCGGTCATCACAAAAATATCGGAACTCGGTATCGGAATTCCGATACCGCAAATATCGGCCGATACCCGATACTTGCAGTATCGGAATGCTCAACACTACTCATCATACCTTACAGGTTTGACCAATTTTATTAGCATGGGGCCCTTAAAGGGGTTTCCCATCATGAAACAGAGTTTTTTAACTAATAGATCTTGGACTAAAAATAAAATCCACAATTGGATGTGTTTAAAAAAATGTTCCGGTGCTGAGATAATCGTATAAATGTGCCCCTGCTGTGTACTGCATAATGTCTATGTATGACCATACAGGAACATGGTCTGATCATACCACATCTACTGGGCAGGGTAGAAAGCAAAAGAGAAGATACAGACATTACATTATGGGATTGCAAATTATTTTTTTTGTGAGGCAAAACATTTTGCTGCTTGTTTTTAAGCATTTTTTTTTGCCTAAAAGGAAGAATCATTTGTGATCCCATGCTGTCTTGTCTGTATCCTTTTTTTGCTTCCTCCCCTGCCTTGGAGATGTGATATGATTACACTATGTTCCTGCATGGTCAGACACAGCCATTACACAGTACATAGCAGGGACATTTATAAGACTATCTCAGCAGGGGAAGATTTTTTGTAAACACTTTCAATTGTGGATTTTATTTTTCTTCAAAGATTGATTGAAATGTCGATTAAAATTAACTTTATGGGAAAACATCTTTAAAGAGAAAATGCCAGCTCAATTTTGTAATGTAAAATATAGACATTACCGTTATGGCTCTGTAATGTTTACATTGATAGATTTGGTGAAGAAATCTGCCTTAATGTTCTTCTGTAATCACCACTGGCAGTTTTCTGCTAATTGGATTTCGGTGCACAGGGGCCGGACTGTGCACTGGGTCTTCTCCTCTCTGTCTGTGATTTTCTGCCCCCTCTGCTTGCATCCAGACTGTGAATGACCTGCTTCCTCTCCTTGAAATTTCAGCAGCATCCTGTCATTTACAGACCGGGCCAATGGAGTGCCCGTGAAATCACAGACAGGGTGGAAAAGACCTAATTTTTGTAAAATTTCAAATGCTGATTACAGATGAACAACAAAGCTGATTTTTCATCAAACATATAAATGTAATGAGCATAACAGCATCATTACAGCCATGTCGTTATGTTACAGAGTCGTGTTGATGGCCTCTCTTTTAATATTTTGAACATTTGAGACACATATGCCATAAGTAAATTAATATTTTATTTATGTTAGTGGTTACTGTTAATTCATAAGTTTCAGACTTTAATCTTTATTTTTTGCATTACTTTTCAGACCTCTTGATTTTCTCTTTCTAGTCTGATCCTAATTTCATATTTTCGCATTTGCAGTTGTGTCCCTCCCAATAAAATATCCTGAATGTGAGGTCTGTTTTATCTGGATTCTGCTACCATACCTCTCTCTAATGTGTCAGCACAGCTTTATTTCTTTAGGTATTTCCGCTTTACTTTCATTCTTTGCTTCCTATGTCATTCCTCACAATATATATGTTTTTCATTTCATCTTCTGATCTGCAGGGCAAAACCAACCCCTGCTGCTATCTCTAACACTGAGATGCATGAGAAGAGCAGAGCTCTGATTGATTTATGTCTAAATTTTAAGAGCTGAAAGCTAGGTAAAGAACTTAACACATATTGTCCAGCAGCAGAATTGAAAGATTTTCTGATTTTTTATAAAATAATTTCAAAACTTGCTTAATTGTGCAAATTGAACATTAAAAAAAATAAGTGTAAAGGTTTATTTATTCATCTTATTTTACTCACTTACATAGCTAATTTAATTCCACAGTGCTTTGCAGGTATTATCATCGCTGTCCCCATTGGGGCACACAATCTAATTTCATATCTGTATGTCTTTGAAATGTGGGAGGAAACTGGACAACCCAGAGGAAACCCACGCAAACACAGGGAGAACATAAAACTCTTTACAGATGTCTTTCGGTGGATTTGAACCCTGGACCCCAGTGCTGCAAGGCTGCAGTGCTAACCACTATGCATGTAACTAGAGATTAGCGAACCCCTGGATGTCTGTGTTTGGCTGGTTCAGGCAGACTATTTTTTAAAGTCCAGGCCGGGTCGCAAACTTGACCCATACTTGACCAAAACCCCATATAAGTGAATGGGGACCCAAACTTCAGAGCTGTAAAATTGCTATAAAATGGTAATAGTAAGGGTTGGGGGACTGCAAAAAGATGTAAAATGGGGATAAGAGCACAACGACTGACTTGCAAACAAATTTGGATAGGAAAATAACTTAAAGGGGTTATTGTACCTTGGCAATCATAGTAAAACAGGAAGTAAATGAAAAGCATAAACATTTTAACTGTGCCCCCACAGAGACTGAGGCTTGCTACTTCCAGTCAAAAATTTCACCATACAGAAACAACATACAAACTTCACCCCCCAGACCATAGGGCACAGTACACCCCACATAAGATTACACTAAATTTCAGCCACAGAGCATGGAACATGATACCTCAAATGTTGTAAACTTTACAATAAAGTTCTGTGTACTGCAAATGCATTTGAGGAAAACATAGTAAGGCCCAAATCATTGCCTGCCATCACCACCATGTCCACTGCCATGCCATTAGGCTGCCCTCACTTTTAATTTTCAGAGGGTCACCATATGCATTTGTTAAGGTCCACAGTTCATTTTTGCCACCAGATCCCAATGGAACCACTGTCATAGCAGGTGAAACTGCTGTAAGGTGAATATAATATAGGAGTTGGGGGAGCTGTTTGATCAATGTCAGTAAATTGGATTCTATCAGACACCAAAAGCACTAGAATGAAATTCTGAATACAGTGTATGCAAGGGAGGGCCTGTTTTGTGGTCAGTCTGTCAGGCCTGAAACTTATATCAGGAACATGTACAAACCTCATTTTGCTTGGAAGCAGTCTCCTCAAGTGAAGGAGACAGGAGTGCCATTGACCAATCTGTGCAAGCCAATGCACATGAATGTATCTTTTGCATGGTTTTGAGCAATAATGGAATAATGGAGCAGTTAGAGGATATGTCCTAGAGAGTGTTAAGGTCTGTGGAGTGTATTACTCAGGTGACAGGCAGTGCTACAGAGCTCAGGTAAAGGCCTTAGGGTGGCAATGACCATGTTCGAATATGTGTAAGGCTCTGGCCTGATTAAGTCTGTGGAGCACATTCACCCAGTCTCTTG
Organism: Ranitomeya imitator; assembly: GCF_032444005.1. NCBI lineage: Eukaryota > Metazoa > Chordata > Amphibia > Anura > Dendrobatidae > Ranitomeya > Ranitomeya imitator. The sequence continues at coordinate 117,969,627 of NC_091283.1, read as the reverse complement.
GACATGCTTAAAATATACAGAAAGTGGACAATACCCCACCACCATTTTTTGTAAGGACCCAAATTTAGAAAATGTAAGGGAAGCAACAGTTTAATAAAGAGACAGAAGTCTCATTTTAGAGCCTGAAAAAGTCAACAGTGGTCTTTGTCCAGCACCGGACAATGTATATTGCTAAATATGTATGCCATATCTAAGCAATAATTTGTGAACAAACATATATGCTGACAAGGGACAACTGAATGCTGCATTGGGGCAATGAACTGGATGTGGTTGCTGACTATTGTGTTTGTGTCAATACAGGTTGGGGACAGGAGGCCCCAGCGCCCCCTTCCTGGACAACAGAGTGGGAATGACATAACACAGGGGAAGGGCCAGTGCTTTCACCATAAGATACATATTTTGTACCCAGGTGTTCCACCCACCTACTGGGGTGCTGTGTATATGAGCAGCATATGGCGTATGCTAACAGAGGTATTATGCTGAATTTCCCTTTATAAATGGATATGTGGGTAAGATTTTAGATCTAGAAGCATATATATAGGATTTTTTGCCATAGAGTACAAGTTTTATAATACACAGAGCAATAGGGTTTTTTTTTACACAGAAATCAAGTTTTATATGGCACAGAGCAATATTTTTTTGCCACAGAGAGCAAGGTTTATATGGCACAGAGCAACAGGATTCTTGCTATGGAGAACAAGCCTTATATGTCTCAGATATCTAGTTTTTTTTACCTCAAAGTACAAAGTTAATATGGCACAGAGCAATAAGATTTTTTTCCACAGAAAACAAGGTTTTTATGCAACAGAGCAATAATAGTTTTTTGCCACAGAGAACAAGGTTTTCATGGCACAGATCAATAGGATTTTTTGCCACAGAGCAACAGTCTTTTATACAAAAATCATAATAAACCCCATAAAATTCAGTTTTTATTCGTTATTTTAAAATACCACCAACCAGTGGTTAGCACCACACAAACTCATAAACACCGTGAACAAACCAACCCTTAAAACTGGTGTAGGGGATACTTTTTCCGTGTTGTGGTGCCTAAACTGACACCTTCCTGACTGCCGGGGTTGGCACCTTAGGGGAGCGTTGTGGAGCCCCCACTCAATGATGGCTAACCCTAGGGTCCCTAGATACACCCTGTAGATCCTATTGGTTCACTCTACCCAGATGAGTGATTAAAGGAACCTCTAATGTCTAAACAAACATCACACCCATAACTAGGGAGACACTTCCCCAAACTGTGTTTAAAAACATAGGAGAACATGTATATTGGCATAAGGCGGCAATATATATAGATTTGGCAACCTTCACAGCTTTGCGTAGAGAGACACAATAGGATCTACAGGGTGTATCTAGCGACCCTAGGGTTAGCCATCGTTGAGCGGGGGCGCCACAACGCTCCCCCCAGGGTGCCAATCCCCACAGCCAGGAAGGTGTCAGTTTAGGCACCACAACAGGGAAAAAGTATCCCCTACACCAGTTTTTAGGGTTGGTTTGTTCACGGTGTTTGTGAGTTTGTGTGGTACTATTAACCACTGGTTGGTGGTATTTTAAAATAACGAATAAAAATTGTATTTTATAGGGTTTATAATGATTTTTGTATTTTGATGGATACTCTGAACCATTGATCTAATTGCAAAATTATTTCAACAGTCTTTTATGGCACAGACCAGTAGGTTTTTATTGCACAGAAAAACAGGCTGTTAGGGAGGTCCACACAACGCTGGTATGGCATAGAAGAGCAGACTTTAATGGCACAAAGCAACAGGCTGTTAGGACAGTCTACACAACACTAATATGGCACACATGAACAGGGTTTTAGGGCACAGAGCAGGAGGCCTATATGGCACAGAGAAGTGGGAACCACATTGACAGCACACGAAGAACAGAATGATGGCACAACTCATGATTCTGCCTTTACAAAGGCAGGTTCACATGCTGCACAAGCCAATCATAGCCATGCCAGTACTTGGCATGGCTGTGATGGCTCCGGAAGTGCCAACATCCTAAAAACTTGTTGATTGGCTGCACAGCAGCCTTTCAAAAAGCTTTATTCAGCTGTGAATCTGAATATTATGATGGACTTCCGCTAAAAAGTCTATATACTTGCATGGAACTCTAGAAGTCCGGTATGGACACTAAACTTTTCAGTTTACATTCACTTATAATATGTAACCCTTAAGTTCTTTAGTTTAGACACTCAAAAGCATTTTTTATAGGAAGCCAATTACCTTGTCAGTGTTTTTCAAATATGAAAAGAAACTGGAGATGCCAGTGACAGGTCATGTTACCACAAGAAGAACATGCAAACTCCATGCAGATTTTGTCCTTTGTCTGGGTTAAAGTGATGCATGACAACAATGTAAACTACAAAGCAAATGTCCTCACAGGTTATTAAAGGCTTCTTTGCTTTTAATTAAGATATATTGATATAAGACTGGAAAAAGCTTGCAATACACATCCATGATGGCAAAAATGGTTGCAAAGATGAAGATGAACATTGAGACATTATCACAGTGTCTGAGGGCACACAGCTTCTAGTTTATCCTTCAGGTCACATCTATTGACGCCAGCAAAATTATTTTGGTTTACTGATACTTTGTTTATATTAAATAAATATGTTCGGAAATATGTGAAAAAGTTTGGAAATCTGCAATATTAGTGTCTGTAAAATTAATGAACATAATAAACAATATGCTGAACAAGTAGGCGATTTGTAGTTGATTCTTCGTAAAAGATGTGTATTTTAGAAATGACTTCAGAAATAATCCATTTCTTTCACAACAAACCATAAAAGAAATATATAGCCATTGCTAACAATATGTTAATACTAATTCAAATTTATTAAATTAGTTTTCTAAGTTTAGTTTTCCTGTTAGACTTTATCATCATCCTATTTATATTTTTCCAGGTTAGTACAATAGTGTTGCCAGTTAGTTAGATAGGAATATTAGCTCTGTGTCAGAAGTCTAATTTCTAGCTATTAATTATAGAGATAATTAAGCTGCACTTTCCAAAATTACCATAAATCTGTTACTGATATATCCTCAGATCAAAAATTTACATTTTGCATTACCAAGTGATTGATCATTGTAATCACTTCAATCTGAACATTTAGAAGCTGAATTGATTGACAATAAAATGTTTCCCTTGGTACGTGTATAAAAACAAAAATCTTATGACATTAAATATAGGCATAAATAGTAATTAATAATAGCTTCTCAGGAATATAATAAAATTACTTTCATTGGGTAATTAAAATGGTAGCCCTCCATAGTCATTTGTCAGGACGGGCTGCATTCTGAAAAAACAGAGCTCTTGAGACCTGTGTCTCAACTGACAGGAGCAGCATCGTAAGCGTACAGACTCGTGAACTGCTGGAGAAGGTCTGTGACAGGAGAAGAAATTAATCTCTCCTTGGTTGACTGAGTATAAAGGACTGAGGCTGACGAAACAAATCTTTTGTGTCCAGTCAGCCAAGGAGCACAAAAACTATCAGAAATTGTTTCTTCAATTTGCAGCTTGTCTTGACACATGACTACAATGGGTTGCTATTTCAATTACCTGATGGGGGCCACATTATTACATTCGTAGCGAGGAAATAATAAGACAAAAAGATCCAGTTCACCACATGTAGCCCAATCCAGTAGGGAGCAAGTAAATTGTCTCTGCTGAGGTACAACAGCAATTGAGAAATGAAAGATTATCCAGACGTAAAATCTTCATCTATTAGTAAGTCTTTAAAATAATATCATGAGAACATCCATGGAAAACTTCACGCAAGCAAATGTTCATCCAACTTAATCAACCAAGTGTTTCTAATAAGAAGTTTTACAGGCATATTATCATGATTTTATGTACCTACCAATAAATGAAGATTTTACATTTGTGAAGCTGGATAACTTTTAATTGCTTCATTCTTGGAGAGCCTCATGAATGTATTTATTTGAAAAATATAGCACTATATACTGAAATCAAATTTTAGGCACAAATTTTACACTTGCCATATGGTTGTCATACATCATGAATTCTTGCACTCCACTCATATATGTGACCTTGTTCGATACAGTGCATTTGAGGTACACAAATGCCAGCATACTGCATGGTTTTTTATTACCCCCGAGGACACACTATTAATTTGGTATCAGAAATGCTTAGGGTATCAATTCTTCTTTCCTTCTAGAGGGCTTAACAGTAAATAAATTAAAGAAAATTAATGAGATAAAGCTTATTCAAGAAAACAATAGAATCAGCATAAGTGTTTCATCTTTCTTTAATCCATATAATGTCTGTTAAAGTGGTTTTCTAGGTATTCTTAAGCTCAATATCAGATCTGTGGGGGCAGACTTTACCTGATTTTGGTGAAGTACTGTGCATCTACTGTCCCAGAATTCCATAGCAAAAATGCAATATTTCAGTGCCAAAGGGAGTGCTAAATTAATGAGGATTTAATCAAGACCAAGAGTTTGGGACAAGGTAGAATTTACCATAGAGAGCACCTTTAGGCACTTTCAACTTCATTAGCATATAAGATTAAAGTTTAATTTACTTACAAATGCCTCAAATGGTTCTACTATTGTTTTACTAGGCTAAAAATGATTGTCAGACCTCTTTTTATGAAACCAAGACTGTTATAACTAATGTAAGAATATCAAATTAGTGAAAGTAATGTTAGTAGTTTCTTACAGCCATCTTGACTAGTAGCAAGCAATTGGAAGTTTACAGTACTGAGATTAAATGCTAAACCTGTTGAATATTTTTTCCTAATGATGTAATACTGTATTTTGTCTGACTGATCTGAATATGTTAATAACAAGCAATATGTCACAATTGAGTTTACTGAAACATGATCAGATTCACGATATCAAGGTCCAACTGAATCCATAGTGTGAAATTTTAATTGTATTTATCACATTATCAAAATTAAAATAATATTGTACTTTGATGGATCAGGGACTTTACCTCCAAATGTCATCTTGATGGTTTAATTTACTCACATTGATTTTATTTGTTGCTGAAACAAAACGGTGTACTGATACTGTATTTATAGCTATTAAGCATACAATTAATTATAGAAGTATATGTTAGGGGTCGAGTTCCCGCTTCTGCACAGGGGGAATCTCGAGCCACCTCCGCTGCAGTCTCCCATTCTTGTCCAGCCGCAGTGGAGTCTGCTCAGCAAGGACGTCGGTCCCAGCGTCTTGCTCATTCTCACTCTGTTCTGAGAGTTACTGCTGCTTCTCCAGTCTCTGCTATTAAAGTCTGTGCTGGTCAGCAGCGAGCGGACTTCTCTGGGACTAAGTCCTTGTCTGCACGTACTGAGCATGCCCAGCGTAAGGTCTCCCATTGGAGATCGAGGGTCATGTGCTCAGGCTCTGCAGCACATTCCATTGGTCCTCTTGGCAGGTCCTAGAAGGGCAAAAGTGCTGTGGCCACTTCCTGTGCTGCTGCTATTTAAACTGCGCATGACCGCACGGCCATGCGCTAGTATTGTCAAACAATTGCTAATGTGTGTATGTTGTGAGTGCAAGTCGTCCTTGGATACCCCTACCCTATAGTATGACTGTTCGCGGAAGGTGTATGGCTGCTACCTAGCGCCCTACTTATCCTACAGCACTAGTCACACATTATAGCGTCCAGTTGCTGTGACCGCCAGTACGGCGCCGTGCACTTCCTCTGTGCTTTCCTTACCCAAGCCTGGGTGGTTAGTGGCGTTCGTCAGTGCGGCACTGCATGCTCTTCTGTTTCATTTCACACCCAGTTGCGGTGTTGCGCCAGCAAGGGTCTAATCGGACTTCAATCCCAGTTGGGGTTGAGTTCGCTGACTACTTGCTTGCGCTTTAGGTGCGGTACCGCGGTCCTGTGCCTTAACAGGATTGCTTCTTTCACGCTGGGTGAGGTTAACCCACGAGTGTATACTCTAGTGTACCGCCATATAGTCTGCTAATTGCTAGCAGCAGGTTTTCACCTGCACGGTGGACCCCGGACTGCGAACGCATCTATACCATCTGTCTTGGTGCGTTCCGCCAGTCCTAACAGAATACTAGCGCCAGGGTCTGGCTAGTAAATGGTGGACGACCAGCGTTTACAGCGGTACATCAAGCAGCTGGAGGGAAGGTTGGCGGCTCTTGAGCGTTCAACCTCAGCTGTGGATGTTACTGCTGTCGCTGTTCAGGCTGCAAGTGTGGCTGCAGCTACCTTGTCCACTGCCGCTCCTGTACCGACACTATCTCGCCTCCCGCTATCAGAGAAATTTTCTGGTGACAGTAAGTCCTGTAGGGGTTTCGTGAGTCAGTGCTCAATACATCTCGAGCTTCTGACCTCTCGTTTCCCTACAGAGCGGGCTAAGGTGGGCTTTATAATTTCCTTATTGTCGGACAGGGCGTTGCAGTGGGCTACGCCGCTGTGGGAGCGTGGCGATCATGTGGTGCAGAGTGCTCCGTTATTCCTGAGCACTCTGAAACAGGTCTTTCTAGGACCTCGTGTCACCCATGGCACGGCGCTCCAACTGTTGGCACTGACTCAGGGCTCGTCCTTGGTCAGCCTTTTTGCCGTCCATTTCCGCACTCTGGCATCTGAGCTGGAGTGGTCGGATAAAGCCCTTATCCCTATATTTTGGAGGGGGCTGGCTGACCACGTTAAGGATGCTCTGGCCACTAGGGAGATTCCCGCCACACTGGAGGAGTTAATAGCAGTATCTACTCGCATTGACCTCCGTTTTCACGAGCGGAGGTTAGAGCGAGCCCAGTGTAGGCAGAGGTTTCGGCTGGCTCCCACCTTCGCCAAACATAGTAACATAGTAACATAGTAACATAGTTAGTAAGGCCGAAAAAAGACATTTGTCCATCCAGTTCAGCCTATATTCCATCATAATAAATCCCCAGATCTACGTCCTTCTACAGAACCTAATTGTATGATACAATATTGTTCTGCTCCAGGAAGACATCCAGGCCTCTCTTGAACCCCTCGACTGAGTTCGCCATCACCACCTCCTCAGGCAAGCAATTCCAGATTCTCACTGCCCTAACAGTAAAGAATCCTCTTCTATGTTGGTGGAAAAACATTCTCTCCTCCAGACGCAAAGAATGCCCCCTTGTGCCCGTCACCTTCCTTGGTATAAACAGATCCTCAGCGAGATATTTGTATTGTCCCCTTACATACTTATACATGGTTATTAGATCGCCCCTCAGTCGTCTTTTTTCTAGACTAAATAATCCTAATTTCGCTAATCTATCTGGGTATTGTAGTTCTCCCATCCCCTTTATTAATTTTGTTGCCCTCCTTTGTACTCTCTCTAGTTCCATTATATCCTTCCTGAGCACCGGTGCCCAAAACTGGACACAGTACTCCATGTGCGGTCTAACTAGGGATTTGTACAGAGGCAGTATAATGCTCTCATCATGTGTATCCAGACCTCTTTTAATGCACCCCATGATCCTGTTTGCCTTGGCAGCTGCTGCCTGGCACTGGCTGCTCCAGGTAAGTTTATCATTAACTAGGATCCCCAAGTCCTTCTCCCTGTCAGATTTACCCAGTGGTTTCCCATTCAGTGTGTAATGGTGACATTGATTCCTTCTTCCCATGTGTATAACCTTACATTTATCATTGTTAAACCTCATCTGCCACCTTTCAGCCCAAGTTTCCAACTTATCCAGATCCATCTGTAGCAGAATACTATCTTCTCTTGTATTAACTGCTTTACATAGTTTTGTATCATCTGCAAATATCGATATTTTACTGTGTAAACCTTCTACCAGATCATTAATGAATATGTTGAAGAGAACAGGTCCCAATACTGACCCCTGCGGTACCCCACTGGTCACAGCGACCCAGTTAGAGACTATACCATTTATAACCACCCTCTGCTTTCTATCACTAAGCCAGTTACTAACCCATTTACACACTTTTTCCCCCAGACCAAGCATTCTCATTTTGTGTACCAACCTCTTGTGCGGCACGGTATCAAACGCTTTGGAAAAATCGAGATATACCACGTCCAATGACTCACCGTGGTCCAGCCTATAGCTTACCTCTTCATAAAAACTGATTAGATTGGTTTGACAGGAGCGATTTCTCATAAACCCATGCTGATATGGAGTTAAACAGTTATTCTCATTGAGATAATCCAGAATAACATCCCTCAGAAACCCTTCAAATATTTTACCAACAATAGAGGTTAGACTTACTGGCCTATAATTTCCAGGTTCACTTTTAGAGCCCTTTTTGAATATTGGCACCACATTTGCTATGCGCCAATCCTGCGGAACAGACCCTGTCGCTATAGAGTCCCTAAAAATAAGAAATAATGGTTTATCTATTACATTACTTAGTTCTCTTAGTACTCGTGGGTGTATGCCATCCGGACCCGGAGATTTATCTATTTTAATCTTATTTAGCCGGTTTCGCACCTCTTCTTGGGTTAGATTGGTGACCCTTAATAAAGGGTTTTCATTGTTTCTTGGGATTTCACCTAGCATTTCATTTTCCACCGTGAATACCGTGGAGAAAAAGGTGTTTAATATGTTAGCTTTTTCCTCGTCATCTACAACCATTCTTTCCTCACTATTTTTTAAGGGGCCTACATTTTCAGTTTTTATTCTTTTACTAGTATTGATATAGTTGAAGAACAGTTTGGGATTAGTTTTACTCTCCTTAGCAATGTGCTTCTCTGTTTCCTTTTTGGCAGCTTTAATTAGTTTTTTAGGTAAAGTATTTTTCTCCCTATAGTTTTTTAGAGCTTCAATGGTGCCATCCTGCTTTAGTAGTGCAAATGCTTTCTTTTTACTGTTAATTGCCTGTCTTACTTCTTTCTTTAGCCACATTGGGTTTTTCCTATTTCTAGTCCTTTTATTCCCACAAGGTATAAACCGCTTACAGTGCCTATTTAGGGTGTTCTTAAACATTTCCCATTTATTATCTGTATTCTTATTTCTGAGGATATTGTCCCAGTCTACCAGATTAAGGGCATCTCTAAGCTGGTCAAACTTTGCCTTCCTAAAGTTCAGTGTTTTTGTGACTCCCTGACAAGTCTCCCTAGTGAAAGTCAGGTGAAACTGTACAATATTGTGGTCGCTATTTCCTAGATGCCCGACCACCTGCAGATTTGTTATTCTGTCAGGTCTATTAGATAGTATTAGGTCTAAAAGTGCTGCTCCTCTGGTTGGATTCTGCACCAATTTGGAATCTCCAGTCCAGGCTCCTGAGTTCCTGGAACCTAAGGTGGTGTCACGAGCGGGATCTAAGTCCCAGACCACTCGTGCACTCCAGGGTTGCCATGTTTGCCAACAGTCAGGACATCTTGCCACCAGATGTCATCAGCGGTCGAGGAAACGTCAGCGTCTAGTGGTAGTAGGTGGAGGTGCACTAGACACTGCGACGTTTGCCTCCAAATTGTCCTTTAAGGGGACAATTACCTTTGGCTCATCCTCCCACTCGGTAGACCTCTGCGTGGATTCTGGGGCGGAGGGCAATTTTATGTCTTCTGCCTTTGCCCAACGTCACGCAATACCCCTGGTTATGCTATCTCAACCAGTAACGGTACGAGTGGTGAATGGGTCGACACTCCCCGCACAGATAACACATCAGACCATCCCTGTTACTCTGTCCCTGTCGCCATCCCATCAGGAGATTATTTCTCTGCTCGTTATTCCTGAGGGTATTGATGAGGTCCTGTTGGGGATACCTTGGCTACGGTACCACTCTCCTCACATTGAGTGGTCCTCAGGCAGAATTCTGGGATGGGGTGAATCATGTGGGGGTAAGTGTCACCGAGAGTGCGTTCAGGTTGCTACTACTGAGGTACCCGCAGATCTATCCTCTCTCCCCAAGCAATATTGGTCTTACGCAGATGTGTTCTCCAAGAAGGCGGCGGAGACCCTTCCGCCCCATCGCCCCTATGACTGTCCTATCGATCTCTTGCCTGGTGCGGAGCCTCCCCGGGGTCGAGTTTATCCATTATCTCCCCCGGAGACGGAGGCCATGTCTCAGTACATTCAAGAGAATCTGGCAAGAGGGTTTATCAGGAAGTCAGTGTCACCTGCTGGGGCAGGGTTCTTCTTCGTGCAGAAGAAGAATGGGGAGCTACGTCCATGCACAGACTACAGGGGTCTTAACGCTATCACCGTTAAGAACAAGTATCCTTTGCCCTTGATATCTGAGCTCTTCGATAGGCTTCGGGGAGCAAGGGTATTTACTAAATTAGATCTGCGGGGTGCTTACAACCTGATTCGCATCTGTGAGGGGGACGAATGGAAAACGGCGTTTAACACCAGAGATGGGCACTATGAGTATCTGGTGATGCCCTTCGGGCTCTGTAATGCCCCAGCCGTTTTTCAAGACTTTGTCAACGACATCTTCCGGGATATGCTTTCCACCTCAGTTGTAGTCTATCTGGATAATATTCTCATCTTTTCTCCAGATATTGACTCCCACCGGAGAGATGTTGGCAGAGTCTTCGACCTCCTACGGGCAAACTCTCTTTACGCTAATTTGGAGAAGTGTATGTTTGAGCAGGAGTCTTTGCCGTTCCTGGGCTATATCATCTCCGCCCAGGGATTGGCTATGGATCCTGCCAAACTACAGGCTGTGATGGACTGGCAAGAGCCCCATTCTCTTAAAGCGGTGCAGCGCTTTATGGGGTTCATTAACTATTACCGCCAGTTCATTCCCCACTTCTCAACTCTGGTAGCTCCCTTGGTAGCCCTCACCAAGAAGGGAGCGAATCCTAAATTGTGGTCGGAAGAGGTCTCCAAGGCCTTCACTTCTATTAAGTCCCACTTTGCTAGCACTCCCATCTTACATCGTCCCAATGTGGATAAGCCATTCCTAATGGAGGTGGATGCCTCGTCCGTTGGTGCTGGAGCAGTCCTCTACCAGAAGGATGCTCAAGGTCGGAAGCATCCATGCTTCTTCTTCTCTAAGACTTTCTCGCCAGCGGAGAGAAACTACTCCATCGGGGATAGGGAGCTGCTAGCAATGAAGTTGGCCTTTTCAGAGTGGAGACATCTTCTGGAAGGTGCGCAGTTTCCCTTCCAGGTTTACACTGACCACAAAAATTTGGTCTACTTACAGACAGCCAAGCGGCTAAATTCTCGCCAAGCCAGATGGTCCTTGTTCTTTTCCCAGTTCCACTTTTCTCTTCATTTTCTCGCCGGGGAGAAGAATATTCGTGCTGATGCTCTCTCTCGCTCCCTTATGTCAACTGAAGAGGAGGAAGAGGAGCCTCGGTTTATTGTTCCCTCTGAGAGCCTGAGAACCGTAGCACCGGTTTCGCTTGAGTCTGTGCCTCCGGGCAAGACTTTTGTGCCCATTAATTTGCGACCGGAGGTTCTCTCTTGGGCTCATTCGTCCAGAGTGGGTGGACACTTTGGGACAAAGAGGACATCTGAGCTACTGGCGAGGACGTACTGGTGGCCGCATATGGTCCGGGATGTCAGGGATTATATTCTGGCGTGTGTCTCCTGCGCCAAAAATAAATCTCCGCGTCAAAGGCCAGCTGGGTTGCTCTATCCCTTGCCGGTGGCAGATAGGCCCTGGGAGATGGTCGGGATGGACTTTGTCATGGCTTTGCCAAAGTCTCGCGGCTGTGCCATCATTTGGGTCATCACCGATCATTTCTCGAAAATGGTGCATTTGGTGCCGCTATCACGGTTACCTTCTGCACGGGCCTTGGCTGCGTTGTTCATTAAGCACATCTTCCGCCTACATGGTATGCCTGACAAAATTGTCAGTGACCGGGGTCCCCAGTTTGCGTCTCGGTTCTGGAGAGAGCTGTGTCGTCTTCTCAGTATTGAGTTGAATCTCTCTTCCGCTTATCATCCCGAGACGAATGGGTTGGTAGAGAGGGCCAACCAGACCTTGGTCACATACCTGCGACATTTTGTTTCAGCCAGGCAGGATGACTGGGCATCCTTGCTATCATGGGCAGAGTTTGCGCTGAACAACGCCGTAGCCGACTCCACTGGACAAACCCCATTCCTCCTCAACTATGGTCAGCATCCACGGGTACCTGTGCCTATGCCCGTGTCTTCCGCAGACTCCAGGGTGGCAGACTGGGCTGTGGAGGCACGGGATATTTGGGACCGCACTCAGGATGCCATTCGGGCCTCTAAGGAGAGAATGAGGTCCTCCGCCGATGCTCATCGGTGCCACGCCCCGTCCTTTGCTCCTGGCGACTTGGTGTGGCTCTCCCCCCGTAACATCAGGCTGCGAGTTGACTCCACTAAATTTGCTCCTCGCTACTTGGGTCCCTTCAAGGTCCTCGAACAGGTTAATCCTGTGGTCTACCGTCTGGCCCTTCCTCCACGCCTTGGTATCACCGACACCTTTCATGTGTCCCTCCTTAAGCCCGTATACATGTCTCGGTTTTCTGAGTCATCTGCCGGGACATCGGGTTCGTCTACGGACGATTTCGAGGTGAACGCTATCTTGGGGTGCAAGGTGGTACGTGGCAAAACATTTTTTTGGGTGGACTGGAAGGGTTACGGTCCTGAGGATAGGTCCTGGGAGCCTGCTGAGCACATTCGGGCTCCGCAGCTCATTGCTGCCTTCGAACGTAGCGAGGCCCAAGGAGGGGGGGGCAATGTTAGGGGTCGAGTTCCCGCTTCTGCACAGGGGGAATCTCGGGCCACCTCCGCTGCGGTCTCCCATTCTTGTCCAGCCGCAGTGGAGTCTGCTCAGCAAGGACGTCGGTCCCAGCGTCTTGCTCATTCTCACTCTGTTCTGAGAGTTACTGCTGCTTCTCCAGTCTCTGCTATTAAAGTCTGTGCTGGTCAGCAGCGAGTGGACTTCTCTGGGACTAAGTCCTTGTCTGCACGTACTGAGCATGCCCAGCGTAAGGTCTCCCGTTGGAGATCGAGGGTCATGTGCTCAGGCTCTGCAGCACATTCCATTGGTCCTCTTGGCAGGTCCTAGAAGGGCAAAAGTGCTGTGGCCACTTCCTGTGCTGCTGCTATATAAACTGCGCATGACCGCACGGCCATGCGCTAGTATTGTCAAACAATTGCTAATGTGTGTATGTTGTGAGTGCAAGTCGTCCTTGGATACCCCTACCCTATAGTATGACTGTTCGCAGAAGGTGTATGGCTGCTACCTAGCGCCCGACTTATCCTACAGCACTAGTCACACATTATAGCGTCCAGTTGCTGTGACCGCCAGTACGGCGCCGTGCACTTCCTCTGTGCTTTCCTTACCCAAGCCCGGGTGGTTAGTGGCGTTCGTCAGTGCGGCACTGCATGCTCTTCTGTTTCATTTCACACCCAGTTGCGGTGTTGCGCCAGCAAGGGTCTAATCGGACTTAAATCCCAGTTGGGGTTGAGTTCGCTGACTACTTGCTTGCGCTTTAGGTGCGGTACCGCGGTCCTGTGCCTTAACAGGATTGCTTCTTTCACGCTGGGTGAGGTTAACCCACGCGTGTATACTCTAGTGTACCGCCATATAGTCTGCTAATTGCTAGCAGCAGGTTTTCACCTGCACGGTGGACCCCGGACTGCGAACGCATCTATACCATCTGTCTTGGTGCGTTCCGCCAGTCCTAACAGTATATTTTACCCTTTATTTTGTAAATTACAGACAGTTTAAATCATCAGTATTCTGTAAGGACATTTTCTAATATATTATCACAAGATTTATCATTAACTGTTACATAAGCTTATTATTATAAAATACAGTATACATTGTAATTTCAGACATCCCAAAGTTGTGTAGAATGGTTTTAACATTTTTGGATTGACAGAATTTAAAGAGGATCTGACACTTGCCATAAATATGTATATTGTTTTATATTATTGTGGGTTCCTGGTCTATCTATTCCTAGCATATAGCTAACTCTTCAATTTTTGCAACCCGTTTTTAAATAAAGTCTTGTTAGCCAATGGGCCAAAGTCATCAACTCTTCTGTGTGGGAGTCTTCTTGAAAATAATGGCCCTTTGAATAAGTAGATTAGATTCAGATACAGTATGCAGAAAGAATAAGGGTGCGATATAACGCTGGTGTCATACCCACAATATGACCTTCCATTCTTCTGAAGGATAAACAGTGGCCACGCCAATTGGTAGAAAATGTCCAGAGATATACCATGATCACAACTATGGGTTACACTTGTGATTAGAATGTAGATGTTTATGGGCTAAGAAATTCCATTTTGCTTAAATTCTACATAGCCCCATAACATAAATCATAAAAGTAGAATCAAATGTAATAGAATTCTGGGTCCAAAAAAAACACTAAATACCAAAAGAAGAACAAAAAATATCATAAAACAAGTAAATATCAAAAAGATAAAACACACTCAGTGGCATATCTGTATAATAATAATCTTTATTTTTAATAATCTTCATTTTTATATAGCGCTAACATATTCCGCAGCGCTTTACAGTCTGCACACATTATCATCACTGTCCCCGTTGGGGCTCACAATCTAAATTCCCTATCAGTATGTCTTTGGAATGTGGGAGGAAACCGGAGTACCCGGAGGAAACCAACGCAAACACGGAGAAAACATACAAACTCTTTGCAGATGTTGTCCTTGGTGGGGTTTGAACCCAGGACGCCAGCGCTGCCAGGCTGCTGTGCTATCCACTGCGCCACCGTGCTGCCCTAGTATCAAAAATAGACAATGAATTAAATATTCAATTGTCTCATAGAGTATGGATAAGCGAGAAAAATGGACAGGAGTCAGCAGCAGGTTAGACAAATAATGTATCCAAAAAGAAACAATAAAACCAAAGATAACTAAGAGCTTTATTCATCTACTATGTTATCAGTCAGCAAGAAAATGAGGACTCAATAGTCGTATTCCTATATCTACCTCAACAAATGGAGTGGGGCAATAAAAGAGGGCAGTAAGAATGACCTCCACAAAATGCTTACCTACAGTTAGGGTACCGTCACACTGAAACGACGCTGCAGCGATACGACAACGATGTCGATCGCTGCAGCGTCGCTGTTTGGTCGCTGGAGAGCTGTCACACAGACAGCTCTCCAGCGACCAACGATCCCGAAGTCCCCTGGTAACCAGGGTAAACATCGGGTTACTAAGCACAGGGCCGCACTTAGTAACCCGATGTTTACTCTGGTTACCAGCGTAAATGTAAAAAAACAAACATTACATACTTACATTCCGTGTCTGTCCTCCGGCGCTGTGCTTTCCTCTGCACTGTCAGCGCCGGTCAGCCGTAAAGCAGAGCGGTGACGTCACCGCTGTGCTTTCTGGCTTGCCGGCGCTGACACAGGATGCAGGAGGAGTGCAGAGAAGCAGAGCGCCGGGGACAGACAGCTGAAGGTGTCTTAGTAACCCGATGTTTACCCTGGTTACCAGTGAAGACATCGCTGAATCGGCGTCACACACGCCGATTCAGAGATGTCAGCGGGAGATCCAGCAACGAAATAAAGTTTCAGACGATCTGCTACGACGTACGATTCTCAGCGGGGTCCCTGATCGCAGTAGCGTGTCAGACACAGCGAGATCGTAACGATATCGCTGGAACGTCACGGATCGTGCCGTCCTAGCGATCAAAGTGCCACTGTGTGACGGTACCCTTAGTCCTACTAGACTGTCCTTCACATCTGTCAGGAAATGTGGACTTAGCATGCCATTCTTTATATCTTCTCTAATGATTCTGCCCTTTTCTTCTCACAGTTCAGTAGCTTGTGCAATAGAAGTCTGTACATCAGACACAGAGCAGGGTCTCCCTTATCCAAGTCTCTTTTAAAGGGGTTTTCCCATAAACAAAGTAAATGTTAGTTCATAGATCTTGTAATAATGATAACTTCCACAACTGCATATATTGAAAAAATAATATTCCTGTGCTGAGATAATCTTATAAATGTGCCCCTGCTGTGTACTGTGTAATGACTGTGTCTCACCATATGTCTGCATATATTACATCTCCTGCGCCGGATTGACACAAAAGAGAGTGTGCAGACATAACAGCATGGGCTTTATTAATTAAAATGTATTTTGTTTGTGGGGTAACTGCTTTAAGCAATTGATGGAGAGGTGATCAGGGGCAATTTAGAAGCTATCTTTATTATCAGATTCAAGCCAAGTGAATGAAATGCTGTATATACTGTACATGAAAATGTCATCTTTAGTCTAATAAATGGAAATTATTACTCTATTGATCATCAATCAACATCAGATTGTTATTTCTCAATCATCCCAGTTTGTTACTTGTGATAAACAATTTATTTTAGGAGTTGCCTAGTACATTTCTTATGTTTGAATTATACACTGTACTAGCACATTGAGAGATAAAATATATGATTTAGCCCTCCTATAGAATGGAGGCCGTAGACCACTCTCAAGACTTACTTAATATCTTTAAATAGTATTCCCAAGCCTTCTTAGGATGCCTACTGTAGCTATTATTGATAGTTAAAAAGAATGATTGAATTGTGTCATGTTATGATACCCTGTGCATCATCTTTCTTTCGTTCTAGAAAAGAACATAAAATAGCTTAAAATAAACCTATCACTTGTCACTAAAATTAGCTCCACTTTCTCTATGAGTTTAGAGAACAATGATCGTCTAGGAGATTTTTTTCTTTCCTAAGTGATGTTTAATGAGACTTCATAAATTTGAAAACAGCTATGAAATGGCTCTCATTTTCAGGCTTTTTGCTATGCTATAGATTTGTGGCAATGAAGTACAAATGTCTATAGAATGCAATGAAAAAATAATGTATAGCGGTAGTAGGAAACCTTCCCTTAAAAAATGGCAAATAAGTAAAGGCCATTGAATTTCCTTTGAATAAAACCTCCAGCTATTTTATTTCTCTTTAAAGTATTTCTTCAAAGTGACAAACCCTGAAATAAATCATATCCAGAGCCACTTAAGCTAAATCACAAAGGCTTGAAAGACGTTTGAAAATTGGCTTATTCTGATTCATACTGGTCGTTCTAACTCTGAATTCCAATTTTTCTATTAAATTGTTATTGTAGTCTGCTGCCTGATTTCTGAGATGTGCATTTGCATTGACCATATGCAAAATTCAAAACCTGACACATTATGTTCTATTCTGGATGTAATGTGTCATCCCATTATATTTTATGATACTATTATGCAGGCCTGGAAAAATGTGAACATATGCATATATATTCAGGTGATATCTACAGTATTTGCATATTAAAATACTATATGGGAATACATAGTGGGTTGAAATATGCAAACCATCAATCACCTGTCACTAAAGGAGTGTTAGCAAGATTAAATAATGCATCCTATCAATCCTATATAAAAAAGCATGGAAAAATAATAAACTTTTCAAAAATAATTCAATTACAGAAATGTATCCTTTTTCTATATCGGGTATAGCTATCTTGTCCGATCACTGGTCTTCTTATTTGCTTCTAATTGCATACTTCATCCACAAACAGGTTTCTCCTGCTGTGGCCGAACACCTGCAGATGGTATCTGTAGTATCAGAGGGCGACCACATCCTTCACCTGGGCCCAGGCCGACAACCAAAATCTCATATTAGGCTGTCAAAGTCAGTGCCGAGCAGCCTAGTCACCATTGTAAGCAGCGCATACGGCTATGTGCCAGTCAGAGTATTGATATGATGCAGTCACACAGCTAAGCTCTATGCAGCTGTCTGTATTATGGCCGAGTGCGAAGAGATTACTTCCTTAGTTAGTGTCGTGAGTCGCAGAGCACTGCGCACGCTTGGCCAAAATGTAGGCCATGAGTGGGCATATCACTGTTGCAACCTGAGGCCCAAGAGGTAAGGGGCCCCATTCGTATCTCCAAAATCAGGTAGAATTGTGTATTATGATAAGCTATTGCACTGCAAAAGACCCATATATTGTTATTGTTCAGGGGCCTTCTCCTGTCTGCATCCGCCAATGATATCGACAGCTTCTGCATCCGCCAATGGTGTCGACAGCTGCATAGAATTATGCTGTGTTTCTGTATCATATCAATGGTCCAAATTGTACATAGTTATGCGTGCCACTTACAATAGTGACTTGCCTGCTTGGCCTTGGGATTTGACTGCCTGCTATGAGAACTCCGCTGTCTGCATGGGTCCTTGTGAATGATGTGTGCACTCATTGTCTGCACTCAACTACAGATATCACCAATGCATTCTCAGCCACAAGAGAAGCCTACTCGCAGACAGGCTATGCAAATTACTTGAGCAGTGATCAAGCAACACAGGTAAGAATTGATTTCTGAAATTGAATTCTATATGAAAATTGTATTGTTTTTCCAAGATCCTTTAAACAGGATGCATTTTTTTAATCGTGGTAAAACCCCTTTCATAATGTGACCTTAATCCAATATGCAAAGCTTATGTGTGGATAAGAATTTTCAATACAGCTTTATGCAAAAGTTATAAAATGTATTGAGCTTACATACAAAGTAACAGACAGAACAATGTACTTCTAAGATTTATCATAAGCAATCAAAAAATAAACCAGTCTAATTTTTGTCTAGCAGTGGCAAATTTTTTAGTAAAATCATTTTTATCTGGCAGTGTTACATATTGTAGTAGAATTGAATTTTCCTAGAATGTTACAAAAATCCGCATCCACAACAATGCAGATTATTTTGTAATACACGTCCACGCAGATTCAGCAAAACTGTACCTGTTGAACCGTAAAGGGCAATCAAAATGTTAAAAAATAAAAATCATCTCTAATCCTCACTGTAACCCATCCGGTACACATTGTACACTCCTCAATGTACATATCCGACGATGCCACACATTAAACGCTATAGAACTGAAAATCCAGAAAACAAAGATGGAAGAGGGTTTTTTTTTTACCATTTTACCCACATTTAGAATTTTTTTAATCAATTTTTAGTACATCATATACAGTAGCAAAATGAATTGTGTAAATCAAAACTACAACTCGTCCTGTAAAAAAACAAATCCTCGTACAGTGATGTTAATCCAAAAATAAAATAAAAAGTTTCGCTGTTGGAAGAAAAAAAAGGTAAAGGTAACGTGCAAAAAATGAAAATATTTGTTCAGGTTCTGGAGATTGTTTTTTTTTTTTTCAAATCTAAATTAACCCCCTCTAGTCAGAGCCATTTTTCATTAGTAGTTTATCCATAGGACATGCTGGGCATGTCTGATAGGCTGAGCTTCCACTTCTAGAACCATGTTCTGCAGTCCAAGCTAGAGGATGTCTAGGAAGGATAGCTAAGTATATCTCCTATTTTTGACATTGAGAATAGTCAGAGAGATGCCAACTTATCAGATTTTATGATATATCATGAAATTTATAACTTAGATGCATTTGTTTGGAATATTCCATATTGGAAACCTATTATTAGATTCATGCTGTCTGAACCACATGCAGCATGCATGAAAGCCTGACTGGAATTGCAGGCAGGTATATTTTATGTTAACATGCCTTGATGTTTCAGAGAAAATATTGTTGGAAAAGATGGGTGGAGAATAAAGGGCGATACAGGACTAGCCCAATATATTCCCTGGTTAACTTTTCCCTGCCGCGCTCTAGTTGAGTGACAAGTTTCTCCCATGTGCATACATAGGGGGAGACCTGTCAATCAAATGGAGAGGGGAGGGAGAAGTCAGTGGCAAAATTGCTCAGGCTACTCATCCCAGACACAATGTCCCTTGATGGCTTGTCAAATAAGGTTTTCCCTGGAATGCCACAGCATTTCAAAGTAAAACATATCTGGCTGCAATCACGCAGCGAGGCTCTTGTACTTGCTTACTGTAGTTCTAGCAGCATGAATCTAATGATGGCTTACCTTTAAAATCTTCTTATTTTAACCCCTTAGTGACCACCAATACGTCTTTTTACTGACCTAAAATATTAGACATTAGCATCCCTCAACCGATGCACTATAGCTGACACCTTTCTGCATCAGTCTTGATTGGTGTTGCCACCAACCGTGGCTTTTTAATCCCTTAGATGCTGCTGTCAATAGTGACTACAGCATCTAGATGGTAACAGAGTGTGGGGGCCTCCTCTTCAACCCTATCGACACCATGAGATCATGATTGTATGGTCCTGATATTTGTCATGGCATTTCATGGACAAAAAAATGGCCTTAGAGTCTGCTGGCTATAGTGGCCTACTCAGAAGTTGGCAACATAGATGGTAAAAATAATGTCTTTCCTATCTGTCTTGCCAGTTTGTACTAACTCCTGAAAAGCACCCAAAGGTTTAATAAACTACCTGACAGCAGTTTTGAATACATTGAGAGGTGCTGTGTGTACATTGGTCTCACTTTTTGGGCTTTTACGACATATAGGTCTGCCAAAGTCACTTCAAAACTAAATAGGTCCCTAAAACATTTTTTAAACTTTCCTTGAAAAAATAAAAAACTACTAATACATTTTAAACTTTTAACATCCTAACAAAATAAAGGGGATATTTTACAAATGGTGTTGATGTAAAGCAGACTTCAGGGAAATGTTATTTAATGACTATTTTATGTGGTATGACTATCTGAATTAAAGGGGTAATTATTCAAATTGTTAATTTTTAGAATTTTTTTGTCATATTTCTGATATTTTTCTAAATAAGCCCAGAAAGCTAAAGGGGTAATTATTTAAACTGTTAATTTTTAGAATTTTTTTGTCATATTTCTGATATTTTTCTAAATAAGCCCAGAAAGCATTGACATAAATCTACCAATGTCATAAAGTACAATGCGTCATGAAAGTCACTGAGATATATTAAAGCATCTCAGAGTTTTTACCACATAAAGTGACGTTGATCAGATTAAAAAAATGTGGCCTGGTCACCAAGGGGTTAAGTACCAGTAAAATATTACTGGGATAAATGGATTAGAAAAAAGTAACCATTAAATTTATTTGTTTCAGCTTTACTTCCAGGTTTCACTTAAAGAGGTTCTCCAGCACAGATTACTTCTGAAGGTGCCTGATAGATAGATGTCTTCCAGGAATCATGAATGTTTGGTAATTATTGTGCATGAATCCCAAATTTCCTTTTATGAAATTAGGAACAGCGCATAATTCCTGAACATACATACTTATTGTGCAAGAGTTCATCAGTATTGCAGATTTAAACTTTCAGCAGAGTCATTCAGCAATCAAACATCGGGGGAGATTGTGCCGCAACGTACAGCAACAATTCTGCATCATTGCAACACAACATGGAGCTTTACAGTGAAGAAGTGGCACAAAGAAAACTGAGGGTCAAACAATGCAGTCTGGAGAAAATGCTCACATTAACAAGCTCCAACAATTCGTACAACTACATCTGCTTTCTCTCAAGCAAATCTGCACCTGTTGCTACTACTCCAACAAACAGCACCGCTCAGCTTAAAGAATTTGATAATTATAGATTTCAAAGAATCAAGTTTGGTTTAAGGCATGTAATCTTATTTATTTACACTGGTAGAGTCTTATTCACTTGTACATTTTGTAGACAAAAAAGCTCTTAGGCTATGTTTAACCTGGCATTAGGTCACTTATCAGCAGGGTCCATTTCATTCTGACAAGCAGAACACTATAACTTGTTGCAATACTTTCAGAAAACATCATCAAAATTTGTTAGAATTTATTAAAGTTTATATAAAAAAAAATATGCCAGTCTATGAATGTACCTAATACACTAAATAGTTTATTCATCTATTCTTACATTTCTGCAGAAAGGAATGTTGTGTCATGGAGTACGAATATACTAATGCAACAGTAAAACCTTTGATGATCTGGTTTTCTAATATAAATTTGTGAAACTGTCAATTATAAGGCAATGCTGCAGAAAATTGAATTCTAAAACTATAATTAAAGCATTAAAATTATAGAGCACACAAAGTGTATATGAAAGTTAAAATCTGGAAATGTATTGCTAATTCATTTTTCGCTTTACATGTTTTGTCGTTAAAAGTATGTATAGAAGGTGCTTGTCATCCACTCACAGCCATTGAGAAAATTTGTGACTATATTCCAAGTACAGTAATTTGAAAAAAAAAACAGAATATAGCCTACCAACATTGTAATTTTCCTTTTGGGATAATTTAATAGTTTTAGAACATATTAAAGAAACATTCTGCACAAAACTGATTCATTGTGTTATGTTTAGTAAGCAGTACATTATCGAGAGTTTCAAAGAACATCAAATTAAGGAGCCATGAACTGTCCCTTTATGGAGTGCCCCTTTGGGCTATTTTATGCCAATGCTGTAGAAACAGAGATGGACTGCACATCCAAAAATCTTATGTTGATCTAATGCCGCTAGGCAAAATTTTACAAAACTGAACATAAAGTTCTTAGTTTTGCATTCTGATCAAAAGCCCACTACCATGTCATGGCAAACCTTTCAGTGGGTTCCTAACTTTTTTAGCCTTAATGGTACTGCTCTGTGTACCAAACACAGTTGCTGCTGTAGTTTTGTGCTTGTGCGGCAGTGTGGCCTGGAGTCATGGGTACTCATTCTTGCAGCACGTTTGCAGTGAGGCACTAGGTCATTCACCCTGCTAGTGCATTGTCGCCGTGGGGGTGGTTGGTGCACCGCTTTGCACCTTTATGGCTAAAAATATTAGGGACCCACTGAGATGTTCACGGTGATGTGGTAGTGGGCGTCACAAAGTCTGATCAGAATGTTAAAGGGAATCTGTCACATACTTTTTTGTATATAAGCTGTGGCCACTGCCAATAGGTTCTTATCTGCAGCATTATGTATTGCTGTAGATAAGCCTATGATGTAACCTGAAAGATAAGAGAAACAAGTTAGATTTTACCCCCTGGGGGGTGGTCCGGTGTGGTGCGGTCCGGTCCGATGGGCATCGCGGTCCGGGTCTGGCGCCTCCCATCTTCATGCGATGAGGTCCTCTTCCTTTCCACTGTTGTGGCTCCTGTGCAGGCATACTTTATCTTCCCCTGCTGTACTTTGCTCTGCCCTGAACAGGGAAGATAAAGTATGCCTGTGCAGGAGCCACGACAGAAGAAAGGAAGAGGATGTCATTGCATGAAGATGGGAGGTGCCGGACCCGGACTGCGACACCCATCGGACCGGATTGCACCAGACCTCCACCCCAGGTGAGTATAATCTATCTTGCTTTTCTTATCTTTCAGGTTACATCGGGAGCTTATCTACAGCATCACAGAATACTGTAGATAAGCCCCTGATGGCAGTGGCCGAAGCTTATATATGAAAAAGTAGGTGACAGATTCCTTTTAAACTAAGAACCTCATGTTCAGCTGTGTAAATTTTGGCCTAGCAGAATTAGATCAACTTATGTCTTTTTCTACAGAATTGGCTTATTTTATTTTATAATACACAGTATATTGAAATATTACCAGTATATCTTAAATAGTACTACCTTGGCTGGGATCCTCCACTGCTTTCCTTTTCCTGCTGCTATGGCTGTTGTAGTTTAATCTTATTTCCTGTGTGCATTCTTGAAGGGTTTCTCTTGAGTTGTATGATTGTCTAGGTTTTCGCTCGTCTTCACTTTCTTCTGAAGAACTGGTGTAAGCAAGATCCATTTCATGCTTAATTTTTGATAATGGTTGGTAAGGCTTGCTGTCCATCTGCTCCATATTTCATTAAAATGATTATTTCACAGTCATGGAGCACAGTGTGCAATATAATACAGGAGAACAGTATCTGCAATAACAAAAATCAAAATATAAACAATAAATAAAAAGATTTAAAAAAGTGTAAATATGTTGTATGTATATGTGCATTTTATATAGATCTGTTCACAGTACTCAACATTGTAGTTGCAACACCAACAAGGAAAAATAGAATTATGACAATCACAATATTGATAGCTATATTAAAGGCATACAGAAGATGAAAAAAATTGAAACTTTTTTTTAAACATCTTAATCTACTCAGCATTGAGTATGAGTGCCACTTGCAGAAATACACGTGCTTACATGCCTTGGCTCCAATCAATAATGTTTTCCATTGTTGTCAAAGCAATGTTTTGCCACACTGACTGCACTTGGGAGCATAATTATTCCTCAAGATTTGCTGCTAGCAACTTCCTTTGCAGTTGCCAACTAATGACATCCAAGATGTGCTCAATGGGAAACAAATCCTGAGGTGCTTCAGGCCATGGTAACAATTAAAAATAATATAGGATGCTCACAGTAGCATGAGCAACATGTGGCCAGGCATTCTTTTGTTTAACATTGATTCTTGAGACACTTTGGAGAATATAACACTGAGCTGTTACTGTAGCTGGAAAGAAGACTAAAGAAGTCCAGCTACTGTAAATTAGGCCACCCCACATCATAGTCACAGGTGTAGGGTTGTTATAATGTTGCCACATGAAAGCCTCTTCTTGGTGTTGCCCACGTAGTCTCCAGATGGAATGGATGTCTATTTGTGATGAGCGAGCATGCTCAGATAAGGTGTTGAGCGAGCATGCTAGGATAAGTTGTTGAGCGAGCATGCTCAGATAAGGTGTTGAGCGAGCATGCTAGGATAAGTTGTTGAGTGAGCATGCTCAGATAAGGTGTTGAGCGAGCATGCTCAGATAAGGTATTGTCCGAGCATGCCTGAGTGTTATCTGAGTATTGTGGGTGTTCGAGTAATGTGTTTGAGTCCCGGTAGCTGCATGATTTGCAGATATTAGGCAGCAGCAACACATCTGGTATTGCCTGTTTGTTAGGCAATCCTCGCACGTGTTGCGACTGTATGTCAGCCGCAAATCATGCAGTCGCGGGCACTCAAACAAAATACTTGAGTACGTTTATTCTATGTTATGTGGCAAAACTTGATAGAGAGTCGATATTGACTTTTAGGATTGATACTTCCTATAGGTGGCACTAGAGTTCTAGTCCTCTTCCTCTCTGGAAAGACAATTAGGAATTACATGAAAATGTCATCAGTGACACTGTGCTTCAGAAGAAGTATAAAGCTTGCTTCAGATGCCCATCAAATGTATTAATTAGGGTACAGATAGACAGAATATATAACATTTATGGATTCTAAATCTTTCTAGTGCCAAAAGTGCAATTGTTTCTACCTTACATATATTCTAATTAGGATTGTGGACGTCTGCATTACATTCTTTGAATCATTATGGCTACCACTAGTTCCTATAATGTGTCATATTCCACACTATCTACTATATAATTGTCTAAAGGTCACTTCCGTCTGTCTGTCTTTCTGTCTGTCTGTCACGGATATTCATTGGTCGCGGCCTCTGTCTGTCATGGAAATCCAAGTCGCTGATTGGTCGTGCCAAAACGCCCATGACCATTGCCATGACCAATCAGCAACGGCCATAGTCTGGCAGCGAAATGGCCGCTGCTTTACTGCCCTGCAGTCAGCGCTGAGCGCTCACACAAGGTTAATGCCAGAGTTAATGGACCACGGTGTAATGCACTCTGTTAACCCAGCTATTAACCCTGTGTGACCAACTTTTTACTATTGATGCTGCGTATGCAGCATCAATAGTAAAACGATCTAATGTTACAAATAATAATAATAATAAAAAAGGTTATTCTCACCGTCTGACGTCGCCTGCTGTCCTCGGCAGTGCAAGCGGCAGGTTCCGGTGCCAAGGATGCTCTGCGAGAAGAACCTGCCATGACGTCCCGGTCATGTGACCGCGACGTCATCACAGGTCCTGCGCTCATACCAACCCTGGGACTGGAAGCTGCCACGTGCACCGCACACAGGCGCCAAGACTTCAAGGGGTCTTCGGAAGGTGAGTATATGTTTATTTTTTATTTTAAGTCTTTTTTAACCACGCATATAGTGCCCACATTGCTATATACTACGTGGCCTGTGTTACATACTGTGTGGGCTCTGTTATATACTACATATCTGTGCTATATACGATGTACAGCAGCTGGGCAATATACAACGTGACTGTCCAATATACTACGTGGCTGTGCAATATACTACGTGCTCTGTGCTCTATACTATGTAGCTGTGCCATATACTATGTGGCTGTGTCGGTTCTGTTATATACTACATCGACTGTGCAATATACTATGTGGCTATGTTATATACTACGTGGCTCTGCTATATACTCTGTGGCTGACCAATACACTACGTGCCTGTGCAATACACTATGTAGCTGTGCAATACACTACGTGGCTATGTTATATACTACGTGGCTGTGTTATATACTACATACCTCTGCTATATACTATGCATGCAGTGTTACATACTACGTAGCTCTGTTATATACTACGTTGGTTGTGTTATATACTACGTCACTGTGCAATATAGTACGTAGCCTGTGCTATATATTACCTACATATTCTAGAATACCCGATACGTTAGAATCGGGCCACCATCTAGTATTCCATAAATGTCTAATGAATCGGGATTCCACCTCTAGGACCTTTACGTATAAAAAGGAGTCTAAATTACTGAATTAATGCACATATCAGAAGAAAACTTTTACCAGTATGTCAAATGGTGAGGTGGCCACATTCAGATAAGTTAGGGAAAGTTTCTGCAACTTTTATGGAGTTAGAAAGCATAATACATCTCCTCATTGAAATTAACACCATAAGTTTACAATTTTAATCAGCCAGCAAGGGTCAGTAGACTCCATGCTTCTGATAGGTTGGTCTCTCAATGAGGCCCTTATGGCAAATTTGGTGACTCTGCTAGAATGTTTTATATGAGAATTAACCCTTAAGAAAACCTAACAAAAGTGACTGAATAATCGGGTATCGGCCGATATTTGCGGTATCGGAATTCCGATACCAAATTCCGATACTTCCCGCGTATCGGATACCGGAATCGGAAGTTCCCAGAATTCAAACTGAACGCAGCAGCCAATGAGGAATGATTGGAAGTGTGGGCACATCCTGTTTAGCATGGTGGGCATGTAAGTACTGGCAAGGCTGTGATTGGCTGCTGAAATGTCACTCTGCACTATAAAAAACGCTGCCGCCATTTTGCGCTCACTCTGCTGTGATTTCAGTTAGGGACAGGACGCTGTGTTCTAACTGAGGGCCAGTTGAAATAGCTAATTGCTTTATTTTCCTTTCCAAAGGCTAATTTAGCAAAACGCTGTGTGTTCTTCACTGTTCACCTTGCTCTTGCCTTGCAGCGCTGTTTTAATAGCATTCTGCAAGGTCTCTGTGTGTGTGTGTGTGCAGCTCACTCTGTAGTCTGTGTGCAGCCATATACCCGGTTGTATTCAGCTCAGGGGGGGTTCACACTGCCTCACACAGTTGTCCTTTTTTGCTCATAGTGCAGCCTGCTGCACATTTTTTCTCAAATTTCCTATTAGTGTTTTTCCACCCATCTCCAGCTAAATTGTGGAAAAACACTACATAGGATAACCTAGAGGGGAGTTTTTGGGCCTTGCAGCGCCGTTTACGGCTGTCTGCACGGTCTCCGTGTGAGCCCAGCTCGCCCTGTAGTCTGTGTGCAGCCATAGGCGGTTGGATTCAGCTCAGAGTTCATTACTGCCTCATACCTTGAGAAAAATTTTCCTTTTTTTCAAATAGTGCAGCCTGTTTAAAATTCAAAAAAAAAAATTCCTATTAGTGTTTTTACACCCGTCTCCAGCTAAATTGTGGAAAAACACTACATAGGATAACCTAGAGGGTGTTTATTGGGCCTTGCAGCGCCGTTTACGGCTGTCTGCACGGTCTCTGTGTGAGCGCAGCTCGCCCTGTAGTCTGTGTGCAGCCATAGCCAGTTGGATTCAGCTCAGGGTGCGTTACTGCCTCATACCTTGAAAAAAAAATTCCTTTTTTTCAAATAGTGCAGCCTGTTTAAAATTTTAAAAAAAAATTCCCTATTAGTGTTTTTCCACCCGTCTCCAGCTAAATAGTGGAAAAACACTAAATAGGATAACCTAGAGGAGGTTTTTTGGGCCTTGCAGCGCCGTTTACGGCTGTCTGCACGGTCTCCGTGTGATTTAAACTAGCTCTGTAGCCCGATCTGCAAAAAAAAAAAAAAGTAAAGTTCACCAAACACAACTGAACACTTGTGTAGGCCACATTTGAAAAATAATAAAGTTTAGTCCACACTTTACAACATTAGTGTTTCTTACACCTGTTAGGAGGAGCATTTCAGGAATAAGCACACTAAGGCCTTAGTACTTTTCTGCTTATCTTTATCTGTCAACCAAGATGAAGAGGGCAGGGAGTAAGGCACGTGGGCGTGGGCGCGGAGCAGGGAGAGGAGCAAGGAGAGGACGTGGTAATTCTGTGCCTGCTGCGGGCGCCGGTGACTCGTCGTCACTCAGTTTCAGCAGGGAACAGTCCTTCATGCGCAGCTTTGTCGGAGAGCGCCGTGCACCGCTGCTGCGTGAAGACCAAATTGAAGCCGTTGTCGGGTGGATGGCAGCTAACGCCTCGGCGTCGACTTCAGTTAGTGCCACATCCTCTCAGGCACAGACCACTGGAGAGCAGCCATCTGTCTCTTCACCACCTGCCAAATTGGCCAGGCAGTCAGAGAGCCCAGGACAGGAGCCGTCTCTACTTCTGTTCTCTGAATCTCTTGGCTTGGAAACAGGGGGCCAGCCAAGCAGCATTGGAGAAATGGAAGAAGAGGCAGTGTGCAGTGATGCCCAACAGCTTTGTCTCTCTGACTCTGAAGAGGCGGGTGGGCCAGTGCCTCTGGTGACCACAGCGCAGTACGCATCTGATGATGAAACTCAGGTGCCGCTTTCTGGTGCGTACTGTGCTGCCGAGACTACCCAGAAGGAGCAGTTGGTGGCAGAGGGTAGTGGAGATGATGAGGTCGTTGACCCATCGTGGCGTGAGGAACAGGAAGGTGGTGGGAGCAGCTCTGAGGAAGAGATTCCCCTTACGGGCCAAAGAGGGAGAGGGAGGGGGAAGACTGCGGAGCCTGTAGCCTCCACTTTGGCACCCGTTAGGAGCCTGTCTCTTTCCAAAGCCAAAAAGGGCGCTCCCAAGACTTGCAGTGCCTGGTCCTTTTTTGACACAGTTGCAGATGACATTTGTTTTGTCAAATGCAAGCTGTGTCATCAGAAAGTAAAAAGAGGGAAAAATGTCAGCAACCTCAATACCACAAATATGTGGAAACATGTGCGGACCAGGCACGCGGTAGAGTTACAGAAACAGACTGAAGATGTAGGCCAACCAACAGCGGCAGCTACCACCTCTACAGCTCGTGTTGCCTCTTCCTCCAGCTCACGCACAGCTGGTTTGGCTTCCTCCCAGGATCGCCATGGAAGAACCTCTGGCACTGTTGTCCAGAGACCTTGTGTAATTCCACCCACAGCACCATGTTCCCAGTCATCCTCACACTCCCAGTCTACTCTACAGCCATCGGTAGTACAGGCATGGGAGAAAAGTCGGGCATTCTCGGCCAACCACCCCCGAGCACAGGCTCTGAATGCAGGCATTGCCAAACTGTTGTCCCTGGAAATGCTCTCGTTCAGGCTGGTGGAGATTGACAGCTTCCGTGACTTGATGGCATTGGCAGTCCCACAGTACAAGGTGCCCAGCCGCTTTTACTTCAGCAGGCAAGCTGTCCCTGCCCTGCACAGGCATGTTGAGGGAAGCATAAAACATGCGCTACTGAACGCCGTCAGTAGCAAGGACCACCTCACCACCGATGCGTGGACCGGTCAGCATGGACAGGGGCGATACGTTTCCCTCACTGCCCATTGGGTTAATGTTGTTGAGCCAGGTACAGATCGTGCGAGTGGCGCAGGACGTGTCCTGCCCACTCCAAGGATTGCAGGAATCCAGTCTGTACGCATTGACTCCTCCTCTTACACAAGTTCCTCAGAATCAACTCTGCAGGAGCCGTCACAGTCCACCTCCACATGGACCCGTGAACGTTTACCTATGACCGACATGAGCACAGCCGTGGCCAAACGTCAGGAGGCCGTCTTGAAACTTGTTTCATTGGGGAATCGAAGCCACACAGCGCAGGAGCTCTGGAATGCCATCAAGCAGGAGAGCGATGTGTGGTTACTGCCAGCGAATCTCCAGCCAGGCATGGTAGTGTGTGACAATGGCCGAAATCTGGTGGCAGCTTTGGCCCTTGGCAACCTCACTCACATCCCATGTCTGGCACATGTGCTCAATTTGGTTGTGCAGAGTTTTCTGAGGGACTATCCGGATCTTGATGCCCTGCTGCACAAGGTCCACCTAGAGTGTGCTCACTTGCGGCGTTCCAGCTTGGCCAGATCCCGCATTGCTGCTCTGCAGCGCCGATTCCGCCTTCCGGAACACCGCATCATATGTGACCTACCTACCCGGTGGAATTCCACGTTACATATGTTGGAGAGGTTGTGTGAGCAGCAGCAAGCAGTTATGGAGTACCAGCTGCATCAGGCGCAAAGAAGTCGCAGTCAGCGCCGATCAGACTTCACAACCACAGAGTGGGCCACTATGAAGGACGTCTGCCAGGTTTTGCGTCCTTTTGATTATTCCACGCGGATGGCAAGTGCAGATGATGCACTAGTCAGCATGACTGTCCCCATTATCTGCCTGCTTCAGCAAACTTTGCAAGGGTTAAGGGATGATGTTGTGGAAGAGGTGGAGGATGAGGAGTCACCTTTTCCATCAGCTTCTGGAGAGTCAGCGCCACGTGTTTCCTCACAAAGGGGTACGCAGGGGCCAATTTGTGAGGAGGATGAGGAGGAGTCAATGGAGGAGGAAGAGCTCCATCCAGAGGAGGGAGCGACACAATTGTCCAGTGGTCAGTGTGTACAGCGAGGGTGGGGTGATGACGAGCGGGCAGAGATCATGTCTCAAGCAGGGGACAGCGTTTATGGGCCAGTTGGCAGTCTGCAGCACATGGTGGATTTCATGCTGCAGTGCCTGAGAAACGACCGCCGCATCGACCACATTCTCAACATGCCTGATTATTGGGTGTTCACCCTCCTCGATCCTCGCTACCGGGACAACGTCCAAAACCTCATCCCAGCGTTGACCCTGGAGCGTAAATTGCGGGAGTACCACGACACACTGGTGAATTCCATCATCTTCTCCTGTCCAACTGAGAGGAGTGCTGCTAGTGCTTTACAAAGCAGCTCAGTGCGTCGAGGCAGTGGGGGAGGCTCTGCCCAAAGAGGGAGCAGAAGCAGTGCCTCTGCCCAAGGCAAGCCCAGTATGGCACAACTCTGGCACACTTTTGTGTGCCCGCCCCAAATGTCTACACCATCACCGGCGGCTCCAGTCAGCAGGAGGCAACGGTTCCGTCAGATGGTGACAGACTACATGGCTTGCCCTCTTACTGTACTCCCAGACGGCTCTTCCCCGTTCAAGTTTTGGGTCTCTAAGCTGGATACATGGCCAGAGCTAAGCCAGTATGCATTGGAGGTGCTGGCTTGCCCTGCGGCTAGTGTCTTATCGGAACGTGTCTTTAGTGCCGCAGGTGATGTACTAACATACCGTCACATGCGACTGTCCTCCGATAACGTTGACCGGCTTACTTTCCTGAAAATGAACCAGGCCTGGATCTCGCAGGAATTTGCCACTCCTCTGCCTAAGTAAGTGGGTGTCATCCAGGTCTCCTGCTGTGTTCATCTTTCTACCACCTGAACTGCTATTCCTGGGCTCCAACACCGCCAGTTGCGGCTCAGAAGTGCAGGCTGCACAGTAAAAACATACGACCCAGTGTTATTGGGTTTCAGTAACGTCAGCTGATCCCCAGCTGTGTAGCCGGCAATGTGTCCTGCGACCGCCACGCTGGCACAACAACCTAAATGTAAGGGAACCTGTCCCCCCCCCCCCGTCGTTTGTTACTGAAAGAACCATCTTGTGCAGCAGTAATGCTGCACAAGGAAAAGGTAGCTCTTTTGGTTTAGCTCCTTGCACACGCAGAACTTAACACTTATAAAATGTGTTCACTGATACCGTTATACCGTCCCGGAGCTGGGACTTTCCTTCGTAATGTGACGCAGCACAGCCGTCATTCCTACCCCCTTGGTGCCATACGCTGCCTCCTCAGCATTGTTTTAAGCTGTCACGGAGCCTGCGCTGTTCTGTTATCCCTTGGGCATGCCCTATTTGCGCTGCCTGTCTTCTGACATAATTTCGTGTCAGGCTGGCTGCGCCTGTGCGGCTGCGCTGCCCGAGATCCCGCCTCGCAGTGTCTTCTGATTGAGTCACACTGCGGGCCTGGGATCCATGGGCATGCGCAGTGCATATCTTCCCCTCGGTCTCTCGCTCATTTCCCTCCGCCTTCTTTAGACTGTGCGCCGTCAGCTGATCCCTAATAGCATGCCACGGCCGTGACACCGCACAGTCTGAAGAAGAGGGAAGGAGGGGAGTGAGAGTCGAGTATATGCACTGCGCATGCCCATGGATCCAAGGCCCGCAGTGGGATTACGTTAGACGAGACTGCGAGGTGGGATCTGGAGCAGCGTGGACGCACAGGCACTGACAGCCTGACACCAAATTATGTCAGAAGACAGGCAGCGCTAATTGGGCATGGCCAAGGGCTAACAGAACAGCGCAGGCTCCGTGACAGCTTAAAACAACGCTGAGGAGGCAGCGCACGGCACCAAGGGGATAGGAATGACAGCTGTGCTGTGTCCCATTACGAAGGAAATTCGCACCTCCGGGACGGTTGAACGGTATAAGGGGACACATTTTTAGTGTTTACTTCAGTGTTTGCAAGGAGCATAATTAAAAGAGCAACCTTTTCCTTTTGCATCCTTAGTGCTGCACAAGATGGCTCTTTCAGCTACAAACGTCTTGGGGGGGGTTAAAGGTTCCCTTTCAACTTGCTCCAATCAGGCTTCGGCCTACACTCTGTTCCTCTGCTCCTCCTGCTGACCCTGGGCTCTAACACCGCCAGTTGGTGCCTGGAAGTGCTGTGTGCACAGTTAACAGTCGCTCCTCTGTTATTGGGGTTCAGTAACGTCAGCTGATCCCCAGCTGTGTGTGCGGCAATACCTCCAATCTGCTCCTCCTGCTGTCCCTGGGCTCTAACACCGCCAGTTGGTGCCTGGAAGTGCTGTGTGCACAGTTAACAGTCGCTCCTCTGTTATTGGGGTTCAGTAACGTCAGCTGATCCCCAGCTGTGTATCCGGCAACGTGTCATGCGACCGCCACGCTGGCACAACTAAAATGTAAGGGGACCTGTCCCCCCCCCCCCTAGGCGTTTGTTACTGAAAGAGCCACCATGTGCAGCACTAATACTGCACAAGAGAAAGGTCGCTCTTGAAATTATGCTCCTTGCAAATGCTGAACTACACACTCATGTAATGTGTCCCCTCACACCGTCCAACCGTCCCCGAGGTGGGACTTTCCTTTGTAATGTGACGCAGCACAGCCGTCATTGCTACCCCCTTGCCACCGTGCACTGGCTCCTTAGCGTTGTTTGATTCCGTCATGGACCCTGCGCTGTTATGTTATCCCTTGGCCATGCACAGTTTGCGCTGCCCGTCCTCTGACATCATTTGTTGTCGTCCTGGCTGCGCCTGTGCGTCCACGCTGCCCGAAATCCCACCTCGCAGTGTCGTCTAATGTGATCCCACAGTGGGCCTGGTATCCATGGCCATGCGCAGTGCATATACTAGCCTCTCACTCCCCTTCTTCACGCTTCTTCAGACTAGGCGGCGTCAGCTGATCCCTAATAGCATGCCACGGCCGTGACGCTGCACAGTCTGAAGAAGCAGGAAAGAGGTGAGTGAGAGGCGATGATATGCAATGCGCATGCCCATGGATCCCTGGCCCGCAGTGGGACTACATTAGATGACACTGCAATGTTGGATCTCGGGCAGCTTGGACGCACAGGCACTGCCAGCCTGACACCTACATGATGTCAGAAGACGGGCACCGCTAACTGTGCATGGCCAAGGGATAACATTACAGCGCGGGCTCCGTGACAGAACCAAACAACGTTGCGGAGGTGGCGCACGGCACCAAGGGGGTTGGAATGACGGCTTTGCTGTGTCACATTACAAAGGATAGTCCCACTTCCAGGACGGTTTGACAGTGTGAGGGGACACATTATATGAGTGTGTACTTCAGCGTTTGCAAGGAGCATAATTTTCAGAGCCACCATTTGCCATGTGCAGTATTACTGCTGTACAAGATGGCTCTTTCAGCAACAAATGCCTGGGGGGGGGGTTAAAGGTTCCCTTTCAACTTGCTCCACTGCAGGCTTCGGCCTACACTTTGCTCCTCTTTGATTCCCTGGGATTCAACACTGTCAGTTGCCACCTGGAAGTGTTGTCTACACAGAAAAAACACTAGCTGATGTGTCAATGGGGTTCAGCACCGCCAGCTGTTCCCCTGCTGTGTAGTCGGCAACGTGTCCAGCACAAGCCACGCTGGCACAACAGAACAAAAGCTGCCACCAGTGCAGGCTTCGGCCTACACTCTGCTCCTCTCCTCCTCCTGCTGACCCTGGGCTTAAACACCGCTAGTTTTTGCCCGGAAGTGCTAGCTGCACAGAGAAAAACACCAGCCAATGTGTTAGTGGGGTTCAGCAACGCCAGCTGTTCCCCTGCTGTGTAGCCGGCAACGTGACCTGCAAACGCCACGCAGGCACATGAACTGAAATTAAAGGGAACCTGGCCCCACCTCCCCAGGTGTTTCTATGTATAACAGCCACCTAGTACAGCAGTACTGCTGCATTTGTACAAGGTGGCTGATTTTTTATCCTTGCCCACGTAGAATTAAACACGTAAAATATGTGTCTCATTACAGACCATTACAATGTCCCTGAGGTGTGACTTTCCTTTTTAATGACACGCACCACCCCCCTTGGTAGCGCTGCCCGTCTTCTGACATCATTGGTTGGCTGCCTGTGCCTGTGCGTCCGCCCTGCTCGACACAACCCCCCTCGTTTCATATATTTTGGCTGCGAGGGTGTGATTGATGGTCATGTGCAGTGCATATGTTCGCATGTCTTAACTCATTTCCTTCCGCCTTCTTCAGACTGTGTGGCCTCCTGGCCGTGGTAGGCGATAAGGGATCAGCTGAGGCCGCCCAGTCTGAAGCAGGTGTAAGGACATGTGTGAGCGGCAAACATATTTACTGCACAAGGCCACGAATCCCAGCCACGCAGTGTGATTTTTTGAAAACACACTGCGGGCCTGGGATTCATATCCATTGCTAACCGCAACGGCCAACATGAAATGAGGTGAGAAGATAGGCAGCGCTCACAGCGCATGGCCAAGGGATCACAATAGCGCAGACTCCTGTACAGCTAATAACAACGCTCAGGATTCTGCGCCCAGCACCTAGGTGTAAATTTTGACACCTGTGCTGTGTCTCCTTAAAAAGACAAGTCACGCCTCCACTACTGTTAGACAGTATAATGGGCTAAATAGTGTACGTGTTTTATTCAGCGTGTGCAAGGAGCAAACTAAATAGAGCAACCTTTTACTTGTGCAGCATTAATGCTGCACAAGGTGTGGCTCTTGCACCTTGCAACACCTGAGGGGGGGTTACAGGTTACCTTTGAAATTGGTTCAACTAGGCCTTGGCCTACACTCTGCTCCTCTCCTCCTCCTGCTGACCCTGGGCTCTAACACCGCTAGTTTTTGCCCGGAAATGCGAGCTTCACAGAGAAAAACAACAGCCAATGTGTCAGTGGGGTTCAGCACCGCCAGCTGTTCCCCTGCTGTGTAGCCGGCATCGTGTCCAGCACAAGGCACGCTGGCACAACCGACCAAAAGCTGCCACCAGTGCAGGCTTCGGCCTACACTCTGCTCCTCTCCTCCTCCTGCTGACCCTGGGCTATAACACCGCCAGTTGTAGCCTGGAAGTGCTAGGTGCACAGAGAAAAACACCCGCCAATGTGTTAGTGGGGTTGAGCACCGCCAGCTGTTCCCCTGCTGTGTAGCCGGCATCGTGTCCAGCACAAGCCACGCTGGCACAACCGACCAAAAGCTGCCACCAGTGCAGGCTTCGGCCTACACTTTGCTCCTCTCCTCCTCCTGCTGACCCTGGGCTCTAACACCGCCAGTTTTTGCCCGGACATGCGAGCTGCACAGAGAAAAACGCCAGTCAATGTGTCAGTGGGGTTCAGCAACGCCAGCTGTTCCCCTGCTGTGTAGCTGGCAACGTGTCCTGCAAATGCCACGCAGGCACATGAACTGAAATTGAAGGGAGCTTGCCCCCCACCCCCAGGTGTTTCTATGTATAACAGCCACCTTGTACAGCAGTACTGCTGCATTTGTACAAGGTGGCTGACTTTTTCTCCTTGCCCACGTGGAACTCAACACGTACAAAATGTGTCTCATTAGAGACCATTACAATGTCCCTGAGGTGTGACTTTCCTTTTTAATGACACGCAGCACCCCCATTGTTAGCGCTGCCCGTCTTCAGACATCATTGGTTGGCTGGCTGTGCCTGTGCGTCCGCCCTGCCCGACACAATGCCCCTCATTGTCTCATATATTTTGACTGCGAGGGTGTGATTGATGGGCACGAGCAGTGCATATGTTCGCCTGTCTTCACTCCCCTCCTTCCGCCTTCTTCAGACTGTGCGGCCTCATGGCCGTGGCAGGCAATAAGGGATCAGCTGAGGTCACCCAATCTGAAGCAGGTGTAAGGACATGTGTGAGCGGCGAACATATTTACTGCACAAGGCCACGAATCCCAGCACCGCAGTGTGACTTTATGGAAAGGCACTGTGGGTCTTGGATTTATGGCCATCGCTAACCGCACCGGCCAACATGAAATGAGGTCATAAGACGGCCTGCACTAACAGGGTATTGCCAAGGGATAACACAAGAGCGCACTCTCCTGTACTGCAAATAACAACAGTAAGGAGTCTGCGCCCAGCACCTAGGTGTAAATTTTGACACCTGTGCTGCGTCTTCTTCAAAAGAAAAGTCACGCCTCCACTACTGTTTGACAGTATAATGGGCTAAATAGTGTACGTGTTTTATTCAGCGTGTGCAAGGAGAATAATTAAGAGAGCAACCTTTTACTTGTGCAGCATTAATGCTGCACGAGGTGTGGCTCTTGTACCTTGCAACACCTGAGGGGGGTTAAAGGTTACCTTTGAAATTGGTTCAACTAGGCTTCGGCCTACACTCTGCTCCTCTCCTCCTCCTGCTGACCCTGGGCTCTAACACCGCCAGTTTTTGCCCGGACGTGCTAGCTGCACAGAGAAAAACACCAGCCAATGTGTTAGTGGGGTTCAGCACCGCCAGCTGTTCCCCTGCTGTGTAGCCGGCATCGTGTCCAGCACAAGCCACGCTGGCACAACCAACCAAAAGCTGCCACCAGTGGAGGCTTCGGCCTACACTCTGCTCATCTCCTCCTCCTGCTGACCCTGGGCTCTAACACCGCTAGTTTTTGCCCGGAATTGCGAGCTGCACAGAGAAAAACACCAGCCAATGTGTTAGTGGGGTTCAGCACCGCCAGCTGTTCCCCAGCTGTGTAGCCGGCAACGTGACCTGCAAACGCCACGCAGGCACAGCAGAACAAAAGCTGCCACCAGTGCAGGCTTCGGCCTACACTCTGCTCCTCTCCTCCTCCTGCTGACCCTGGGCTCATAACACCGCCAGTTTTAGCCTGGAAGTGCTAGCTGCACAGAGAAAAACACCAGCCAATGTGTCAGTGGGGTTCAGCACCGCCAGCTGTTCCCCAGCTGTGTAGCCGGCAACGTGACCTGCAAACACCATGCAGGCACATGAACTGAAAATGAAGGGAGCCTGCCCCCCACCCCCAGGTGTTTCTATGTATAACAGCCACCTTGTTCAGCAGTACTGCTGCATTTGTACAAGGTGGCTGAGATTTTCTCCTTGCCCACGTGGAACTCAACACGTACAAAATGTGTCTCATTGAGACCATTCCACTGTCCCTGAGGTGTGACTTTCCTTTTTAATGATACGCAGCACCCCCCTTGGTAGCACTTCCCGTCTTTTGACATCATGGTTAGCTGGCTGCGCCTGTGCATCCGCCCTGCGTGAAACAACGCCCCTCGTTGTCTTATTTATTTTGTCAGCGAGGGTGTGGTTTATGGGCACGAGCAGTGCATATGTTCGCCTGTCGTCACTCATCTCCTTCCGCCTTCTTCTGACTGTGCAGCCTCATGGCCGCGGCATGCGAAAAGGGATCAGCAGAGGCCGCCCAGTCTGAAGCAGGTGTAAGGACGTGTGTGAGCGTCGAAAATATTTACTGCTCAAGGCCACGAATCCCAGCACCGCAGTGTGACTTTATGAAAAGGCACTGTGGGTCTGGGATTTATGGCCATCGTTAACCGCAGCGGCCAACATGAAATGAGGTCATAAGACGGGCAGCGCTAACAGGGCATTGCCAAGGGATAACACAAGAGCGCAGACTCCTGTACAGCAAAAAACAACACTCAGGAAGCTGCGCGAAGCACAAAGGCGTTATTTGGGACACCTATGCTGCGTCTCCTTAAAAATACAAGTCACGCCTCAACTACAGTTTGACTGTAGAATGGGCTAAATTGTGTACGTGTTGCATTCAGCGTGTGCAAGTAGAAAAATTAATAGAGCAACCTTTTACTTGTGCAGCATTAATGCTGCACAAGGTGTGGCTCTTGTACTTTGTAACACCTGAGGGGGGGTTAAAGGTTACCTTTGAAATTGGTTCAACTAGGCTTCGGCCTACACTCTGCTCCTCTCCTCCTCCTGCTGCCCCTGGGCTATAACACCGCTAGTTTTTGCCCGGAAGTGCTAGCTGCACAGAGAAAAACACCAGCCAATGTGTTAGTGGGGTTCAGCACCGCCTGCTGTTCCCCCACTGTGTAGCCGGCAAAGTGTCCTGCAAACGCAACGCAGACACAAAGCTGACTCCAGTGCAGGCATCGGCCTACACTCTGCTCCCCCTGCTTACCCTTTGCTCCAACACCGCTAGTTGGGGCTGTAGGAAGACAATCTTTGATAGGCAACGCATCCGGGTTCCAGCACCGCCAGCTGGTTCTCGGCAGTGTTTTTGTCACAGGTACTCCCTCATGCCAAACCTGGTTCTAGCACCGTCAGCTGTTTCCGGGTAGTGTCAAGCTCACTGAGACGCCTATGCTTGCCCCGTCGTGGTGCGTTTGGGTTAGCCAACTCCAGGGTGCCTCCAGTTTAGGAGCTTCCTATGTGGGCTGCGTGAACTGGTAGTCAAGGCTGGTTCTGTAGTGCCAGTAGGCCCTGCTCCCCCTGTAGGACTGTTGGGGTTCGGTAACTGCGGCTGCTTCGCGGCCTAGCTGTTCTCTCCTCTCCTGTGGGCCTTGGGGTCCACCACCTGGTTCCAGCACCGTCAGCTGGTTCCGGGCCGAGCCTTTGGCTTAGGTGCCTCCTCCTGGGTATCCGAGTTCCGCCAACGTCAGGCGGTCCTTGGTAGTGCTTTTAAGCGCGGGCACCTACAGCTTACTTACCGGGTTCCAGCACCGTCAGCTGGTCCTCGGTCGTGCCATTGGCTCTTGCACACTGGGGCAACCCATCTGGGTTCCAGCACCGCCAGCTGGTTCTCGGCAGTGTTTTTGTCACAGGTACTCCCTCGTGCCAAACCTGGTTCCAGCACCGTCAGCTGTTTCCGGGTAGTGTCAAGCTCACTGAGACGCCTATGCTTGCCCCGTCGTGGTGCGGTAGGGTTAGCCAACTCCAGGGTGCCTCCAGTTTAGGAGCTTCCTATGTGGGCTGCGTGAACTGGTAGTCAAGCCTGGTTCTGTAGTGCCAGTAGGCCCTGCTCCCCCTGTAGGACTGTTGGGGTTCGGTAACTGCGGCTGCCTCGCGGCCTAGCTGTTCTCTCCTCTCCTGTGGGCCTTTGGGTCCACCACCTGGTTCCAGCACCGTCAGCTGGTTCCGGGCCGAGCCTTTGGCTTAGGTGCCTCCTCCTGGGTATCCGAGTTCCGCCAACGTCAGGCGGTCCTTGGTAGTGCTTTTAAGCGCGGGCACCTACAGCTTACTAACCGGGTTCCAGCACCGTCAGCTGGTCCTCGGTCGTGCCATTGGCTCTTGCACACTGGGGCAACGCATCTGGGTTCCAGCACCGCCAGCTGGTTCTCGGCAGTGTTTTTGTCACAGGTACTCCCTCGTGCCAAACCTGGTTCCAGCACCGTCAGCTGTTTCCGGGTAGTGTCAAGCTCACTGAGACGCCTATGCTTGCCCCGTCGTGGTGCGGTCGGGTTAGCCAACTCCAGGGTGCCTCCAGTTTAGGAGCTTCCTATGTGGGCTGCGTGAACTGGTAGTCAAGGCTGGTTCTGTAGTGCCAGTAGGCCCTGCTCCCCCTGTAGGACTGTTGGGGTTCGGTAACTGCGGCTGCCTCGCGGCCTAGCTGTTCTCTCCTCTCCTGTGGGCCTTCGGGTCCACCACCTGGTTCCAGCACCGTCAGCTGGTTCTCG
This sequence comes from Ranitomeya imitator, assembly GCF_032444005.1. Taxonomy (NCBI): domain Eukaryota; kingdom Metazoa; phylum Chordata; class Amphibia; order Anura; family Dendrobatidae; genus Ranitomeya; species Ranitomeya imitator. The sequence continues at coordinate 117,929,480 of NC_091283.1, read as the reverse complement.
GCAGTGTCTTTTGCTCTTGTACCTTCTGCTCCCCATCCTGGTTCCAGTACCGTCAGCTGGTTCCGGGCAGAGCCTTTGGCTTAGGTGCCTCCTTCTGGGTATCCAAGTTCCACCAACGTCAGGTGGTCCTTGGTAGTGCTTTCAGGCACGGGTACCTCCTGCTTAGTAACCGGGTTCCAGTAACGTCAGCTGGTCCTCAGTAGTTCCATTGGCTCTTGGACCTTCGGCTACCCATCCGGGTTCCAGTACCGTCAGCTGGTTCTCGGCAGTGTCTTTTGCTCTTGTACCTTCTGCTCCCCATCCTGGTTCCAGTACCGTCAGCTGGTTCCGGGCAGAGCCTTTGGCTTAGATGCCTCCTTCTGGGTATCCGAGTTCCGCCAACGTCAGGCGGTCCTTGGTAGTGCTTTTTAGCACGGGTACCTCCTGCTTAGTAACCGGGTTCCAGTAACGTCAGCTGGTCCTCGGTAGTTCCATAGGCTCTTGAACCTTTGGGTAGCAATCCGAGTTCCAGTTCCATCAGCTGGTTCTTGGCATTTTCTCAGCCTTCTTGTACCTTCTGCTACATTTCCAAGTTGAAGACCCTAACGTCGACGACCCGGAAGACCACCCCGATGACGACGACGACGACGACGGCGGAGACGACGATGGCGGAGACGACGACGGCGGAGACGACGACACTGGAGACGACGACCCTGGAGACGACGACCCTGGAGACGACGACATGGAAGACCGAGAAGCAGAAGAACAAGAGGCTGCAGAACAAAGAGCAGAAGAACATTAAGCATAACACTTAATATCAGAGCAAAAGATATTATCTAAATTATATGCAGAAGAAGACTAAGCAGTGTATGGGGTGAGTCCGTTCCTCCTCGTGGTGCCCCTGGATAAAGCCTGATGCTGCAGGCCAAACTGAACGCGGACAAATGTAACTTTTGTGACTGGCAGAACGGAAGGTGTAATCTTCCAACTTTTATAGATAACAACTTCGGGAATGCCTGTCACAAATGAGAATATGATGAAGAAGTAGAATAGGAAGAATAATAACAGTTGAATAAAATGAATATGTAGAATAGGAAGAATAATAATAGTTGAATAAAATGAATATGAAGAATGTATTAAAAAAAAAAGGTAAAGGATGAAGAAGAAGATGAATAAGGTGAAGAAGAAGTTGATGTCAAAGATGCTGATGATGATGAAGATGAAAATGTGGGAAAAGTAAAAAAAAAAGAAGGGGAAGGGCGTGGAATAGTGAAACATCAATATCTGACAAAATAAAACAAAAATTTACATAGTCAATATCTTTGTCACTCCGAACGTCTTTAAAAAAAAAACAAAACATGCTATTCTATTTGATTGGGCTAAACCTCTATGACTTTAATGTCTCCGCCACCTCCCCAAATACATCCTGCATTATTCTTAGTTGTTTTCCTTCATGTAGAATGAACCTACAAGGAAAGAAAGGGTTTATTTTAATTCCGATATTTTGGTCCCATTGACTTGCATTGGGATCGGGTATCGGTATCGGCGATATCCGATATTTTTTGAATATCAGGCAATCCTATCCGATACCGATACTTTCCGATATCGGAAGGTATCGCTCAACACTATATATCAGCAGAAAATACCTGGAGACTCCAAACTCCTCTAAATGTTAACCCCTTCATGACCTTTGGATTTTTCGTTTTTCCGTGATCATTTTTCACTCCCCTCCTTCCCAGAGCCATACCTTTTTTACTTTTCCGTCAATTTGGCCATGTGAGGGCTTATTTTTTGCGGGACGAGTTGTACTTTTGAACGACATCATTGGTTTTAGCATGTCGTGTACTAGAATATGGAAAAAAAAATTCCAAGTGCGGTGAAATTGCAAAAAAAGTGCTATCCCACACTTGTTTTTTGTTTGGCTTTTTTGCTAGGTTCACTAAAAGCTAAAACTGACCTGACATTATGATTCTCCAGGTCAGTACGAGTTCATAGACACCTAGCATGACTAGGTTATTTTTTACCTAAGTGGTCAAAAAAATTCCAAACTTTGCTAAAAAAAAAAAAAATTGCGCCATTTTCTGATTCTCGTAGCGTCTCCATTTTTCATGATCTGGGGTCCGTTGAGGGCTTATTTTTTGCGTGCCGAGATGACGTTTTTAATGATAGCATTTTGGTGCAGATACGGTCTTTTGATCGCCCGTTATTGCATTTTAATGCAATGTCGTGGCGACCAAAAAAACGTAATTCTGGCGTTTCGCATTTTTTTTCTCGCTACGCCGTTTAGTGATCAGGTTAATGCTTTTTTTAATTGATAGATCGGGCGATTCTGAGCGCGGCAATACCAAATATGTGTAGATTTGATTTTTTTTTATTCATTTATTTTGATTGGGGCGAAAGGGGGGTGATTTAAACGTTTATATTTTTTTTATTTTTTTCACATTTTTTTAAACTTTTTTTTTTTTACTTTTGCCATGCTTCAATATCCTCCATGGGAGGCTAGAAGCAGGCACAGCACGATCGGCTCTGCTACATAGCAGCGATCTCCTGATTGCTGCTATGTAGCTGAAAATCAGGTGTGCTGTGAGCGCCGACCACAAGGTGGCGCTCACAGCTGCCGGGGATCAGTAACCATAGAGGACTCAAGGACCTCTATGGTCACTATTCTGAAGCATTGCCGACCTCCGATCATGTGACGGGGGTCGGCGATGCGATCATTTCCGGCCGCCCAGCCGGATGCGGAAGTTAAATGCCGCTGTCTGCGTTTGACAGCGGCATTTAACTAGTTAATAGGTGTGGGCAGATCGCGATTCTGCCCGCGCCTATTACGGGCACATGTCAGCTGTTCAAAACAGCTGACATGTCCCGGCTTTGATGCGGGCTCACCGTGGAGCCCTGCATCAAAGCAGGGGATCTGACCTCGGATGTACTATCCCGTCCGTGGTCAGAAAGGGGTTAAAAAAGCAAAAATTTATCCAGGTGAAATAGACTTTTGAAAAAGCGCAAATTAGAAGAATTTGTTGCAAATAAAAAAACAAGTGAAAAACATAAAAAAACTAATAACCAAAAAAACTGGTGCAAATGCAATAACGAATCGGGCCCACAGTCTATTTCTATTCCGACATTTTGGAATTTATCTTTATGTGCCTAAACCCTATAGTCAGCAGCACTTTGTTTTCTTCTCTTACACATAATGAGATATTTCATTATACAAAGACTGATCGTTTTAAAGCTCAGGCAAAGAATTACTATAAATCCCTACTGCTGTATCCATCATACTGACTGAGAAGAAACTGCATATGACTTGAGGATAATGGGCCAGATTATAAGAAAACACAGACCTTGCAGAATTCACATCACATTAAAGAATAGCAGTCTGATTCTTAGAAGTCTAGGCCGCACTTTTTTCCCCTCTCACTTTGCTCAAGCTCCACTTGTGATTGCCAAGGCGCTTCACATGATCAATATCTAGTTGGCCTTGTCAGATAGATGATAAAGGCTCATACAAGTAGAGCTAAGTGACCTTTGTTCGAATGACTTAATGTTTTTATTCCACTAGAGATGCCTCTTCTTCTGACCTTTCTATCAGTTTACTGTCAAGCAAAGCTTTCTCATTTGTACTAAGCAACTGCATGAAACAACATAGTTTTGCAGATTTTTTTCCTGGCAACTATGAGCATTAAAAAATGTAATAGTTGAAAGGGATTTTTGATCAACATTTTATCAGCACAGAATGGTGGCCGAAATGGCGTCTTGGAATATAAAGGTCACAGAATAACAAGGCTTACTGAAGAAAAACATAAGAGACATTCGCTTGTATTATGCTTCTAAACTGATGATGGATAAAAGTATTAAAGAAGAGAGGTCTAAGAAAGAAAAGCAACACCATTTATTACATGGAATGTTCAAGAGTTTATTTCAAGAGAATCATATTTGCTTAAAGGTAACCTACCAAGTCCTCAAACGCTATTAACTTGCAGATATGAGGTTCATCTGAAAGTGTATAGCGTTCCAAGGCTTCCTGGCCACCCTACAGAAAGTGCGGCTACTGGGAGAAAATGAACTTTATTCCTTCCAGGGGACGCAAGATTTACATTACAGAGACATGTCCAAAGTGGCTTCAGTCATCCCTCACTACATAGTGAGGGATGGATATAAGCATTTCCCAGCGTTGTGATTAATAGCTCAATCTGCAGAGCATCTACGTGGAGCAAGCCACAATTAAAGTGCCGGGACAGGAGGAGAACCACTGCTAACAATGCTGTCGGCAGTGAATGAAGCCACTATGGGAGCAACTCTATGAGTAAAAGCCGATGGATCCCGAGGAAGCAGAGGATTAAAGCTCATTTTTTTCTGGTAACTCTGCTTTGAGTTAGGCTGTAAGCATGGAATGTTATTAATTTTCAGATTAACCCTGTATACAGTCATGGCCAAAAGTGAAGAAATTATTTCAGAAAATTAAGTATTTTTCCCGGAAAATTATTGCACTTACAGTTGTTTTGTTAAACACATGTCAATTTCCTTTGTTAGTTTGAATGTGAGTTCATAGTATTTGGAGATATAATGTTCCTTTCAAATTAAATTATAATTTTCATTCTAAAGAGTAAGCACTTAAAAATATGCAAATGCACTGTTTGCATTGAATTGACTAATGTTCAAATTTCTGAAATCCTACCCAGCCATGATTGCTGCAAAACATATTGAATCTAAACGTCTCTTAAATAGAACATGCCTAACAATGTAAAGTAGTGAAAAGGTTTCATAAAGCAACACGTGATGCCACATTCTAAAGAGATTCACAAGCAAATAAACCAGGTCACTAAAATGTATCTGTCTGGAAAATTTTACAAAGCCAGTGCTAAGATTGTAAGACTTCACTGGACACAGTGAGTGCCATTATTCAGAAAATGGTAAAAAGTTTGAAACATTGTTGATCCTGGTCATGAGTGGCGAGTCTACCACAATTACACCAAGCGCGCAAGGTCAAAAGTCATGAAAGAACTCACAAGATCATCTAAGTAACTGCATATCTTCCTTGCACTAGTAATGTCAGGCTATGCAATTTCATAAAAAGAGATTTGCAAGGTACAAACCACTACCCATCAAAACAACACAAAAGGTCATCTTAAATTGACAAAAAAAATCTAGCTGATCCTCAAGACATTTAGGCCAATATTCTATAGGCTGAAAAGTCAATACTGACACTGATTGAAATGCATGAGTCCTATAATGTATAGCATTCCAACATAAGAATATCATACCTAAAGTCAAACATTGTGATGGTAGAGTGATGGTGTGGGGCCTGCTTTGCTTCTTCAGGAGGTGCATGGCTTGTCATAATGAATGCAACAGAGAATTTTGATGGGACTAATAATCCAGATGAAGAAGATCCACATTTAATTTTTTGAGATCTAAGGTTCAAGCTGGGTTATGCAGCAGGAAAATTATGAATCCCTCAATGTCTGTCCATTATTTCATTCTTCTTCCCTAGATTTCTAAAACTTAACATGGACAAAGCAGAATTCATCATCTTTCTCCATCTCATGCGACCCCCTCAATGGACCTATCCATTACAGTAAACAGCTGCCCACAAGCTCGCTGCCTCGGGGTAATCCTTGACACTGATCTCTCCTTCAAACCACATATCCAAGCCCATTCCAGTTCCTGCTGACTTCAAGTCCAAAATATTTCACAAATCCATACATTCCTAAACCAAAAATCTACGCTGTGTGCAGAATTATTGATCAACAACTATGTTCTCATACAACCCAAAAGACTCATAAATATCAAAGCTTAATATTTTTAGAAGTTGGAATGTTTTTTTTTAGATTTGGCTATCTTAGGAGAATATCTGTTTGTGCAGGTAACTATTACTGTGCAGAATTATTAGGCAACTTAATAAAAAAAATATATTCCCATCTCACTTGTTTATGTTCACCCGGTAAACCAATATAACTGCACAAAGTTTAAAAATAAATATTTCAGACATGCAAAAACAAAACCCCAAAAAATTAGTAACCAATATAGCCACTTTTCTTTATGATGACACTCAACAGCCTTCCATCCATAGATTCTGTCAGTTGCTTGATGTGTTTACAATCAACATTGCGTGCAGCAGCCACCACAGCCTCCCAGACACTGTTCTGAGAGGTGTACTGTTTTCCCTCCCTGTAGATCTCACATTTTATGAGGGACCACAGGTTCTCTATGGGGTTCAGATCAGGTGAACAAGGGGGCCATGTCATTATTTTTTCTTTTTTTAGACCTTTTTCTGGCCAGCGACGCTGTGGAGTAGTTGGAGGCATGTGATGGAGCATTGCCTGCATGAAAATCATGTTTTTCTTAAACAATATGACTTGTTCCTGTACCACTGCTTGAAGAAGTTGTCTTCCAGAAACTGGCAGTAGGTCTGGGAGTCAAGCTTCACTCCATCCTCAGCCCAAAAAGGTCCTACAAGTTCATCTTTGATGATACCAGCCCATACCAGTACCCCACTTCCACCTTCCTGGCATCTGAGTCGGAGTGGAGCTCTCTGCCCTTTACTGATCCAGCCTCTGGCCCATCCATCTGGCCCATCAAGAGTCACTCTCATTTCATCAGTCCATAAAACCTTTAAAAAGTCAGTCTTAAGAAATTTCTTGGCCCAGTCTTGATGTTTTATCTTATTTTTCTTGTTCAAAGGTGGTCATTTTTCAGCCTTCCTTACCTCAGCCATTTCCCTGAGAATTGCACACTTTGTGCTTTTAGTTACTCGAGTAATGTTGCAGCTCTGAAATATGGCAATACTGGTGGCAAATGGCATCTTGGCAGCTTCACGCTTGATTTTCCTCAATTCATGGGCAGTTATTTTGCGCCTTTTTTGCCCAATACGCTTCTTGCCTTCCCTGTTGGCTATTTGCCATGAAACACTTGATTGTTCGGTGATCACCCTTCAAAAGTTTGGCAATTTCAAAACTGCTGCATCCCTCTGCAAGACATCTCACAATTTTGAACTTTTCAGAGCCCGTCAAATCTCTCTTCTGACCCATTTTGCCAAAGGAAAGGAAGTTGCCTAGTAATTAAGCACACCTTATATAGGGTTTTGATGTCATTAGACAACACCCCTCCTCATTACAGAGATGCACATCACCTGATTTACTTAATTGGTAGTTGGCTCTCAAGCCTGAACAGTTTGGAGTAGGACAACATGTATAAAAAGTATCATGTGATCAAAATACAACTTGCCTAATAATTCTGCACACGGTGTACAAAAACCCTAGTCCATGCCCTCATCATCTCCCACCTTGACTACTGCAACCTCCTGCTCTGTGGCCTCCCCTCGAACACTCTCGCACCCCTCCAATCTATTCTAAACTCTGCTGCCCGACTAATCCACCTGTCCCCCTGCTATTCCCTGGCCTCTTCCCTCTGTCAATCCATTCACTGGCTCCCCATTGCCCAGAGACTCCAGTACAAAACCTTAACCATGACATACAAAGCCATTCACAACCTGATTCCTCCATACATCTGTGACCTCATCTACTGGTAATTACCTGTACACAACCTCTGATCCTTACAAGATCTCCTTCTCTACTCCCCTCTTATCTCCTCTTCCCACAATCGCATACAAGATTTCTCTCGCGTGTCACCCCCGACTCTGGAACTCTCTACCACAACATATCAGACTCTCACCTAAAATTAAAACCTTCAAAAAGAACCTGAATACCTACCTCTTCTGACAAGCCTACAATCTGCAGTAACCACCAATCAACCAAACCGCTGCAGGACCAGCTCTACCTTCACCCACTGTATTCTCACCTATCCCTTGTAGATTGTGAGCCCTCACAAACTTCAGACATGCCTGCACATGTGCTTTCTTGAGCAGGAGGACCTTGCGGGCACTGCAGGATTTTAAACCTTTACAGGGTATTGTGTTAACAATGGTTTTCTTGGTGACTTTGGTCTCAGCTGCCTTGAGATCATTAACAAATTCCCCTGTGTAATTTCAGGCGGATCTCTTACCTTCCTCTTAATCAAGGATACCCCATGAGGGAAAATCTTTAATGGCGCCCTAGATCGATGTCAATTGACAGTCATTTTGTATTTCTTCCATTTTCTTACTATTGCACCAACAGTTGTCTCTTTCTCACCCAGCGTCTTACTTATGGTTTTGCAGCCCATTCCAGCTTTGTACAGGTCTATGATCTTGTCCCTGACATCCTTATAAAGCTCTTGGGTCTTGCCCATGCTGTAGAGGTTAGACTGTCATGGTTAGGACATGGTTAATGTCCTGTTCTCTCAGGGTTAATGTTGTTGGCCTCTCTTTCAAGATGGGAGGGTGTTTATACTCACTCCCAGCTGTGTTTCTCTGTCAGCTATACAGTATGTTCGGATTTAGTCTGTGTGTTTGACCCCTTGAGTGTGTGCTCAGTTTGCATTGTGCATTTTGTTTGATATTCTATCTTTCAATTTTAAAATTAACCTACCCTTGAAATTATAGACTGTTCATGTCTTTTTCAGTGGGCAAACTTACAAACTCAGCAAGGGATCAAATACTTATTTTCCCCACTGTATACCAAAATATAAAATGAATTGCTGCAGCCAGATTTTAAAAAAATCATTGGACTTCCCTAAAAATATAATACAAATTTAACAAATTCTCGTTCTTGCATAAAGGTGATATCAAGAACTCCAGCAACCAATCAGATTTTAGCTTATATTTTTCAGGGTTTTTTCCCATATTTACAAATAAAATAGCAATGAAAATAAAGCAAGTGTAAACATATGGCAGGTTTCTTTTTTCTACACAAAATATATATTCCCTATGTAACAAACTAACTCATTGTTGGTTTAATTTATTGAGAGTACAGCTTCTGAATTACCGTTGCCAACGCATCTGTGGTTCCATTTTTCCTCATGATATAGTCTCACAGGTGGACCACAATCTGTCTCTAGACTAAACATATTTTGCCTGATTATTCTGCAATGTAAACTCCTCTTTCTGGAAGCCGGGACTGGCATATAGGAATTTTCTGCTCCAGCCAGTGATGCCTAAAGGTATTTATATAGAGACAGGTGTAAGGGAAATTGAGACACTGAAACTGTTTTGAAATAATCATGCCCTCTCCAAGGCAAACTATCTAAAAGAAGAACACATGGATTGACAGATGTTACAGGCATTGTAGTAGTTCACACGTCAGAAGGGTATGCTTTTGGTTTTACATATCATTGTATACTTTGATTGTTCTTAATAACTGACACAAGCAAAAACTTAACAAATTTTCAACATTTAATATAAAACTATTAACATTTCCAGGATCACTTTTTAAAACTGCAATGGATTATCATTTTTTAATTTTTTATTTTTAGTCATGTCAGATAAATTATTTTCATTATTATTAATCTATTTACATATTTGACATCATGCTGCTCTCAGATGGGATATTAAAAACTTGTGATTGATTCCTATATATACTACACATGTAAAGAGAATTCACATACATAAAAAATACAAGCGTAATAAGCAAAAAGTGAAAGACTGGTACTGAGGAAAAGAGGACCCTACACTCATGGGCTTACAAGGTATTTGTGATAGAAAAAGATCTAATCTATTGTTTCCAAATTTTAATCAGAGTCATCTTTGTTTGGTAGATAGGGATGAGCAGACCCGTAGAAGTTTGGATTCTGATACTAGAACTCTACCCGAACTTGAACCAGAAGACAAACCCCATTGAAAACAATGGAATTCTGAACTTTTCTGCTGGAAAATATTCTCTCTCTCCTACTGGACTTCCCCCAAAGCTCTGAACATTGCAACAGACTTCTGGAAAAACGTCCGTGTATGGCATTTAGCACCATACACTAACTGTTCAATATGAAACCCGAATTTAAGGGTTTGCTCAACCCTATTGGTGGACAAAAATCTTAGTTCAGATGAAAGAAAAAGACACTTTTCATATGTATCTATTGCTCCAAAAATAATATAGTTTTTCCATTCTGTTAGGGTTGTGCCAAAAAGTTCAAATTTAATATTTTCGTCCAGGAAAATATTACAATATGTGTAGTAAGTGTACATATGGGGAATAAAGCATCGTTAACTTTGAGCTTTGAGCAATGTTACTTAAAGATCAGGATTCTAGAAGTCTTCTTTTGTAAAATATTTATCTAAACTTTAGCTCCCATTTATTATCCCCTACATGACACTGGGTATTTTCATTTTTTTGTTTTCATTTTTCGCTCCCCTCCTTCAAAGAGCCATATCTTTTTTATTTTTCCATCAATATGGCCATGTGATGGCTTATTTTTGGTGGAACGAGTTGTACTTTTGAACAAAATAATTGGTTTTAGCATTTCATGTACTAGAAAACAGGAAAAAATTCCAAGTGCGGTGAAATTGAAAAAAAGTGCAATCCCACTCTTGTTTTTTGCTTGACTTTTTTGTTAGGTTCACTAAATGCTAAAACTGACCTACAATTTTGATTCTCTATGTATTTACAAGTTCATAGACACCAAATATGTCAAGGTTATGTTTTATCTAAGTGATGAAAAAAAATTCCAAACTTTGCTAAAAAAAAATTAAAATTGCCATTTTCCGATACCTGTAGCGTCTATATTTTTCGTGATCTGACGTAAAGTAAGGGCTTATTTTTTGCATGCTGAGCTGATGTTTTTAATGATACCATTTTATTGCAGATACGTTCTTTTGCTCGCCTGCTATTGCATTTTAATGCAATGTAGTGGCGACCAGAAAAATGTAATTCTTCCATTTCAAATTTTCTTCTCGCTACGCCATTTAGCGATCAGGTTAATCCTTTTTTTATTGATAAATCTGGCAATTCTGAAAGCGGCGATACCAAATAATATGTGTATATTTGATTTTTTTTATTGTTTTATTTTGAATGGGGTGAAAAGGGGGTGATTTAAACTTTTATATTTTTTAAATTTTTCATATTTTTTTAAACATCTTTTTTTTTACTTTTGCCATGCTTCAATAGCCTCCATGGGAGGCTAGAAGCTGGCACAACTCGATCGCCTCTGCTGCATAGAGGTGATGCACAGATCACCTCTATGTAGCATAGTTACAGCATTGCTATGAGCGCCAACCACAGGGTGATGTTCATAGCAATCCGGCATCAACAACCAGAGGTCTCAAGGAGACCTGTGATTGTCATGCCGATGCATCCCTGACCCCTGATCATGTGATGGGGTCAACGATGAGCGCATTTCCAGCCGGATGGCTGGAAGCGATAGTTAAATGCCGCTGTCACCATTTGGCAGCGGCATTTAACTAGTTAATAGCAGCGTGTGGATCGTGATTCCACCCTTCACTATTGCAGGCACATGTCAGCTGTTCAAAACAGCAGACATGTCCTGGCTTTGATGTGGGCTCAGTGCCGAAGCCCACATCAAAGCAGGGGATCTGACCTCGGATGTACTATCCCATATGAGGTCAGAAAGGGGTTAACCAAGGGGTAAATTGTAGAGTTCCTTTTTGTTATTAGTGCTCTATAGTAAATTGAGACAACTGATCTTTTCTAGAGACTAGGAAAATAGCCCAGGCAAAGTATAGTTTAGTCTTTTGTCCTTTGAAAAAAAAATGTGCATACAAGGAACTAAAAATTCCAATGTTATCTAATGGGTCCTCCTTGAAGGGCTATTCCCTTCTCAGCCAACTGTAGCAGAAAGGGGAATAAATCTGTCTATTGCCAACCACTGAAGGGAGAGCTTTGGACATGGCTAATACTGACTCTGCTACACTGTTTAATATTACTATTATTATTTATTATTATAGCACCATTTATTCCATGGCACTTTACATGTGAGGAGGGGTACACATAATAAAAACAAGTACAATAATCTTAAACCATACATGTCACAACTGGTACAGGAAGAGAGAGGACCCTGCCCACGAGGGCTCACAATCTACAAGGGATGGGTAAAAATACAGTAGGCGAGGGTAGAGCTGGCCATGCAGTGGATTGGTCTATCGGTGGTTACTGCAGGTTGTAGGCTTGTCGGAAGAGGTGGGTCTTCAGGTTTTTTTTGAAGGTTTCGATGGTAGGCGAGAGTCTGATATGTTGTGGTAGAGGGTTCCAGAGTAGGGGTGATGCGCGAGAGAAATCTTGTATGCGATTGTGGGAAGAGGAGATAAGAGGGGAGTAACATAGTAACATAGTTAGTAAGGCCAAAAAAAAGACATTTGTCCATCCAGTTCAGCCTATATTCCATCATAATAAATCCCCAGATCTACGTCCTTCTACAGAACCTAATTGTATGATACAATATTGTTCTGCTCCAGGAAGTCATCCAGGCCTCTCTTGAACCCCTCGACTGAGTTCGCCATCACCACCTCCTCAGGCAAGCAATTCCAGATTCTCACTGCCCTAACAGTAAAGAATCCTCTTCTATGTTGGTGGAAAAACCTTCTCTCCTCCAGACGCAAAGAATGCCCCCTTGTGCCCGTCACCTTCCTTGGTATAAACAGATCCTCAGCGAGATATTTGTATTGTCCCCTTATATACTTATACATGGTTATTAGATCGCCCCCAGTCGTCTTTTTTCTAGACTAAATAATCCTAATTTCGCTAATTTATCTGGGTATTGTAGTTCTCCCATCCCCTTTATTAATTTTGTTGCCCTCCTTTGTACTCTCTCTAGTTCCATTATATCCTTCCTGAGCACCGGTGCCCAAAACTGGACACAGTACTCCATGTGCGGTCTAACTAGGGATTTGTACAGAGGCAGTATAATGCTCTCATCATGTGTATCCAGACCTCTTTTAATGCACCCCATGATCCTGTTTGCCTTGGCAGCTGCTGCCTGGCACTGGCTGCTCCAGGTAAGTTTATCATTAACTAGGATCCCCAAGTCCTTCTCCCTGTCAGATTTACCCAGTGGTTTCCCATTCAGTGTGTAATGGTGACATTGATTCCTTCTTCCCATGTGTATAACCTTACATTTATCATTGTTAAACCTCATCTGCCACCTTTCAGCCCAAGTTTCCAACTTATCCAGATCCATCTGTAGCAGAATACTATCTTCTCTTGTATTAACTGCTTTACATAGTTTTGTATCATCTGCAAATATCGATATTTTACTGTGTAAACCTTCTACCAGATCATTAATGAATATGTTGAAGAGAACAGGTCCCAATACTGACCCCTGCGGTACCCCACTGGTCACAGCGACCCAGTTAGAGACTATACCATTTATAACCACCCTCTGCTTTCTATCACTAAGCCAGTTACTAACCCATTTACACACAATTTCCCCCAGACCAAGCATTCTCATTTTGTGTACCAACCTCTTGTGCGGCACGGTATCAAACGCTTTGGAAAAATCGAGATATACCACGTCCAATGACTCACCGTGGTCCAGCCTATAGCTTACCTCTTCATAAAAACTGATTAGATTGGTTTGACAGGAGCGATTTCTCATAAACCCATGCTGATATGGAGTTAAACAGTTATTCTCATTGAGATAATCCAGAATAACATCCCTCAGAAACCCTTCAAATATTTTACCAACAATAGAGGTTAGACTTACTGGCCTATAATTTCCAGGTTCACTTTTAGAGCCCTTTTTGAATATTGGCACCACATTTGCTATGCGCCAATCCTGCGGAACAGACCCTGTCGCTATAGAGTCCCTAAAAATAAGAAATAATGGTTTATCTATTACATTACTTAGTTCTCTTAGTACTCGTGGGTGTATGCCATCCGGACCCGGAGATTTATCTATTTTAATCTTATTTAGCCGGTTTCGCACCTCTTCTTGGGTTTGATTGGTGACACTTAATATAGGGTTTTCATTGTTTCTTGGGATTTCACCTAGCATTTCATTTTCCACCGTGAATACCGTGGAGAAGAAGGTGTTTAATATGTTAGCTTTTTCCTCGACATCTACAACCATTCTTTCCTCACTATTTTTTAAGGGGCCTACATTTTCAGTTTTTATTCTTTTACTATTGATATAGTTGAAGAACAGTTTGGGATTAGTTTTACTCTCCTTAGCAATGTGCTTCTCTGTTTCCTTTTTGGCAGCTTTAATTAGTTTTTTAGATAAAGTATTTTTCTCCCTATAGTTTTTTAGAGCTTCAATGGTGCCATCCTGCTTTAGTAGTGCAAATGCTTTCTTTTTACTGTTAATTGCCTGTCTTACTTCTTTGTTTAGCCACATTGGGTTTTTCCTATTTCTAGTCCTTTTATTCCCACAAGGTATAAACCGCTTACACTGCCTATTTAGGATGTTCTTAAACATTTCCCATTTATTATCTGTATTCTTATTTCTGAGGATATTGTCCCAGTCTACCAGATTAAGGGCATCTCTAAGCTGGTCAAACTTTGCCTTCCTAAAGTTCAGTGTTTTTGTGACTCCCTGACAAGTCCCCCTAGTGAAAGACAGGTGAAACTGTACAATATTGTGGTCGCTATTTCCTAGATGCCCGACCACCTGCAGATTTGTTATTCTGTCAGGTCTATTAGATAGTATTAGGTCTAAAAGTGCTGCTCCTCTGGTTGGATTCTGCACCAATTGTGAAAGATAATTTTTCTTGGTTATTAGCAGAAACCTGTTGCCTTTATGGGTTTCACAGGTTTCTGTTTCCCAGTTAATATCCGGGTAGTTAAAGTCCCCCATAACCAGGACCTCATTATGGGTTGCAGCTTCATCTATCTGCTTTAGAAGTAGACTTTCCATGGTTTCTGTTATATTTGGGGGTTTGTAACAGACCCCAATGAGAATTTTGTTACCATATTTCCCTCCATGAATTTCGACCCATATGGACTCGACATCCTCATTTCCTTCGCTAATATCCTCCCTTAAAGTGGACTTCAGACAAGACTTTACATAGAGACAAACCCCTCCTCCTCTCCGATTTTTACGATCCTTTCTAAACAGACTGTAACCCTGTAAGTTAACTGCCCAGTCATAGCTTTCATCTAACCATGTCTCGGTTATTCCCACTATGTCAAAGTTACCTGTAGATATTTCTGCTTCTAGTTCTTCCATCTTGTTTGTCAGGCTTCTGGCGTTTGCGAGCATGCAGTTTAGAGGATTTTGTTTTGCTCCAATCTCCTCGCTGTGGATTGTTTTAGAAATGTTCTTACCTCCCTTCTGAGTATGTTTTCCTGGATCTTCTTTGTTCAAGTCTAATGTTTTTCTTCCCGTCCCCTCTTCTTCTAGTTTAACGCCCTCCTGATGAGTGTAGCGAGTCTTCTGGCGAATGTGTGTTTCCCAGGTTTGTTGAGGTGTAGTCCGTCTCTGGCGAGGAGTCCATCGTACAAGTAATTCACACCGTGGTCCAGGAATCCGAATCCTTGTTGTCTGCACCATCGTCTTAGCCAGTTGTTTGCATCAAGGATCCTGTTCCATCTCCTGGTGCCATGCCCGTCTATTGGTAGGATAGAAGAAAAAACTACCTGTGCATCCAGTTCCTTTACTTTCTTCCCCAACTCTTCAAAGTCTTTGCAGATTGTCGGTAGGTCCTTCCTTGCCGTGTCATTGGTGCCAACATGTATCAGAAGAAATGGGTGGACGTCCTTGGAGTTGAAGAGCTTTGGTATCCTATCGGTCACATCCTTGATCATCGCACCTGGAAGGCAGCATACTTCTCTTGAAGTTATGTCCGGTCTGCAGATGGCTGCTTCTGTGCCTCTCAGTAGTGAGTCTCCCACCACCACCACTCTTCGTTGCTTCTTGGCTGTACTTTTTGCTGTCACTTGTTGCTGTGTGCCCTTTTCTTTTTTGCTTGCTGGTATTGCTTCATCCTTAGGTGTGCCATCTTCATCCTCTACAAAGATTTGATATCGGTTCTTCAGTTGTGTGGTTGGTGATTTCTCCATGGTCTTCTTGCTTCTTTTGGTCACATGCTTCCACTCATTTGCTTTTGGAGGTTCTCTGACACTTTTTTCACCTTCTGTGACCAGTAGAGATGCTTCTGTTCTGTCTAGAAAGTCTTCATTCTCTTTGATGAGTTTCAAAGTTGCTATTCTTTCTTCCAGACCCCGCACCTTTTCTTCTAAAAGGGCCACTAGTCTACACTTCTGACAGGTGAAATTTAATTCTTCTTCTGGTCGATCTGTGAACATGCAGCACATGCTGCAGCTCACCATGTAGGTTGTCACATCTGCCATGTTGCTCCTAGATCCTGCTGACTTGCTGTGTGTTTTCCTTCTTGTGTAATCTACTCAGCCAAGCTCTCTTGCAATAATGTCCTACAGGCAAAAATTCTTACGGCGCACGGTTTGGTGATTCTTTCCAAGCAGCTGGTCCCGGCTGTACCCAACGATCTTCTAGCTTAGGGAGACTCTTCGCTTTTCCCAGAAGGCACCTGGAATATGCAAATTAGCCTCCTCAAGCTTGAATCCCTGGTTTGGTGATTCTTTCCAAGCAGCTGGTCCCGGCTGTACCCAACGATCTTCTAGCTTAGGGAGACTCTTCGCTTTTCCCAGAAGGCACCTGGAATATGCAAATTAGCCTCCTCAAGCTTGAATCCCTGGTTTGGTGATTCTTTCCAAGCAGCTGGTCCCGGCTGTACCCAACGATCTTCTAGCTTAGGGAGACTCTTCGCTTTTCCCAGAAGGCACCTGGAATATGCAAATTAGCCTCCTCAAGCTTGAATCCCTGGTTTGGTGATTCTTTCCAAGCAGCTGGTCCCGGCTGTACCCAACGATCTTCTAGCTTAGGGAGACTCTTCGCTTTTCCCAGAAGGCACCTGGAATATGCAAATTAGCCTCCTCAAGCTTGAATCCCTGGTTTGGTGATTCTTTGCAAGCAGCTGGTCCCGGCTGTACCCAACGATCTTCTAGCTTAGGGAGACTCTTCGCTTTTCCCAGAAGGCACCTGGAATATGCAAATTAGCCTCCTCAAGCTTGAATCCCTGGTTTAGAGTAGAGAAGGAGATCTTGTAAGGATCAGAGGTTATGTACAGGTAAGTACCAGGAGACGAGGTCACAGATGTATGGAGGAATCAGGTTGTGGATGGCTTTGTATGTCATGGTTAGGGTTTTGCCCTGGAGTCTCTGAGAAATGGGTAGCCAGTGAAGGGATTGACAGAGGGGAGAGGCTGGGGAATAGTGGGGGACAGGTGGATTAGTTGGGCAGCAGAGTTTAGAATAGATTAGAGGGGTGCGAGAGTGCTCGAGGGGAGGCCACAGAGTAGGAGGTTGCAGTAGTCAAGGCGAGAGACGATGAGGGCATGGACTAGGGTTTTTTGCAGATTCTTGGTTGAGGAATGTACGGATTCGTGAAATATTTTTGAGCTGAAGTCGGCAGGAAGTAGAAAGGGCTTAGCTATGTGGTTTGAAGTAGAGATCAGTGTCAAGGATTATCCCGAGGCAGCGAGCTTGTGTTTCCATAACTCTCATAGAAATTAATGACAGTTACGGAAATAGAATAGTACGGAAAGAGTATCACAGGGAACTAAGCTTTATAATAACTCAATAGTGAGGAAAAAGGTGTAGCTCACTGTGCTAATCACTTACTGTAACTCCTATACATTGCTTATACATTGCATAACTCCACTACAGAAATAAAATAGCTTAGCCTTTGTTGGCTATTTTTATAACTCCACCTCCATTATGAATGTTTGACACTAGTGATGAGCGAATATAGTAACATAGTAACATAGTAACATAGTTAGTAAGGCCGAAAAAAGACATTTGTCCATCCAGTTCAGCCTATATTCCATCATAATAAATCCCCAGATCTACGTCCTTCTACAGAACCTAATTGTTGTCTCGTTACTCGAGATTTCCCGAGCACGCTCGGGTGACCTACGAATATTTTTTGGTGCTCGGAGATTTAGTTTTTATTGTCGCAGCTGAATAATTTACATCTGTTAGCCAGCATAAGTACATGTGGGGATTCCCTAGCAACCAGGCAACCCCCACATGTACTTATGCTGGCTAATAAAAACTAAATTTCCGAGCACTAAAAAACACTCGCAGGAAACCCAAGCATGCTCGGGAAATCTCGAGTAATGAATAAATTCGCTCATCACTAGTTGACACTAGAGATGGTCGAACCTTTAGAAATTCAAATTCCCCAGGTTCATTCAATTTTTACCAAAAATTTGAATTGTTGGTAGTTTAATAATGCTAAAATTATGTGGTGAACAACATTGAGGTTTTTCTTGTAGGGTATGCTGCTTAGATTAATGTGTTCATGCGGTCCTAGTAAATTGAAAGTGAGATGCATGAGATGGTGAAAAGTCTAGCATAGGAGAATCTGTAATAATCCTGTGTCTGTTCACCATAGTCATGATATGAAATGGTAGACTTTTTATATAATGTAAAAGTAGCTGTAGCAGAAATGTTAAGTGTGATACAGGCACCGATAAAATGGGTCATGTTGACAACTCTGGAAGCAGAAAGCAAGATGTTAGAGTGGATTGTAATATGTGAGGAGTGTTTTTTAGAGAAAGAGACTGCATTACAGCTGCAAGGTATGTTGAGGAAGTCCATGCAGCAGTCTGTATCAGAAACAGCCTGAAACAAAGTGTAAAATAAGAACCCATTTTGAGTGAATCAAGCAAATCAAATTTCAAAATATTAAATTTAGATGGAACCTGCAGATGTCAGGAAATTTGCATCAAATAGACATGATCTTCTCCAGTTGACACTATATGAACTTCTATAGGGTTTGAGAAATGGCATGTCATACCATGTTTCTCATAAGGCTCTGGAATTCACTGGATAAAGACTGAAGATACTTTCTTTTTAAGGAAAAGTTTCCTAAATGTCCTCAATGCTGTCCCTAGAATACAACTTAACAGTATGTACATTGTGAAAATGTTTATTAAGTAAAGATGAGCAAATGTTTTTGCGTTGGATCGAATTCTCCTCAAATTTTACAAAAATTCAGATTTTACAAAATCTAAATATTTTGCAATTTGCTCTGCATAAATTCAGCAAATTATCTGTCAGGTGCCTGGCATTTGGCTGAACTATAGTGGACTGGCCAACATATAAAATAAATAAGCAAATAAAAAATGAATACCCGCCTTCTCCGCAGTCAGTAGTCTGGTCCTCTATGCTTCTTCTTTTTTATTTCTCCTGTCACATCCAATCTCTCTGGTTTGCTTCACAAGGCTCACATGCCTCTGTGTTAAGTCATACTGTGAGTAGTGCAGTGACATCTAACTAAACTAAACAAAAGCGCAATGGGCATAAAGGGGGAAGGTGAAAACTATACAGGACTGGACTGGCCATCTGGCAATTCTGGCAAATGCCAGAAAGGCCTATCTAGTCGTGGGCTGCCTGGTCTGCTACGTTGTTGGCAGATTCGATGTTCTCAAGACACTCATGCTATTAAGAGTAGTGACGAGCACAAAATCACTGACTCCATCACTTACCGCCAGCAGGCCACAGGTATCATTAGAACTACTGATCTTGTAGTAAATCTTGTTTTCCTCCATCCAGGGTAATATTAGTAATATATCCCCATCTGGTGCTTGGGGAGGGGACAGCATGGGCCTGTGTGATTTCAAATGCCAGGGCTGAATTTCAGCCCCAGTCCATACCTGAAACTATAGATAGGTGGACAATCTGTGTGGACAGATGAGTGAGCGGTGGGTGAGTATTGTTTATTTCTCTTATCTTTTAATTCTACATTTTTCATTCTACATTTTGAGTGATTTCACACAGGTAATATACAGATGATCAGGTTTTTAAATACATCAGATAGGGATTGCATACATCATACATAACATAGTAACATAGTTAGTAAGGCCGAAAAAAGACATTTGTCCATCCAGTTCAGCCTATATTCCATCATAATAAATACCCAGATCTACGTCCTTCTACAGAACCTAATAATTGTATGATACAATATTGTTCTGCTCCAGGAAGACATCCAGGCCTCTCTTGAACCCCTCGACTGAGTTCGCCATCACCACCTCCTCAGGCAAGCAATTCCAGATTCTCACTGCCCTAACAGTAAAGAATCCTCTTCTATGTTGGTGGAAAAACCTTCTCTCCTCCAGACGCAAAGAATGCCCCCTTGTGCCCGTCACCTTCCTTGGTATAAACAGATCCTCAGCGAGATATTTGTATTGTCCCCTTATATACTTATACATGGTTATTAGATCGCCCCTCAGTCGTCTTTTTTCTAGACTAAATAATCCTAATTTCGCTAATCTATCTGGGTATTGTAGTTCTCCCATCCCCTTTATTAATTTTGTTGCCCTCCTTTGTACTCTCTCTAGTTCCATTATATCCTTCCTGAGCACCGGTGCCCAAAACTGGACACAGTACTCCATGTGCGGTCTAACTAGGGATTTGTACAGAGGCAGTATAATGCTCTCATCATGTGTATCCAGACCTCTTTTAATGCACCCCATGATCCTGTTTGCCTTGGCAGCTGCTGCCTGGCACTGGCTGCTCCAGGTAAGTTTATCATTAACTAGGATCCCCAAGTCCTTCTCCCTGTCAGATTTACCCAGTGGTTTCCCGTTCAGTGTGGACTGCTCTATATGGTATACCTTGACGTTTGGTGGAGCAGCTTAGTATACATTTTTTTGCAAAAAAACGTATCAACCAAATACCCTGTTTTTTACATTTTTTACTAGCACTTGCGGATTACTGTGATTTTTTTTTAAACTGAGTATTTTTGGTTTTACTATGCTCTTTTGTGTCTTCAAGATTCTTGGTGGTGTGTGTTAGGGGTCGAGTTCCCGCTTCTGCACTGGGGGAATCTCGAGCCACCTCCACTGCGATCTCCCATTCTTGTCCAGCCACAGTGGAGTCTGCTCAGCAAAGACGTCGGTCCCAGCGTCTTGCTCATTCTCACTCTGTTCTGAGAGTTACTGCTGCTTCTCCAGTCTCTGCCATTAAAGTCAGTGCTGGTCAGCAGCGAGCGGACTTCTCTGGGACTAAGTCCTTGTCTGCACGTACTGAGCATGCCCAGGGTAAGATCTCCCGTTGGAGATCGAGGGTCATGTGCTCAGGCTCTGCAGCACATTCCATTGGTCCTCTTGGCAGGTCTTGGAAGGGCAAAGGTGATGTGGCCACTTCCTGTGCTGCTGCTATATAAACTGCGCATGACCGCACGGCCATGCGCTAGTATTGTCTTTCAATCGCTAATGTGTGTATGTTGTGAGTGCAAGTCGTCCTTGGATACCCCTACCCTATTGAATGACTGTTCGCGGAAGGTGTATGGCTGCTACCTAGGGCCCGACTTATCCTACAGCACTAGTCACACATTATAGCGTCCAGTTGCTGTGACCGCCAGTACGGCGCCGTGCACTTCCTCTGTGCTTTCCTTACCCAAGCCTGGGTGGTTAGTGGCGTTCGTCAGTGCGGCACTGCATGCACTCTTGTGCCTTAATATTGCTCTTCAGTCTCCTTACACACCCAGTTGCGGTGTTGTGCCAGCAAGGGTCTAATCGGACTTCAATCCTAGTTGGGGTTGAGTTCGCTGACTACTTGCTCGCGCTTTAGGTGTGGTACCGCGGTCCTGTGCCTTAACAGGATTGTATCTTTCACGCTGGGTGAGGTTAACCCACGCGTGTATACTTTAGTGTACCGCCATATAGTCTGCTAATTGCTAGCAGCAGGTTTTCACCTGCACGGTGGACCCCGGACTGCGAACGCATCTATACCATCTGTCTTGGTGCATTCCACCAGTCCTAACAGTAACATAGTAACATAGTAACATAGTTAGTAAGGCCGAAAAAAGACATTTGTCCATCCAGTTCAGCCTATATTCCATCATAATAAATACCCAGATCTACGTCCTTCTACAGAACCTAATAATTGTATGATACAATATTGTTCTGCTCCAGGAAGACATCCAGGCCTCTCTTGAACCCCTCGACTGAGTTCGCCATCACCACCTCCTCAGGCAAGCAATTCCAGATTCTCACTGCCCTAACAGTAAAGAATCCTCTTCTATGTTGGTGGAAAAACCTTCTCTCCTCCAGACGCAAAGAATGCCCCCTTGTGCCCGTCACCTTCCTTGGTATAAACAGATCCTCAGCGAGATATTTGTATTGTCCCCTTATATACTTATACATGGTTATTAGATCGCCCCTCAGTCGTCTTTTTTCTAGACTAAATAATCCTAAATCCAGTGTGTGAACATGTTCCTACAGACTTGTTCACTGTGCAAGTAGCCCATGTGTTCCTGTTTCCAAATTGTTCTCTTGTGTCTACAAGACTAGGGAGTTACCCACCACTCCTTGTGGGCTATCTGCACAAAGGCTGTTCCACTCTGCGTGTCCACATGGACATTTCCTCTCTGAACCCTGTTCACACAGGTAATATACAGATGATCAGGTTTTTAAATACATCAGATAGGGATTGCATACATCAGTTAGGACTACTCTATATGGGTATACCTTGACGTTTGGTGGAGCAGCTTAGTATTCATTTTTTGCAAAAAACGTATCAACCAAATACCCTGTTTTTTACATCTTTTTACTAGCACTTGCGTATTACTGTGATTTTTTTTTAAACTGAGTATTTTTGGTTTTACTATGCTCTTTTGTGTCTTCTACATTTTGAGTGATTTGCCAAATTGAAATCCTGACACTTATTTCTACTATTAAGAATTATACATCTACAGAATGACACTTCCTTGAACCAAAATATAGTGTTAATAATTTTTTAATTAATAATGTTGTCTAGACTTTGGAATAAAGTCTTGAGGTACTATACAGATCTAGCAAAAATTAAGAGACCACCACATCAAAACCCTGTCATGCCAAGCCCAATCTCCAGACCTGAACCCCATTGAAAACCTCTGAAATGTAATTAAGAGGATGATGG
This sequence comes from Ranitomeya imitator, assembly GCF_032444005.1. NCBI lineage: Eukaryota > Metazoa > Chordata > Amphibia > Anura > Dendrobatidae > Ranitomeya > Ranitomeya imitator. The sequence goes on along the minus strand of NC_091283.1, from coordinate 117,906,753 downwards.
ACAGTCACAAGCCATCAAACGAAGAAGAACTGCTTACATTTTTGCGCCAGAAGCAGTGTGAAAGACTGGTGGAAGGCATGCTAAGACGCATGAAAGCTGTGATTAAAAATCATGGTTATTCCACAAAATATTGATTTCTGAACTCTTCCTGAGTTAACTAAACATTAGTATTGTTGTTTCTAACTGATTATGAACTTGCTTTCTTTTGCATTATTTGAGGTTTGAAAGCGCTGTTTTTTTGTTAATTTTGACCTTTTCTCCTATTCAGAAAAAAAATACAAAATTTATTGCTTGGAAATTCGGAGACATGTTGTCAGAAGTTTATAGAATAAAAGAAAAATTTACATTTTACTCAAAAATATACCTATAAAGGGAAAAATCAGACAATCTGAACATTTTTCAGTGGTCTCTTAATTTTTACCAGAGCTGTTTGTCACTGCACACTGTAGAGTATAGCATGCAAGCTGTCACAATTCTTCAGTATTTCTGGTACGAGTTGCTGGTCCTGTGAACGCATGTACGGTATGCAATTTGCATAACTGGGATCACATGCTGATTAGACATGTTTGTCTTCACTCAACAGAAATGAGTTGCAAGTAGCTGGATGAGACTTGTCGGCATGTGACTGCAATCATGTAAATCGCAAATACTGTAAGCGTGCTTGCTACTTGCTCGCACTTGAAATACTGGGGAATCGTGATAGCATGTTCACCACTTGTCACAATTTAGCAACTTCAGGCACATAGAGTAACATCAGACTTTTGCGCCAAGTCTGGACAACCCCTAAGATTAATTTTTTCTTGGAATGCTAATTTTGTACAGATCCTTAATAGTAGAAGTGATCGAGTCTGCCAATATTCAAATTCGGCAAATAACTTGAATTTGACAAAAAACTTTTGTCATCCCCTGGATACCCCCTCTAATTTGTTTAAAACTGCTTAGATTTTCCGTATACAAGCAATTATGCACTGCCTGTCCCTGCTGTCTATGAATGCTTGGCATGCAGTAATGCTTACACTTCTAACAGCGCATGATGGTTGGTAGAAGTGCAATCATTTTTAATTTCTACTTAATGCAATATTTTAAATTAAGGCTGAACCCACCAGTGAAAAGTAACACAGTTACAACATCTGCTTTTTCCTATTAAACTTTGTTTGTAAGCCTAATGCATTCTTCATTTTTCATGCGCAGAATACATAGCATGACGCATCTGCCTCTTAGGAAAAGAGCGGCTTACATATGAAAAGCACAAATTAATTAGGCCCTTCGGTGCTTAGCGCCAAACAGATGGCTGAAATTAGATTATTTGTCCGCAGGAATTTTGCCATTGTGCAACTAATAATATATTGTGAATTGACTTTAAGTAGGAAGGCTTCACAGCTCAGAACTTCAAAACTAAACAGAACTTTATTACATATATTAAAAAAGGAAAATCTTCATTTTGTAATTACAAATGTGCACACATCAGTTAAAAAGAATCTCTCAGCCTGGTTTTTCCTATTTAACCTTAGAGGAGTATAAAAGAGTGCAAGGAAACCTTATTCCAAATGTGTTACTTACTGGGCTGTGAGTTGTAGTTTCAATACAATCAGTGTTTTATCATCAGGAGGTATCAGTGTCTGACTACAGCTCATGTGCACATCAGTCTGGCTAATTTGTGTAACCTCACCCCCACAACTGATTGGCTGACTATGTACATTGTATACAGGAAGCTGCCATTAAGTGGGGTTAACACAACTCAGCAATATGACCACTGCTATATCTACAATAGATAAAACAGGGATTCTATCAAAACTGCACCAAGCAGCTCAGTAAATAATACCTCATTGGAATAAGGGTCTCTTGGTATATGTTATGCTGCTATCAGGTTACATAGAAAAAATACAGCTAACAAATGCACTTTAAGTAGTATCTTAGTGAAACAGCATAATATAGTATATCTCAAAACTGAATTTAAAAAACTAAAAACTATAACAAATATAATCATATTCAAGCAACCAAAGTAATTTTTGTTTTAAATTCAGACACACATACTTAGAGGTGGTATCTGATATGTCACCCTATTACCTTTCATTTGAGCAATATAAATAACTTACGAAAAGATAGACAGGGATAGACAACATTTTTGGTCATGCAAATATTTAAACCCCAGATTCCAAAATTGATGCAAAAATCAGCTGTAAAATAATTTTGCGCCATTTGTTTTCACAAGGTTCTGATTTCATTTAAAGAAAAAGTGGTTGACAAGGCTCTGTGTGTTATTTCTGCACACAGCTCAGTTCTGTTTTGACCTAGTCTAAGAAAGAATCATTTTCCAGGCAACCAAGTGTTCTTGCAGCTTGCAAACAGTCTATACCAAGTGTCCAAGCCTTTACATTAAAAAGCCCTAGCAGATGAATTGCAGCCATTATATTGGAATAGTAGAGCAGAGTATGTAGACGGCACTAGGCTAAAAATGCATCAATTCTTCATAAGAAGGAGGCACAGGATCTCCACGGGATTCGTACAGCAAGCACAAAAGAAGCAGTATACGGGGGTGCTCCACAAGAAAAAAACAAGTCCAGTCCTAATAATAAAGAAAAATATGTGGCACTCACCCAGAAGAACTGCTGAATTAATGTCCTTTATTCATCATACGATAAAACAAAACACTTTTGGAGAGGCGGCTGGGATCGGGTAGTGGTGCGGGGAGAAGGAAGGAGGACCTCCTCCTTCCTTCTCCCCGCACCACTACCCGATCCCAGCCGCCTCTCCAAAAGTGTTTTGTTTTATCGTATGATGAATAAAGGACATTAATTCAGCAGTTCTTCTGGGTGAGTGCCACATATTTTTCTTTATCATTATATTGGAATACTGCATTTTACAACTTCTATAGGAGGATTTGAGCATTGGTTCCATGCATATACCCTTACTGAATCTGCTAAGATTTGACATTCTATGCATGTAATGGTTTTTTTTTTGCAGCCTCATTCATATGATCTGGAAAACAAGAATATAATTTTTTTTATCCACTTCTGGAGAAAAAAAGGACACAAGACGATTATTTCTCTGGATTCTCTGCAGACAACTGATTTGGAGCCATTGAATGTGAATGGGGATGATTCTTCCTCGGATGCTGGGTACATCAATGTCACATCTGTCATCTGTAAAAGAGAGCTTGCATTTGTCATACTGTAAAGTATCTCTATCCATGTATGCTTTGTAGCTCTTAATAGGGCTTTCAAGGACAGGCTTTATGACAACTACCTTGACTATCAGATCATGGGGGGACCTGGCCTTTACCCTTTAATTTCTGTATAGGGAAGAGGATTTAGACAAGAACCTTGGGTTGAGTTTTTAAAGAAGCTGCTGGCCGGTAAAGCAGGCTGGCATAAATGGTCAAGTCACTGAACCAGAAGGTACAAATAATGGACTTTTTCGTAAATCATGAGAACAGTCAATAAATGGTCCAAGGTCTGAAACAGGACAAATCACTAGAAGTAATGAGCTAGGCAGAGAGGTACGGACAAGATTAAAAAAAATTACCTTTAACAGATTCAGAGATTCAGCTTTTAAACAGAGCTGAGCTCTGCTCAGAGTTCACCGTAGGAAGTCTATATTCGATAAGTAGAGAGTTAACCCTATGGCTTCATGCCTGGAAAACATCATGTCCCAGAGACTTAAACAGGGCTGCCGCGTTGTTGCCATGCTTGTTCCTAAATAAAGATGCAACGGTGACTAGTGACAGAAGTGGAAACAGAGGGGTTAGGTACTGATATGGATGTTAACCATTTGTACCTACAATACATATGAATGGGGATTTGATTAATTGAAGAGGATAGCTTTGGCACAATGTAACTTTACCCTGCTGCTCTCCACTGAGCTGTCATCGGAATACTTTTCTTACAATGCCTATAGCATGTCAATGGAGGGCATAATTTTATAACTACTGCCTTATTTTTTTTCAAATGAAACTACCATAGAAAACCTATGGTATATTTGATTTATTTGTTCTTCCAATAATGGAAATACAACATAGACATCCATAGGTGACTTTTTCATATTAGTAAAATTTGTGTTTTTGGGAGAAAATACCAAAGCCTTTTTGCAGATACTAGTCATGAGGAGATCATAACTGGGCTAAAACATGCAAATATACTTCATATAAATGTGAATTTTACCACTAGAAAGCAATCTTTCACCAGATAGCTATGAAATGCCCTTCATTAAGCGATGCAGTAGTGCAAGAGCCTTCAAAAGCACATGCACCTCTCAACCAATCAACATATAATTCGCATACATTATGCAATTTTTAATGGTGCACTGATCACCTGTTTGACGTCTTGCACTTTGTAAAGTGGTGATAAAAGAATCTTATTAAATAATTAATTTTTAATATTAATGTAAAAGCTCCACAAATCCCCACTGATAGTACTCGCTTCTGTGATGTGACGAGAGCCTGTGTTTCATCAACAGAACAAACTTTGCTTGACTGTCGATTGCCAAATCGTCTGTGATTTGCATGGCTATTATGAGGAATATGCCAGCTTTTGCACATTTAATGACCTCAATTTCCAATTCACTATTATATCTGCATTATCAGCCATGACAAAAAGATTTTAGCCCTTTATCTGCCCCCTACTGTAATAAGCAGCATTCCAAGATCCAGTCTAGCAATAAACATTGTAGAAAAATTATTTTTTTTTCCTCTCAAATGTCTTCTGTATCACAAAGAGCATGCAAATGTTCCATATTATGCTGGCTGCTCTCTGACCTCCAGATAGCAGGGCACACCAGCTGTTCAATCCATTTGCAGTCATAAGCCTTCAGCAAAGATTCAACCATAACCCAAATCGGCAGTAAACAAACATTAAATAATCAAGCCAGTGATTGTGTCGTTTTAGAAAAGTATTGTATATCCAGTAGCTGTTACTGCTATTATGTGCATAATCCAAGGCTGCATATTGGATTTTCATTTGGATATGAGTCTAATGGAAGCTTCCAAAGAACATGAGAAGATATAAAAGCAATAAAAGCAAGAGGTGAGGCAATCAATACCACAGGTTTATAGTTTTACCTAAACTCTCATGCTATTCTCTTTTTTTAGTACAAGTTTATGTGTGTTTTAGAGCAAATAAAGATAATTGCATAAAAAGCATTGAAAGCCATATGATAACGACTGACAGTGCTCTACAAATGTTTTAGTCAGGTATGGAAAAATTGCTATATAGTAAGAATGCTTTTAAAAATGGAAGTGTTAGTTTCTTTTATCAATTAACAAAACTAAAAGTGAATGAACAAAATAGACATCTATATCATAGCATGTGATTTTCTGGATTTTTTTTTTGAGATTCTGTCTCTCACAGTTAAATTGTACCTATGATAAAAATTATAGACCTCTTAATTTTTTGTAGGTTGGGAAACTTGCAAAATCATCAGGGTATTAAATACTGATTTTTCTCACTGTATATCAAATTTTCACACAAGTCATAAACGTAGATAAACTAACCCAATATATTAAGAGTTGAAAATATTAGACTTATTCAATCTTTCTAATAAGGAAAATGATCCAATATCATGTCCGTGAGTAACAAAATTAGGATTTAGGATTAGCAAATTGAAGGTGAAATTAGAGTTTGGTGCGTAAATCAATGGGATGACAATCAGGTTTGAGTGGGTGACCTGTTTTTCTTAACAGAGATTTATCAAGTCAAATTTTCACCCCCCAAAAAATTTGTGAATGTAAATCATGTTATGAATAAATAAAATTTCTGGGTATTTCAGAAGAAGAGGTGTTGATGCTCCTTCAGATCAAAAAAGGTTACACAGTTATCTCTAAAAGAGTTTGGAAGCTTTCTTGGAGTGGTCAACTAACAAAGCTCACTCCAAGACCAAAGCATTAACTAGCCTGTGAGGTCGCAAACAAATCCAAGGTGTCCTCTAAGAAACGAAAAGTCTCTCTCACATGCGTAAATGTTAATTTTTATGAGTCAACTGCCAGGAGGATACTGATCAACATCACAGAATTCCAAGGAGAAAGCCACTATTCGTCAAAATAAGCATCGCTGCCCATTTGCATTTTGCTACAGATCACATGAACAAACCAGAAGACTATTAAACAATGTTTTGTGGATGGATGAAACCAAAATAGAGCTTTTTTATTTAAATGAGAAGCGTAATAATTAGAGAAAGAAAAACACTGCATTTCAGCATAAAAATCTCATACCATCTATAAAACACGGTTATGATAGTATCATAGTTTAACTTGTTTAGCTGCATTGGGGCAAGGTATTGCCATCAATGTTGGAAAAATGAATTCTGAATCATACTAGTTTTAATTTCTAAAGGAAAATGTCATGACATCTATCCGTGAGCGGAATCTCAAGAAAACATGGATCATGAAGCAAGACAATGGCCTAAAGTACACAAGTTGCTCTTCAAAAGAATGGTTAGAGAAGAATAAAGTAAAAGAAATTGGAATGGCAAAGTCAAGCCTCAACCTTAATCCTTTAGAAATGTTGTGGAATGGCCTAAAGCGTGTAGTTCATGTGATAAAACGCAACAACATAACAGTTGAAGCTGTTTTCTAAGGTTGAATGGACTAAAATTCTTTCAAACTGTTGTGCAGGAATAATAAAAAAATACAGGAAACACTTTAATGCAGTTGTTGCTGCATAAAAATCACATCAGATACTGAAAGAAATGGTTCACATACAATTGTCACTTTCCTAATTAAAAAATGACAAAGTCTAATATATTTGATACATTTGTTTGATTTGGTTCTCTTTGTTACTTTTATTCTGTGAAAATTTGATGTCATTTTAGTTTATGCAGAAATAAAAAAAAATTCTGAAAGGTTTGCTAACTTCCTAGCACCACTATTTGCTGTAGAAAGGTCTTGTCCCTAACAGAATCTGATTGCCATCCTCCTGCCTTGATTGATGTGGATGATGCCTCCTTTGTCATCCACATTGCTAGGCAACATCTTGTGTCTGCTTAGAGAAATCGCACTTCGCGCCTGCACACTATGCTTTGCCCTACTGCGCGCATTTGCATTTGTGTTTTCAGCTCTGCCTGCAGTAGGGAAAAATATAGTGCGATTTATCTGCATAGGAGCAAGATTTTACCATCTAATGTATATGACACATTAGGCGTCATCCATTTCATTCATTAACAGTAAAAAGAAAGCATTTGCACTACTAAAGCAGGATGGCACCATTGAAGCTCTAAAAAACTATAGGGAGAAAAATACTTTATCTAAAAAACTAATTAAAGCTGCCAAAAAGGAAACAGAGAAGCACATTGCTAAGGAGAGTAAAACTAATCCCAAACTGTTCTTCAACTATATCAATAGTAAAAGAATAAAAACTGAAAATGTAGGCCCCTTAAAAAATAGTGAGGAAAGAATGGTTGTAGATGTCGAGGAAAAAGCTAATATATTAAACACCTTCTTCTCCACGGTATTCACGGTGGAAAATGAAATGCTAGGTGAAATCCCAAGAAACAATGAAAACCCTATATTAAGGGTCACCAATCTAGCCCAAGAAGAGGTGCGAAACCGGCTAAATAAGATTAAAATAGATAAATCTCCGGGTCCGGATGGCATACACCCACGAGTACTAAGAGAACTAAGTAATGTAATAGATAAACCATTATTTCTTATTTTTAGGGACTCTATAGCGACAGGGTCTGTTCCGCAGGATTGGCGCATAGCAAATGTGGTGCCAATATTCAAAAAGGGCTCTAAAAGTGAACCTGGAAATTATAGGCCAGTAAGTCTAACCTCTATTGTTGGTAAAATATTTGAAGGGTTTCTGAGGGATGTTATTCTGGATTATCTCAATGAGAATAACTGTTTAACTCCATATCAGCATGGGTTTATGAGAAATCGCTCCTGTCAAACCAATCTAATCAGTTTTTATGAAGAGGTAAGCTATAGGCTGGACCACGGTGAGTCATTGGACGTGGTATATCTCGATTTTTCCAAAGCGTTTGATACCGTGCCGCACAAGAGGTTGGTACACAAAATGAGAATGCTTGGTCTGGGGGAAAATGTGTGTAAATGGGTTAGTAACTGGCTTAGTGATAGAAAGCAGAGGGTGGTTATAAATGGTATAGTCTCTAACTGGGTCGCTGTGACCAGTGGGGTACCGCAGGGGTCAGTATTGGGACCTGTTCTCTTCAACATATTCATTAATGATCTGGTAGAAGGTTTACACAGTAAAATATCGATATTTGCAGATGATACAAAACTATGTAAAGCAGTTAATACAAGAGAAGATAGTATTCTGCTACAGATGGATCTGGATAAGTTGGAAACTTGGGCTGAAAGGTGGCAGATGAGGTTTAACAATGATAAATGTAAGGTTATACACATGGGAAGAAGGAATCAATGTCACCATTACACACTGAATGGGAAACCACTGTGTAAATCTGACAGGGAGAAGGACTTGGGGATCCTAGTTAATGATAAACTTACCTGGAGCAGCCAGTGCCAGGCAGCAGCTGCCAAGGCAAACAGGATCATGGGGTGCATTAAAAGAGGTATGGATACACATGATGAGAGCATTATACTGCCTCTGTACAAATCCCTAGTTAGACCGCACATGGAGTACTGTGTCCAGTTTTGGGCACCGGTGCTCAGGAAGGATATAATGGAACTAGAGAGAGTACAAAGGAGGGCAACAAAATTAATAAAGGGGATGGGAGAACTACAATACCCAGATAGATTAGCGAAATTAGGATTATTTAGTCTAGAAAAAAGACGACTGAGGGGCGATCTAATAACCATGTATAAGTATATAAGGGGACAATACAAATATCTCGCTGAGGATCTGTTTATACCAAGGAAGGTGACGGGCACAAGGGGGCATTCTTTGCGTCTGGAGGAGAGAAGGTTTTTCCACCAACATAGAAGAGGATTCTTTACTGTTAGGGCAGTGAGAATCTGGAATTGCTTGCCTGAGGAGGTGGTGATGGCGAACTCAGTCGAGGGGTTCAAGAGAGGCCTGGATGTCTTCCTGGAGCAGAACAATATTGTATCATACAATTAGGTTCTGTAGAAGGACGTAGATCTGGGGATTTATTATGATGGAATATAGGCTGAACTGGATGGACAAATGTCTTTTTTCGGCCTTACTAACTATGTTACTATGTTACTATGTATTCAAGGTAGGAGGACAGTGATCAGTTGCCAGGAGGAGGATAGAGAGCACCAAATGGACTTCTATTGGACCGAACTGGCAAGATTAACATACAGAACTTCAAAAGGTTTTTGGAGGGTATACAGGGGGAGTGTCACGAAGTGACTGAACAAGCGGGACTCGACCCAACCGGTGGTCGGTCACAAAGTGGCGATACTCCGGGGACACAAAAACAATGGTGGGCCCTGCGATAGGGAATGGGGAAATGGGCACCCCCTGCACTCTCCTAAAGATATGCCCTAATCTTCCTGACGTCCCTATACAGGTTCTTTCAACCTGTTGTCGAGCTGGATATCTTAGCCGTCGCTCGCCCTGCACCTATCCCTGGGTAGGGAATTGGAAAGTGAGGACACTGGTCCCACTGCTGCACTAATAAACACAAAGGGAAAGATTAGACAAACAAGGTAAGCAAACAACACTTTGCTTACTGCTGCAAAGCACAGCACAGTGGGAAAGACACACTAGATGCACTGGACTCAGCTGAAGAACTACTGCTCCCAGCGAGCTCTTTCTCCAACTTGGTTGATCTCCAGAAGGATCTGTATAACCAACAGTCAGCTGATGCATCAGGTGACCTTATGAAGGATGGTGGGAGTGGTCACCACCAACATCAGGTGATCCAGCAGCAATGCAATGCAATAACACCAGCAGCCACTGGGGAAAACTGCATTAACCCCAAATGACCGGAAAGGAAAAAAGGTTTTAATCAGAGGGAAACCAGATCTGCCACAGACCCAAACATGGATTGTGACAGGGAGTCGGAGATATATAACCATTTATGGAATGCAGCACAGGCGCTGAATAAGGTGATAGTTTTAGTTGATATATGACAAAACTGATAACAGGTTATCTTTAACAAAAACGCAATTACAAAGGATGCCTTGATGTGGCAATTGGGCTCACATACATTGGCCAATTTATGTGTGAAGTACCTTCCTTTTTTATAGCAATTTTTGCAGATAAATATTTCATGTGTACATTATATAGCGCTTTTCTCCTATTTTCTATGGCAGTAATGCATTTTCAATGTTCAATAGTAATCATTCTTGGTAAATAATGGTGCAACCTTTATCTTTATTCAACATCATGTTCTCGTTAACATCATTAGCTATTGTAACCTAACCCAAGTTCATAGTAAGTTGTGCCTTTTTCACCACAACTTCCCCGGGTCAGTGGTACTATTATCTGACTACAGTGACAGGTGGAGATTAGCAGATCTGACATAATTTGATTTCACCAGATCACACAAATTTTTCCAGGAAATTTTATTTACAGCAAAGCTATTCTCCTCGAATTGAACACCTCTTTTTATTTCTAGGGTCTCTTCAGACCCTAGGGCAAAATAAATTTAAGATGCTAAAACCAAAAAATAAACTTATGCTCATATCACTGCTCAACTGTTTGGCCCCTCTGTTTCTTGTCTACCATCCCATCCTCGGAGCACTTCTTCTTTTCCCATTTCCTAGCCTATTCACTCTAGACTTGAATTTCTGACTGTGACTAAGCCTCAGAGATCTCTAGGAGTTGTGATGTCATGTATGTGCAATGCTCAGTTACCAAAGAGGCCTGGCCATGGCCAGAAGTCATGACCTAGAGGGAACAGGCCAGAAATATGATGGTAAAAGAAGAGACCCTAAGGAAGGGATGGCACACAATAAACAATGGTGCCCATCATTCAGTCCTATTATTTCTGCGGTCGCATCTCTGATCTATTCACTCTAGACTGGGACTTCTTGCTATGGAGAGGCATGTCGTAAAATCATGGATGTGCATTGTGTGGTTATCTCTGAAGCCTGGTTGCCACTTGGAAAAGTCCTGGCAGTGAGTTAACATGCTGGAGCTAGGACTGCAGAAAGAAGCCCCGAGAACAAGAAGGCAGGCAGTGAGCCACAGAGGAGCCATTGAGCTGAGCAATGGGGTGAATATACTTTTTTTTTTACTTTTGCTTTTTTTAACTTTTGCTGGCTGTTTACCATCAAGCAAAATTATGCAAAGTCTTCCACCATTTTGCTGAATCCACATGAAGCAAAATTACAAAAATGCCTATTTTTTGTATATACAAGAATTTAATTCCACAAAATAAATTCGCTCATCTATATTAACTGGATTACTTTATATGACATTTTTGCACTATGAAGTGCATTTTTGCTTTATTTTTATTTAGAATAATTTATGACATTTTAATCAAATTTTAAGAAACATTTTCTTGCACAATTTTAGTTACCATTGATAAAAATTTAAATGACTGATTACAAGACAATGTGTAGAATATATTTACTGTAAATGTATTCATATACTGTATATTCTTTTTTAAGATTTGTACTTGTTTGTGCCTCGATTCTTACAATGTATGACTTCTTTGTAAACAAAATTATTCATTATACATTGTGGATTAATGATTTGCAACAGAATGTCCTTTTGAGAGGACCTCTAATTGCTTTACATTCACTAAGGAGGTTTAATTCATCTTTTTTACTATAAAATCTTGATAGGCAATAAAACTATAATTCCCTGCACAAATATATTTAACTAGATTACTACTATGAAATTAGAAGGATTATGTTCCACTCCTTGTGGTAAAATAATCATTTGGGCTGTTATGCTGGTTAAACTTCTGAAAAACAATGAGTACATTTATAGGTTCCCACTGAGTTAATTTAGCCTTCATGTTGCCTTACAATTAACTCACAACTTTATAATGTTTTGTAATAGCCAAGGGACATGTATTGCAATTTCCTTATCCAAATGAAGCCGTGGAATCAGGAGTCACTCGTAGATATATCATTTTTATTAATCTACTGCATGAGGCACTGTAAGGACAATCATCATTCAACTTTTAAAACACTGAAAATACCTTTTGTATAGATTTTTAAATTTCTCGAAACATTCCAGGTTTTCCATATAAAACACAAAGGAAAACACTGCAAACTAATGTCTGTTTTATTAGTAACATTCTCAGTAACACCTAGAGACTGGGTAGAGTAGTGCTCGAGGAGGTAGTTTAAGTCATAAGATTTCAAAGTGCCCCATAAACTCAATTTTTGCGTTATGGGTTCAGTTACTTCACAAGGCATGATTCAGAATATCAATTTTGTCGTTTTAGTTTAAATGGCCACTAAGCTTTAAATGGGTTGTCTGAGACTTCAACATTAAAGACTTATCCTCAAGATAGGTCATCAATGTCTGATAGGAGGGGGTGCAACACCTGGCACCCCCACCGATTAGCTATTGCTGGTGTGAGTCAGGTTAGAACTGCTCAGTTATAGAGCTGCACAGTTCTATCTACTGAATAGTGGCTGTGACTGGGAACTGTACATCTATCCCCTATTGATTTAAATAGGGAGTGAATGTGGTGTAACCGGTCATAGCCACTATTCTGTCGATGGGGCTGTGCCTTGCAGTTCCATAACTGAGAAGTTTGGACCGCCAACACTAGGAACAGCTGATTGGCAGGGGTGTTGGGTCTCGCACCATCCTCGATCAGACATTGATCACCTACTCTAAGGATATGCTGTCAATGATAAAATCCAGGACAACCATTTTTCGACATCTTAGAAGTATCTTTCTGCCGTAATTTTAAAGGTTCTGATATTCCACTTTGTATTTCAGTGCTCTATCCGTATATTTTTAAAATTACAAATTAAAATCAAGTCCCTCTCTCTTCCATCTTACTTGCTGTATATTGCCTATTGTCAAGATTAATCTTTTTCTAGCCGTTAAAAAGCTGACATGGATTACAAGAATGTATTTGGAGGGGATGTGTCTCTATGCTCCTGCTCTTATTAATTTCTCTCCATTCTTTCAGTTCACCATTACCAAGCTGCTACACAACAGTAGGAGCAATTCACACTGGGAAGTGAGGGAAAATACACTCCAACTCCTTTAGTGCTGTCAAACACTGAGGAAGAGGAATTGGCCACCAAAAAATGGCTCTATAGTTATAGAGCATGATAAATTCTGAGAAATAAATAACTAATATATGCATTAGAGCCAATATAACTTGTTTTGAGGAAAGAGGATTTGCTTTTCTACATATTTTGTGTGGAAGCACAAGTAAGCAATACTTGTATATAAGTACATTTTAACATCTTTTGTACTCCAAATAAAATATCATAGCTACATTTTTTTTTTCAAAAGTAAAAGACAAATGTTAAAGCATATAATGTTAAAATTGTAAAATTCATGGGGTTATGTCTAAGGTCTTCGGGCCATAGCATCATAACTGGCTCTCCTATACCATAATAATGAGGTACAATGCTATAGATGCAATTGTTCTTGGATAAATAAGAATATGGCTCTGTCAGAAGCACCATACTCCAGGTATTGTTCAGCTACAGTGTAAGTTAAACTCAATAGATGATGAATAGTGTTGAGCAATACCGTCCGATACTTGAAAGTATCGGTATCGGATAGTATCGGCCGATACCCAAAAAATATCGTATATCGCCGATACCGATATCCGATACCAATACAAGTCAATGGGACACCAAGTATCGGCAGGTATCCTGATGGTTCCCAGGGTCTGAAGGAGAGGAAACTCTCCTTCAGGCCCTGGGATCCATATTAATGTGTAAAATAAAGAATTAAAATAAAAAATATTGATATATTCACCTCTCCGGCGGCCCCTGGACATCACGCTGGTAACCGGCAGGCTTCTTTGTTTAAAATGAGCGCCTTTAGGACCTGCGAATGATGTCGTGGCTTCTGATTGGTCGCGTGCCGCTCATGTGACCGCCACGCGACCAATCAGAAGCCGCGACGTCATTCGCAGGTCCTTAATTCCTAGAATTAGGAGTTTAGTGAATGAGAATGACGTCGCGGCTTCTGATTGGTCGCGTGGCGGTCACATGAGCGGCACGCAACCAATCAGAAGCCGCGACGTCATTCGCAGGTCCTAAAGGCGCTCATTTTAAACAAAGAAGCCTGCCGGTTGCGAGCGTGATGTCCAGGGGCCGCTGGAGAGGTGAATATATCAATATTTTTTATTTTAATTCTTTATTTTACACATCCCTATGGATCCGATACCGATACCCGATACCACAAAAGTATCGGATCTCGGTATCGGAATTCCGATACCGCAAGTATCGGCCGATACCCGATACTTGCGGTATCGGAATGCTCAACACTAATGATGAGTCAAATCATCTCTCATTTCGGAAATGTTGTCAATGGGCATAGTTAGTAAGTTACAACAATATAACTTAAATATCCAAGTCTAGGGGTTTTCTCAACAGCAATAATGGTTAAAATTGTGCTTGTAAATATGAACTTTGCAATTTTAACGTTATTAAAAATTCCTGTCTTTCCACAATAATGGGCGGTAATATTCATTTTTTGTCAAATGTTATTTGTCTAGGTTACTGGCCACCACTGCAATCAAGCAGTATGGATGAGCATGCAAAATGCTTACAATCTCCTCTCAATAGAACTCTGAAACCACTGATCTAAAACTGGACAAAGCTCTGGCGCACAAGATCTGGGCAGCTTTAGTATGCCTGCATTTTTCCAATATGGCAGCATATTCATAGGGTATATAGTTCAGACTAGCAGAACTTCTATGCTGTCAATATTCAGGAGCGCATCACACATGGCAAACAAAAAGCTGAGAGGCTGGGGAGCAGTGGTCTCCCAAAAATGGCAAGTAAAGCCAACTTTTTAATTACTATCTAAAATAAAAAGACATGCGGCAACTCTAACTATATTATGATAATATTGTTTTCCATTTTTAATTTAATTAAAATAGCTGAAAAAATTACCTAGGCATTTACAAATATAAATGGAATATCAGACAGTCTGATGGTAATATGTTCAAGATATAGCAAATGACAGATTAAAAGGAAGTAGATCAGGAGATGAAAGTAATTATGACTATAGGAAAAGGAAGTAGATCAGGAGATGAAAGTGATTATGACTATAGGATCAGACTACTCTGCAATGTTTTGTAGTCTGTTTCCATAAAGACATAAAAGTCTTTAAAGAAACTGATAATACAAGACAACTACTAATGAAAACATTTACAAGGTTCATTTTTTAGTGAAGATGCACTGTAACTCTCGTGTCTCCCCTTTTCCTCATAGTTTGTAAGCTTGCGAGCAGGGCCCTCACTCCTCCTGTTATCTGTATTGAACTATATTTCTGTTATGCTGTAATGTCTATTGTCTGTACAATTCCCGTCTATAATTTGTAAAGCGCTGCGGAATATTTTGGCGCTATATAAATAAAAATTATTATTATTATTATTATTATTATTATTGAGGGTTTAAATATAATAAAGATGGCTTTATAGCAGGCAAAATTCAAAAATAAAATCCAAAATATGTCTACAAAAGATTTTAACAGTTGCTCCATGTTCTGACATTGTCATTCTCTATTGGGCATGATAAGATAGGAGTACAAGCTAAGAGATGAGTGGATAGGCTTCAAGTAACATTTCCCAAAATTCAAAGGTCCCTACATATTCAAACAACATTGCAATTCAATTCATGACTAGCATAAAATTAAATGTGGAGAGTAGAGTAATAACATCTGGCTAGGCTGTGCATGGCTTCTCCATAATGTCATGTAGTTATCCAACCACAGGTTCTAGTGCAGCCAATCTGAGGGGACTATACAAACTACTGTAAGCCGAAAAACAGTTTTTTTTCAGGTGGGCATCTTCCAGAGGTAAGCAGTATTTTAATCATTTTCAACTCTCCTAACTTGTTGATCCGTAAAAGGTGCACTTTCCTTTTCTTTCTTCTTGTTGGCCAACTACTGTAAGAAATTAATACTAGCCAAGCCGCACCATTTTAGGATTTTATATCTTAGGTATAGTAGTTCAGAGAGCACAGCTCATCAATACAGATAGGGATATAAATACCATGATCAGAATGTAGTGTACTGCTGTAATGCTGAAAAGCACTAAAAATAAAGACAGTAGGCTCAGTCTATGAGTAATAATACACAGATTCAAGTGAATGGAAAGTGCCAAACCTACACGATCAGTGTGACTGTGAATTGATTGATATTTTGCAAAAAAATGGGAAGACAAAGAGTGCAGTAGGGTCTTATCCACGTTACACAGAAGTGAATAAACACCAAATATGCTCACCTGTTTAGGATGAGATAAGAGCATATAAGTAGTGGCTGCTGCAGATCAGCAGTTCTTCAGTGACCAGAGCAAATACTGTCTTCAAAGTGAATTCGTAGTTAAAATTCCACGCTGCCGCTGGGATGAATTTCAGGAAATACCACTATATATGTACTTACCTACATGCAACCTCTGATCGTCACAAGACGTCCTTCTCTACTCCCCTCTTACGTCCTCTTCCCACAATCGTATACAAGATTTCTCTCGGGTATCACCCTACTCTAGAACCCTCTAACACAACATATCAGACTCTCGCCTACCATCAAATTCTTCAAAAAGAGCCTGAAGACCCACCTCTTCCAACAAGCCTATAGCCTGCAGTAACCACCGATCGACCAAACTCGCCTACTGTATTCTCACCCATCCCTTGTAGATTACATAGTAACATAGTAACATAGTAACATAGTAACATAGTTAGTAGGGCCGAAAAAAGACATTTGTCCATCCAGTTCAGCCTATATTCCATCATAATAAATACCCAGATCTACGTCCTTCTACAGAACCTAATAATTGTATGATACAATATTGTTCTGCTCCAGGAAGACATCCAGGCCTCTCTTGAACCCCTCGACTGAGTTCGCCATCACCACCTCCTCAGGCAAGCAATTCCAGATTCTCACTGCCCTAACAGTAAAGAATCCTCTTCTATGTTGGTGGAAAAACCTTCTCTCCTCCAGACGCAAAGAATGCCCCCTTGTGCCCGTCACCTTCCTTGGTATAAACAGATCCTCAGCGAGATATTTGTATTGTCCCCTTATATACTTATACATGGTTATTAGATCGCCCCTCAGTCGTCTTTTTTCTAGACTAAATAATCCTAATTTCGCTAATCTATCTGGGTATTGTAGTTCTCCCATCCCCTTTATTAATTTTGTTGCCCTCCTTTGTACTCTCTCTAGTTCCATTATATCCTTCCTGAGCACCGGTGCCCAAAACTGGACACAGTACTCCATGTGCGGTCTAACTAGGGATTTGTACAGAGGCAGTATAATGCTCTCATCATGTGTATCCAGACCTCTTTTAATGCACCCCATGATCCTGTTTGCCTTGGCAGCTGCTGCCTGGCACTGGCTGCTCCAGGTAAGTTTATCATTAACTAGGATCCCCAAGTCCTTCTCCCTGTCAGATTTACCCAGTGGTTTCCCGTTCAGTGTGTAATGGTGATATTGATTCCCTCTTCCCATGTGTATAACCTTACATTTATCATTGTTAAACCTCATCTGCCACCTTTCAGCCCAAGTTTCCAACTTATCCAGATCCATCTGTAGCAGAATACTATCTTCTCTTGTATTAACTGCTTTACATAGTTTTGTATCATCTGCAAATATCGATATTTTACTGTGTAAACCTTCTACCAGATCATTAATGAATATGTTGAAGAGAACAGGTCCCAATACTGACCCCTGCGGTACCCCACTGGTCACAGCGACCCAGTTAGAGACTATACCATTTATAACCACCCTCTGCTTTCTATCACTAAGCCAGTTACTAACCCATTTACACACATTTTCCCCCAGACCAAGCATTCTCATTTTGTGTACCAACCTCTTGTGCGGCACGGTATCAAACGCTTTGGAAAAATCGAGATATACCACGTCCAATGACTCACCGTGGTCCAGTTTATAGCTTACCTCTTCATAAAAACTGATTAGATTGGTTTGACAGGAGCGATTTCTCATAAACCCATGCTGATATGGAGTTAAACAGTTATTCTCATTAAGATAATCCAGAATAACATCCCTCAGAAACCCTTCAAATATTTTACCAACAATAGAGGTTAGACTTACTGGCCTATAATTTCCAGGTTCACTTTTAGAGCCCTTTTTGAATATTGGCACCACATTTGCTATGCGCCAGTCCTGCGGAACAGACCCTGTCGCTATAGAGTCACTAAAAATAAGAAATAATGGTTTATCTATTACATTACTTAGTTCTCTTAGTACTCGTGGGTGTATGCCATCCGGACCCGGAGATTTATCTATTTTAATCTTATTTAGCCGGTTTCGCACCTCTTCTTGGGTTAGATTGGTGACCCTTAATATAGGGTTTTCATTGTTTCTTGGGATTTCACCTAGCATTTCATTTTCCACCGTGAATACCGTGGAGAAGAAGGTGTTTAATATGTTAGCTTTTTCCTCGTCATCTACAACCATTCTTTCCTCACTATTTTTTAAGGGGCCTACATTTTCAGTTTTTATTCTTTTACTATTGATATAGTTGAAGAACAGTTTGGGATTAGTTTTACTCTCCTTAGCAATGTGCTTCTCTGTTTCCTTTTTGGCAGCTTTAATTAGTTTTTTAGATAAAGTATTTTTCTCCCTATAGTTTTTTAGAGCTTCAATGGTGCCATCCTGCTTTAGTAGTGCAAATGCTTTCTTTTTACTGTTAATTGCCTGTCTTACTTCTTTGTTTAGCCACATTGGGTTTTTCCTATTTCTAGTCCTTTTATTCCCACAAGGTATAAACCGCTTACACTGCCTATTTAGGATGTTCTTAAACATTTCCCATTTATTATCTGTATTCTCATTTCTGAGGATATTGTCCCAGTCTACCAGATTAAGGGCATCTCTAAGCTGTTCAAACTGTGCCTTCCGAAAGTTCAATGTTTTTGTGACTCCCTGACAAGTCCCCCTAGTGAAAGACAGGTGAAACTGCACAATATTGTGGTCGCTATTTCCTAAATGCCCAACCACCTGCAGATTTGTTATTCTGTCAGGTCTATTAGATAGTATTAGGTCTAAAAGTGCTGCTCCTCTGGTTGGATTCTGCACCAATTGTGAAAGATAATTTTTCTTGGTTATTAGCAGAAACCTGTTGCCTTTATGGGTTTCACAGGTTTCTGTTTCCCAGTTAATATCCGGGTAGTTAAAGTCCCCCATAACCAGGACCTCATTATGGGTTGCAGCTTCATCTATCTGCTTTAGAAGTAGACTTTCCATGCTTTCTGTTATATTTGGGGGTTTGTAACAGACCCCAATGAGAATTTTGTTACCATTTTTCCCTCCATGAATTTCAACCCATATGGACTCGACATCCTCATTCCCTTCGCTAATATCCTCCCTTAAAGTGGACTTTAGACAAGACTTTACATAGAGACAAACCCCTCCTCCTCTCCGATTTTTACGATCCTTTCTAAACAGACTGTAACCCTGTAAGTTAACTGCCCAGTCATAGCTTTCATCTAACCATGTCTCGGTTATTCCCACTATGTCAAAGTTACCTGTAGATATTTCTGCTTCTAGTTCTTCCATCTTGTTTGTCAGGCTTCTGGCGTTTGCGAGCATGCAGTTTAGAGGATTTTGTTTTGTTCCAATCTCCTCACTGTGGATTGTTTTAGAAATGTTCTTACCTCCCTTCTGAGTATGTTTTCCTGGGTCGTCTTTGTTCGAGTCTAATGTTTTTCTTCCCGTCCCCTCTTCTTCTAGTTTAACGCCCTCCTGATGAGTGTAGCGAGTCTTCTGGCGAATGTGTGTTTCCCAGGTTTGTTGAGGTGTAGTCCGTCTCTGGCGAGGAGTCCATCATACCAGTAATTCACACCGTGGTCCAGGAATCCAAATCCTTGTTGTCTGCACCATCGTCTTAGCCAGTTGTTTGCATCAAGGATCCTGTTCCATCTCCTGGTGCCATGCCCGTCTACTGGAAGGATAGAAGAAAAAACTACCTGTGCATCCAGTTCCTTTACTTTCTTCCCCAACTCTTCAAAGTCCTTGCAGATTGTCGGTAGGTCCTTCCTTGCCGTGTCATTGGTGCCAACATGTATCAGAAGAAATGGGTGGACGTCCTTGGAGCTGAAGAGCTTTGGTATCCTATCGGTCACATCCTTGATCATCGCACCTGGAAGGCAGCATACTTCTCTTGCAGTTATGTCCGGTCTGCAGATGGCTGCTTCTGTGCCTCTCAGTAGTGAGTCTCCCACCACCACCACTCTTCGTTGCTTCTTGGCTGTACTGTTTGCTGTCACTTGTTGCTGTGTACCCTTTTCTTTTTTGCTTGCTGGTATTGCTTCCTTCTTAGGTGTGCCATCTTCATCCTCTACAAAGATTTGATATCGGTTCTTCAGTTGTGTGGTTGGTGATTTCTCCATGGTCTTCTTGCTTCTTTTGGTCACATGCTTCCACTCATCTGCTTTTGGAGGTTCTCTGACACTTGTGATTGTGAGCCTTCGCGGGCAGGGTCCTCTCTCCTCCTGTACCAGTTATGACTTGTATTGTTTAAGATTATTGTACTTGTTTTTATTATGTATACCCCTCCTTACATGTAAAGCGCCATGGAATAAATGGCGCTATAACAATAAATAATAATAATGCCTGTGATGCCTGTATTTACTGTGCAGTATTTCCTGATGAAGGGGGCATGAGACCCCTGAAACGCGTTGAATAAAACCACTGTGAATCAACAACATTCAGATGAAATTCATCCCAGTGGCAGCGCAGAATTTTAACCATGAATTCCCTTTGATTGATCATTGACATACTGAAGTAACAGCAACTTATAGGGAATCAGATAACTCTGAGGCAGAGTTATCATCTAGGCAGCGTCCTTCCCATATCTGGGAGGAGGTCATTTAAATAAAGTGATTTCTCAACAACAAGGCATCTAATATGATGCAGACAGGTAGAACTTTTTTCTAGGTAGGGTATCCAGTCTAAATCTTTAAGTCTGAAGTAACTCTGTGTGTCTGCAGTTTTATGTATCCCCCCACCCTAGCGCACACACTGTGCACTGCGGGAATTCGCCAGTTTCGGAGCCGAGACCAGAGGGTATGTAAGAGTTATACATGTTCCTGGCCAGGGCCATCTAGTGGGCATAGCCTAAATTCATACACATGTATAGAGCGAAGCTGTCAGTTTTTCCCTAGCCAGATTGGTTGAGGTCATTTGAACCCAAATAATGCTGTTTACATAAATGTATCCAAAGAAAAAAATAACAAATAGAAACAATAAAGAATACTAAAGTATATTGACTAAGAGTATATCAATTTTATTAAAATAAAACTAAAAATAACATTACATGAAGGCATGATTAAAAAATGCTTAACCTCTTTTCAACATCGGGCATAATAGTACGCTGATATCTGACTCCTCCTTTTTGGTGTGGGCTCTGACGCTGAGCCCGCACCTTTCTGGGCACATGTCAGCTGATATATACAGCTTACATATGCCCGCAACAGCCACGGGTGGAATCGCAATCCACCCACTGCTGTTAACTAGTTAAATGCCACTGTCAATCTCTGACAGCGGCATTTATCTCGCACTTCTGGGACCGGTGACCATGTCATGTGATCGCAGGTCACCAATGGGTAGGCATGACAACGAGAAGTCTCCAGCAGTCCTCTATGGTTGTCATAGCCAGATTGCTATGAGTGCCGCCAGGTGGTCGGTGCTCCTAGCAAGCGAGCGTTTCTGCTACATACAGGAGATCTGATCATCACCTGTATGTAGCAGAGCAGATCAAAGTACTGCAGCTTCTAGTTTCCAATGGAAACTATTGAAGCATGCAAAAAGTAAAAAAAAGTTTTAAAAAATATTAAAAAAAAATGGAAGTTCAAATCACCCCCTTTTCACCTCATTCAAAATAAAACAATAAAAAATTAAATATACACATATTTGGTATCACTGCATTCAGAATCACCCGCTCAATCAATATAAAAAAGAATTAACCCGATCTTTAAACAGCGCAATGAGAAAAAAGTCAAAATTACATTTTGGGTTGCCGCAACATTGCATTAAAATGCAATAATGGATGATCAAAACATCGTATCTGCACCAAAATGGTATAATTAAAAATATCAGCTCTCTGCACAAAAAATAAGCCCTCACTCAACCCAAATCATGAAAAATTTAGAAAACTACGGGTATCGGAAAATGGCGCATTTTTATGACAAAATGTGGAATGTTTTATCACCGTTTAAATAAAAAAGAACCTAGACATGTTTGATGTCTATGAACTCGTAATGACCTGGAGAATCATAATGACAGGTCAGTTTTAGCATTTAATGAACAAGTTAAAAATAAAAAAACAACTGTGGGATTGCATTTTTTTGCAATTTCACCGCATTTAGAATTTTTTTCCCATTTTTCAGTACAAAATATGTTAAAACCAATTGTGTTGTTCAAAAGTACAACTCGTTCTGCAAAAAACAAGCCCTCATGTCGTTATTTTGACCAAAAAATAAAAAAAAATATGGCTCTGGGAAGAAAGGGAGAAAAAACAAAAACTTATAATTGATTGCATGAAAATATATACAACAATTAATAATATTAATTAATACATGAACCAAACTAATATTGTGCACTTAATTTTATGTTTATAGTATAAAAATAACAACAAATTTGATTTATCATGTAAACAAATACATACATACCTAATTGATATTTTATCAATATATTAAATAATTCAATGTAATATAAAATAAAATAAATGTATAATTGATATAAAATTATATCAATAAAGTGAAATGTACAGTATATAACAATGACTAAATAATTAAATGCTATATATTCAATAAATAGTTGTGTATGATGGCACAAATCTGAATTGGCAATAGACACTGGTTGGACTGAGAAAGGAAGTAAAAAATTATTAAACTAATAGAGTCTAATTGGTATAGATAGAAAAAAACTTTCTTACACACTTTTTTTGAATGGCAACTCCCTTCTCCCCTGCAATGCATGCCAATGCACATTTAACATACTGCCTCGACAGAGAGTAACCAAAAAGGCTGTTCTTGCATTAAAGAACTCAATAGATTTATTCAATCCTAGGTCAACTCAGAGTGATATTTACAGAGTTTATTGGCAATTTGAAGCTTCAAAGTTCTGAGATTTGAAGCAAATTTATTTACCCCAAATAGATTTTTGGGGAATATTCGGCAAAAAAGTCAAAATTTGAATTTCAAATAATCTGCTCATCTCAAGTACCAGTATAAACAGGATATGTTCACTGACCAATACAAACTTTTTGTGGTAGCCTGAAGAGGGTGGGAAAACAGGGGAAATGGGGTGACTGGGTATGGGAAAGTTTGCAAATTCTCCCAGCACAAAGAACATTATTGTTCACTGTTCCTTATAAATAGTGTGTTGTATTTTATATTCTGTAAGGTTCTATTGGGTTGCAAAACAATATTAACAGAAACCCTGAGATAACCGACTTGCTGAACACAAAGCTGTTATCATTTTGCTAAATATTTCATAGATGAAGATCAAAGGAAAAAGGTTTATGGAAAATTATGTTTTATATTTCCCTTATATAATACCAATTCATATTTTTTGTTCTTTATTTCTTTTCAGAAGAAAAATATGTTGCACTTTAATTACTGACATTTATAAAAGCAGGAAAACTTTAATCTTGCAGTAGATCATCAGTATGCTTTATTTCCAAAACTTATCTCTGCTCTGTGTTTTAAATACACCATTGCAAATATTTATTACGCCTTAGCTCATAGACTGCTGAAAACAAAAAAAATGAAAACCCCATTACAATCGCAAAAGTGCTTTATTTCACAGCTTTAATCTGAACATGGACAAGTCTAATGATTGTTGTACTGATGCTCTTAATGCTAAACCTAAATTATGTGAATCAATTTTGTTGTGATGTTAACAAAAATTTTACCATAGTGAGTAATTCTCTTAATCCCTCCATACTTGAATGGAACACCAACATTCCCAGCAAAAAATTTTGTTACTAGTGCATTTATTAAGAATTCAGAATATTTACAGCATAAAAATAATAGCAAATGACTGACAACATAAAAATAGCTGGGTCTTTTTAATGCAGTTACCGAAAGAAAAGGACTTATGGTTTTTGAAGCACAAAAAACTGAAGGGAACTGATTTCTCTGGCTTTTAAGGTTAGATACTACTTGTGGCTATGCCTGTAAAACTTACATGTAAATCTACTACTTAATTTCATTTTTTACCCAATTGTTTTGTAGAAAATTATGGACACCTGTTAGTTGTACATTATCTAATTCCTTAGAACATACTGATTTTTCTTTATGATCTGCATAAACTTTATCATTGTTAGTAAGTGAATTTCTCAGCTTATATATTATTAGTCTGTGATTATATAGTAATTAGTGATGAGCGAATATACTCGTTACTCGGGATTTCTCGAGCACGCTCAGGGGTCCTGCGAGTATTTTTTAGTGCTTTTTAGTTTTCTTCGCCGCAGCTGAATGATTTACATCTGTTAGCCAGCATAAGTACATGTGGGGGTTGCCTGGTTGCTAGGGAATCCCCACATGTACTTATGCAGGCTAACAGATGTAAATAATTCAGCTGCAGCAAGAAAAACTAAATCTCCTAGCACTAAAAAATACTCGGAGGACCCCCGAGCGTGCTCGAGAAATCTCGAGTAACGAGTATATTCGCTCATCACTAGTTGACACTAGAGATGGTTGAACCTTTGGAAATTCAAATTCCCCAAGTTCATTCAATTTTTACCAAAAACTCACACCGTTCCCTGCACCCACCACTCCAATGTACGTTTCGCTGCTGCTTCGTCAGCAGCGAAACTTACATTGGAGTGGTGTGTGCAGGGGACGGTGTGAGCTCCAGACTGGTGAGCACTGTGGCATTATGTGACTTCTTTTGATTTATATTTTCCAGCACCATTGGTTTTTTGATCACTTGATCACATTTGAGGCATTTACTATTATTATTTGCCTCGATTTATTATTTTTACAATATTTTTGCAAAAGTCTTTTAGTTATTTATTTACTCATGCACCTTCATTGATCACTTGATATGAATTGTTTGGCGTATCACTACTGATTGTTAGTTTTCACCAATTGTTTATAAATTGAATATTCATTCACTTCTTTATTATAATAATCATTTTTTTCACTTTATTGTTATATATTTATATATTTATCATAAACTATCCTAAAATAACAAATCTTTATTCATATATGCAAAGAACCTGTATTGGTTCACACCGCAAAAAAACGGACAAAAATGACAAAAAACAAAAAATGTGCTCAAAACAAAACACTAAGTTAAAATTGGGGGGTACTATGAATCCCTAATTAGTACTATGCTTCTACCCTACCTGGCTGTGGAGGTTGACACCCTACGGGGGAGCGTTGTGGCGCCCCCACTCCGCGGCGGCTGTCCCTGGGTTACTAAGGCACCCTACGATAGCCACGGGACACCCACTACCCACAGCCTAGGGCCCATTACAGGCTAAAAAGAGAAGCTCCTGTACTAAGGGAACACTAGATCCCCACAAAGTAAAAACAACGTGCAGAACACATAAGGCACATCGATGCAGACGTATTTGTCGGGGAGTGCTTATAGGGGCACAGTCTCATACAGGTATATACTGCCAGTCATGGCCTATCCACTTGACCCTGGCTGAACCCGCAGACCAGTGTCACCCAAGCATTTGTACAAGTGTAATCACAACTCTAGATGATACATTGTGAGCACTTATCTCCCTCTGTACGTCCTTTGCCCTAGATCACAGCGCCTCAACGCGTTTCGACCTCCGCGGGCTCCTCAGGAGGCAAGATTCACTGACGTGTGTCCTGATGCGGTGTCATGGCACCGCATCAGGACACACGTCAGTGAATCTTGCCTCCTGAGGAGCCCACGGAGGGTGAAACACGTTGAGGCGCTGTGATCTAGGGCAAAGGACGTACAGAGGGAGATAAGTGCTCACAATGTATCATCTAGAGTTGTGATTACACTTGTACACATGCTTGGGTGACACTGGTCTGCGGGTTCAGCCATGGTCAAGTGGATCGGCCATGACTGGCAGTATATACCTGTATGAGACTGTGCCCCTATAAGCACTCCCCGACAAATACGTCTGCATCGATGTGCCTTATGTGTTCTGCACGTTGTTTTTTCTTTGTGGGGATCTAGTGTTTCCTTAGTACAGGAGCTTCTCTGTTTAGCCTGTAGTGGGCCCTAGGCTGTGGGTAGTGGGTGTCCCGTGGCTATCGTAGGGTGCCTTAGTAACCCAGGGACAGCCGCCGCGGAGTGGGGGCGCCACAACGCTCCCCCGTAGGGTGTCAACCTCCACAGCCAGGTAGGGTAGAAGCATAGTACTAATTAGGGATTCATAGTACCCCCCAATTTTAACTTAGTGTTTTGTTTTGAGCACATTTTTTGTTTTTTGTCATTTTTGTCCGTTTTTTTTGCGGTGTGAACCAATACAGGTTCTTTGCATATATGAATAAAGATTTGTTATTTTAGGATAGTTTATGATAAGTTTCTTGAGATCCTATGGTATTATATTAGTTTCTGAAATTTATATATATATATATATATATATATATATATATATATATGTTTTTGTATACCAATGGTTTTGGCTGAAAAAAATATAGTAAATTATATACTTACTGCTACATGGTCTGTTGCTCCCTGTCCCCTGTGTGACACATCTCTTTTCCATATTTATACTTGTATGGATTTTTCTACATATGTATAATTTTATATATTTTTTTATATATTAAAATTGGTTTATTAGACATTAATTGTTTTTAATTTATTTCTAATAAAATTCTTGCGCATTGTGCAGCTTTTCTGATTTATTTATAAGCATTTTATTTCATGGTTTTGTGTATAATCATGATTTGATTGTTAATAAAATAAAATTTTATCAACATTTTTTTAATTCTTTTGAATACTTTTTTTGGGGGTATAAAAAATTTAAAGGGGTGAATATTTTCCGTACCCACTGTGTATTTATAACTGAAAAAATTGGGCAAAAAACAAATGCCATACTTATGGCAATATTTTAACCCCTTTCTGACCTCGGATGGGATAGTACGTCCGAAGTCAGATCCCCTGCTTTGATGTGGGCTCCGGTGGAGAGCCCACATCAGAGCTGCGACATGTCAGCTGTTTTGAACAGCTGACATGTACGCGCAATAGCATCGAGTGGAATAGCGATCCACCTGCCGCTATTAACAAGTTAAATACTGCTGTCAAACGCTGACAGTGGCATTTAACTACCGCATCCGGCCGCGAGGCCGGAAAAGCACTCACTGCTGACCCCGTCACATGATTGGGGGTTAGCGATGCTTTGGCATAGTAACCAGAGTTCTCCTTGAGACCTCTATGGTTCCTGATGCCGGCTTGCTGTGAGCGCCACCCTGTGGTCAGCGCTCATAGCAAGCCTGTAATTAAGCTACATAAGAGCGATCTGATGCTCGCTGCTATATAACAGAGCCGATCAGGCTATGCCAGCTTCTAGCCTCCCATGGAGGCTATTGAAGCATGGCAAAAGTAAAAAAATGTTTAAAAAAATATGAAATAAATAAAAAAATATAAAAGTTTAAATCACCCCCTTTCGCCCCATTCAAAATAAAACAATAAAAATAAAATCAAATATACACATATTTGGTATCGCCGCATTCAGAATCGCCCGATCTAGCAATAAAAAAAGGACTAACCTAATCGCTAAATGGCGTATCGAGAAAACAATTAGAAACGACAAAATTATGTTTTTTTGGTCGCCGCGACATTGCATTAAAATGCAATAACGGGCGATCAACAGAACGTATCTGGACCAAGATGGTACCTCTAAAAATGTCAGCTCGGCACGCAAAAATTAAGCCCTCATCCGACCCCAGATCATGAAAAATGGAGGCGCTACGAGTATCGGAAAATGGCGCAATTTTTTTTAGCAAAGTTTTGAATTTTTTTTCACCACTTAGATAAAAAATAACCTAAACATGTTTGGTGTCTATGAACTCATAATGACCTGGAGAATCATAATGGCAGGTCAGTTTTAGCATTTAGTGAACCTAGCAAAAAAGCCAAACAAAAAACACGCATGGGATTGCACTTTTTTTGGAATTTCACCACACTTGGAATTTTTTTCCCATTCTCTAGTACATGACATGGTAAAACCAATGATGTCGTTCAAAAGTACAACTCATCCCACAAAAAATAAGCCCTCTCATTGCCAAATAGACGGAAAAATAAAAATGTTATGGATCTGGGAAGGAGGGGAGAAAAAAATGAACATGGAAAAACGGAAAATCCCAAGCTCATGAAGGGGTTACACACAATTTATATGTCTACATATATTTCTAATATTTTATTATATTAATTTTTTAATTTGTTGGATTTTTTTATCATTCATCATTTTTTTACTCAGATTAAGGATTATGAATTATTCTTTTTCTGTTAATTGCTACATTAGTTATCCAAATTGACAACATTTAGACACATCCCATGAAGAATATTGAAAATCTTCTTTGCCATAGTGAAAGCTTCTCTTTGTATGTCATAGAAGTTCAAAATGTTTTCATGTTCATCCTTCGTGAAAAATGGGAGTATGTTGAAATGCATTTGTCATTATTTTGAAGTGTGTCAAAAACTTCTATCATAAGTTTCAATCAAGACATCTGTTCCATAAATGAGATTCATTTAAAAAAGATTAAAGTCAAGAATATATTCTTCTGTATTCTTCTCAAGGACGTAGTAACACAATGCTTAAATATATAAACTTGAAGTGGACTATTATTAACATTATTTTCCCAAGCCTACTGAATGCTATATTCAATATGATGTAAAGGCACCCACATTTATTATTATCTACTATTCACATTTAATGGCTCTCAATGATGAAAGTTATCAGTCAGGATAAAGTTATAAAAAACTTCACATGGTATTAGATATACCATGGGACACGGTCATCAAGAAGTGGTTTAAATTTGGCAGAACAGTGGCATTACCTGGAATTGGATATCCATCAAAAATTGATAAAAAGCATTAAGAAAATGAGCTTGGACACTGTCAAGAGGCCTACAGTTACAGTAAAAGGAACTGTTGTATATTGTATGTGACAACAATCTCCCATAGTCTTCATATGTCTGGCCTGTGGGGTAGAGTGGCAAGATGGAAGACTTTCCTTAAAAGAAAGTTTTCAAACCAAAATCTGTGCCAAGTCTACCAAAAGCATGTATATGCCATGGTCTGGTGAGATCAAAGTTGAAGATTTTGGCTATAATTCCAAAAAATATGTTTATGTTTGGAGCAAAGACAACACTGTGCACTAATAAACACCATACATATAGTGAAGCATGATGGAACAGCATTGTATTTCGGGGCTGCCTTTTGGCAGCTAGAACTGAGGCATTAAGCAAGATGGAGGGAATTCTGAAAAGTTCCATATATCAGACAATTCTGCAACAAAGGCTTCTACAGTGTGAAAAATAAGTATTTGATATGGTTTTGCAAGTTTTCCCACCTACAAAGAATGGAGAGGTCTGTATTTTTTATCATAGGTACACTTCAACTGTGAGAGAAAGAATCTCAAAATTAAAAACAGAAAATCATATTGTATGATTTTTAAAATAATTAAATTGTATTTTATTTCATGAAATAAGTATTCAATCATCTACCAACTAGCAAGAATTCTGGCTCTCACAGGCCTGTTGGATTTTCTTTCACGCTTTTCAGCAGCAGAGAGATCCTTTTTATTTCTCATATTTAGGGTTGAGCGAAACGGATCGGACAAATTCAAAAATCGCCGACTTTCAGCAAAGTCGGGTTTCGTGAAACCCGACCCGATCCTAGTGTGGGATCGGCCATAAGGTCGCCGATCTTCGCACCAAAGTCGCGTTTCGTATGACTTTTCAGCACCATTTTTCAGCCAATGAAGGAGGACGCAGAGTGTGGGCAGCGTGATGACATAGGTCCCCACCATCTTAGAAAAGGGCATGACAGTGATTGGCTTGCTTTCTGCGGCATCACAGGGGCTATAAAGGGGCATGCACGCTGACCGCAATCTTACTTCTGCTGATCGTAGCATAGGGAGAGGTTGCTGCAGCTGCATCGGAAGAAGGGATATAGTTAGGGAGGGAAGATTAAGTCCCGAAACTGCTTTTGCTGTAGCGATTTCCACTGTCCAACACCACCTTTTCTTTGCAGGGACAGTGGAGTTTATATTTTTGTGCATCAGCTCTGTAGCTTATTAGGCTGCCTTATAAGGCTCCCTGATAGCTGCATTGCTGTTTGTACGCCGCTGTGCAAACCAACTGCTTTTTTTAAAGCAATAATCCTGTTGCTCCTTTCTGCACAGTTATCTTGTTTATTTGTCCACACTTTTGTGTGCAGCAGTACTTTTTATTGCTGCCATACTTGTCCTGAAATCATTGTAGGGAGATTGAAATTGTACTACAGTCCTTGTATTTTTTCATATATCTTCCAGCCACATTCTGCCACTTACATTGTGTAGTGTTATACACTGGGCCTGAGTTTTGGTGCATTCTCCCCCCAAAAAAAGGGAGATTTAAATTGTCACTAAGTGGATCTACGTCAATTCTGTTAGTTTGTCGTATATCAGCCAGCCACATTTTGCCACTTACATTGTGTAGTGTTATATACTGGGCCTGAGTTTTGGTGCAGTCTCCCCCCAAAAAAGGGAGATTTAAATTGTCACAAAGTGGATCTACGTCAGTTCTGTTAGTTTGTCGTATATCTTCCAGCCACATTCTGCCACTTACATTGTGTAGTGTAATACACTGGGCCTGAGTTTTGGTGCAGTCTCCCCCCCAAAAAAGGGAGATTTAAATTGTCACTTAGTGGATCTACGTCAGTTCTGTTAGTTTGTCGTATATCTTCCAGCCACGTTCTGCCACTTACATTGTGTAGTGTTATACACTGGGCCTGAGTTTTGGTTCAGTCTCCCCCCCCCCAAAAAAAAGGGAGATTTAAATTCTCAACAAGTTTATATACACCTTCTACCTTGTTTTACAGTACCATATAACGATTGTTATTTTGGTTACATTTTTCCAAAAATGAGGAAGTCTGGTGGAAGAGGCCGTGGGTGGTCGTTGCCAGCTGGTACTGATGGTGGTGGTGGTGGTGGAGCATCTGGTGGTAGTGGGAAAAGCAAAATAGCACCAAAGACACGAGGTGTTGAGCCAGCGTCATCGTCTGGCTACCAAGGCCTCGAAGGCTCCCTTATCTGGGAGTAGGAAAACAGCTTTTAAAGCCAGAGCAGCAGGAAAAAGTTTTGGCTTTCCTTGCTGACTTAGCCTCTAGCTCTTTCGCCTCCCCTCCAGAAAGATCAAAATATAAAAGCAGCAAGTCATCAGTGGATGCTCCCGGTCAGCAACAAGTCACTTCCTTGTGTCCTTCACCCAAACCAAAAGTGAAGGATGCAGCAGGCAAAACTACAGTTTACTCCATGGAGCTCTTTACATATACCGTGCCTGGGTTAGAAAGGAAAATTGTTAACAGCCCATTACAAGATGAATCGGACATGGAGTGCACTGACGCACAGCCACAGCTAGATTATTATGCTGTTCCATTGACTCAGATCACTACATTGCCCTCGCAGTGTACTGAGCCAGAATCTGAACCTGATGAGACTATGGTGCCCCGTCACGAACGCTATAGCACATTACATGGTGACACAGAGGAAGGTGCACATGAAATTGAAGAGGAGATGATAGATGACCCAGTTGTTGACCCAGATTGGCAGCCATTGGGGGAAGAGGGTGCCGCTGCCAGCAGTTCAGAAGTGGAGGAGGATGATCCGCAGCAGCCATCTACATCGTAACAGCTTTCATCTGGCAGGCCCGTATCTGGCCAAAAACGTTTGTCACAAACAAAAACAGTTTTAGGACAGCATGGCCATCCGGTGAAAGTAGCACAGCATGCAATGCCTGAAAAGGTGTTCCATAGTAGGAAGAGTGTAGTGTGGAAATTTTTTAACCAAGATCCGAATGATCAGTGGAAAGTTATCTGTAAGAAATACTCAAAGACCTTTAGCAGAGGGAAAAATCTCCAAAATTTAAATACAACGTGCAAGCCTGGACTAACTACCAAACATCCCGTGCTGTTGGTGCACCTGCTCATAATGAAGGTAGTCAGCAATGCTACATTGCTTCCCTCACTGTAAGCCCACCGGTTAGGACACCACCAGCAGCAAATGTGGAGGTATTGTCACAAGGCCAAAGCAGTCAGGGAATCACAAGGTTCTTGGTAGGAAACACTGTATGTAGACCAACATCAAGAATACATCACCAACCCTCTCTCAATCTGCCATGTCCACCACCACCCCCGCTAGTTCCACCATATGCAGCTCTCCAGTCCAGCTCACCCTACAGGAGATTCTCGTTAGGAAAAGAAAGTACTCATCCTCTCATCCGCGTACATAGGTTTTGAACGCCCACATTGCTAGACTAATCTCGTTAGAGATGATGTCCTACCGGTTGGTTGAAAGCGAAGCTTTCAAAGACCTGAATGCCTACACAGTACCACGCTATGACCTACCCAGTCGGCACTTCTTTGTGAGAAAAGCCATCCGAGCCCTCAACCAGCATGTCAAAGACCACATTGTCCATGCACTGAGGCAATCAGTCAGTAGAAAGGTGCACCTCACAACAGATGCATGGATCAGTAGGCATGGCCAGGGACGTTACGTATCCATCACGGCACACTGAGTTAATGTGGTGGATACAGGGTCCACAGGGGACAGCCATAGTGGGACAGCTGTGCCTAGCCCACGGTCTAGGAAACAGTTGGCTGTAGGCGTTCGCAACCCCTCCTCCTCCTCCTCCAGAAGTGAAAGCTTGTCCACAGAGTGCAGTCACATGACCAATCCATCCGCAGCTGCCTGTGTTGCACACGAGGTGTCCCATTATCGAACAGCTAGTGGTAAGCGTCAGCAGGCTGTGTTAGAAGTGAAATGTTTGGGCGACAACAGACACACCGCGGAAGTACTGGCCGAGTACTTGCAGCAAGAAACTCAGTCATGGCTGAGCAGTGTACATCTTGAGGCAGGCAAGGTAGTCAGTGATAACGGAAGGAATTTTATGGCAGCCATTGCCCTTTCAGAACTGAAACACATACCTTGCCTGGCTCACACCTTGAACCTGGTGGTGCAGTGCTTCCTGAAAAATTATCCGGGGTTACCAGTCCTGCTCCTGAAGGTGCACAGACTTTGCTCGCACATCCGCCGGTCGCCCGTACACTCCAGCCGTTTGTTGAACCATCAGCGATCGCTGAATCTTCCCCAGCACCGCCTAATAATCAACGTTGCAACAAGGTGGAACTCCACACTGCACATGCTTCAGTGGCTATGCAAACAGAGGCGTGCTGTAATTTATTTGTGGGAGGATACACATACACGGGCAGGCAGTTGGATGGCAGACATGGAGTTGTCTGGTGTACAGTGGTCGAAGCTACAAGACTTCTGTCAAGTCCTTCAGTGTTTTGAAGAATGCACATGGCTGGTTAGTGCAGATGACACCATCATAAGCATGAGCATCCCACTAATGCATCTGCTGATGCAAAGTTTGACGCACATTAAGGAGCAGGCGTCTGCAGCCGAGGAGGAAGGAAACCTTAATGACAGTCAGCCATTGTCTGCTCAGGGAACTCTCCTGGAAAAGGTGGCGGACGAAGAGGAGGAGGAGAAGGATGATGGGGATGAATATTTATGGGAGGAGGATGCTTCTCAGGGGGCAATATAAACTGGTGGCAATGCAAGGTCAGGTACAGGGTTTTTGCGGGACACAAGTGATGTTGATTTGCAAGAAAGTGCTCCTCAACCCAGCAAAAGCAGTGAATTGACACCTGGAACATTGGCCCACATGGCTGAGTATGCCTTGCGTATCCTGAAAAGGGACCTCCGCATTATCAAAATGATGACCGATGATGATTACTGGTTGGCCTGCCTCCTGGATCCACGATATAATGGAAAATGACAAAATATCATGCCACATGAGAATCTTGAGCAAATATTGGCTACCAAACAAGCAACTGTTGTAGATTGTTTGGTTCAGGCATTCCCAGCACACAGCAGCGGTGATGGTTCTCACACAAGCTGTAGGGGGCAACATGGCAGAGGTGTTAGAGGTGCACAAATCCGAAGTGGTGTTGGACAGAGGGGTTTTATGACCAGGTTGTGGAGTGATTTCACAATGACAGCAGACACGAAAGGTACTGCTGCATCGATTCAAAGTGACAGGAGACAGCATTTGTCCAGTATGGTTACGAACTATTTTTTCTCCGTTACTGATGTTCTCCCTCACAGGCCATTCTCCTTTGATTACTGGGCATCTAAAATAGACACCTGGCCTGAATTGGCCGAATATGCATTACAGGAGCTCGTTGCCCAGCTGCTGGTGTGCTATCAGAAAGAGTCTTCAGTGCTGCTGGTTCAATATTGACCGAAAAAAGGACACGTCTGGCTACCCGAAATGTTGATGATCTAACCTTCATTAAAATGAACCAATCATGGATTTCAAATTATTTTGCCCCACCTTCCCCTGCTGACGCGTAGCTTGCCTGAAAAATGTCTTGCTTTTGGCCTCCTCTTACTGACTGCTCCAATTCCTCCATTTGCAGCTGCTGAATGTCCACCATAGGCCATTTTTATACCTCCCTAAATGGGCTGACTCCCCCCACAGGGCAGTGGTCACCACTTGGTGCAAGCACCCGTGCGAGTGCCGTTTGCCTGGACAGGTGGGTGTGACCACTCTTGGGCGACGGCACTGGCACATGGTCCCTCATAGTACAATGAAGTGTCTCTGATGTGGTGGTGCACAACCAACGTCAGACACACTATCGTAATATGAGGGGCCCTGTGCCAGTACCACCGCCCATGAGAGAGTGTTCCCTTCCAGCTCGAACAGTGCTCTAC
Organism: Ranitomeya imitator; assembly: GCF_032444005.1. Lineage (NCBI taxonomy): Eukaryota > Metazoa > Chordata > Amphibia > Anura > Dendrobatidae > Ranitomeya > Ranitomeya imitator. The sequence goes on along the minus strand of NC_091283.1, from coordinate 117,871,821 downwards.
CACTTGCAAAACTTACCTCTCCCTGCTCCACCACTGTGTAGTCTGTGCTGTTAAATCCTTCAATGGCACTGCCAATACAAATTTGTTGAAATGATAGATGATAGTAAAAATATACAGGGGCCCTGACCTCCATTTAGACCAGTTAATACTTTGCACCTACTACCACTGTCTGCTACTCAGCAGAGGAGCCCACCCCTGTACCTAGCTATGTCACCTGTTTATTTATGAACAATTTTTTGACAGACATTTAGCCCACTTTATTATTTTGGCCTACTAACTGTGTCAGCCACTCATTACAGTTGGCCTCTACTGAATAAAGCAATGCCGCCTGTTTAGTCCTGTTACCAATTTTGAACTGAATTTAGCCTACTTACATTTTTGGGCCTACTAACTGTGTCAGCCTCTCATTACAGTTGTTCTCCGCTGAACAAAGCAATGCTGCCAGTTTAGTCCTGTTACCAATTTTGAACTGCATTTAGCCTACTTTATTATTTTGGGCCACTGCTTGATGAGTCTGCTGGTACATTGACCCAGACCACTACATTCCCCTTGAACTATAAGGTATTTAAGCGCTATTGGGGGTATTTGCACTACTTCCCCTGACGAAGCTGTCCTAGAACAGCGACACGCGTTGGGCTTCTCCTCCGGTCGCATTTGCCCTGTGACTATTCAGCCTCACAGCCTCCTGCAGCAGGATTTATCCTATGGTGCTTTCTCCAGCACTATTTTCACCTTTTGACTACTCCTAGGATCAGACTATGCAGGGTATTTCAGTGTTTATGTTTGGACATCTTCCCCTGTCCCTTTCTTTGGATATCTAGGGCAGTTTATTTTATCTGCTCCTCTGGGTCCATAGGGGTTTTTTTGCTGGAAGCTGCATATTGTGGTGGGGTGTTGCATGCTATTTGCATGCTGTGTGGCTTGCATTATATTTGACTGTGTGCATATTTGTTGTTATATGGTTGTATACAGCATGTTCATTCCAAATTTTGACTATATATAGTTACATTAATAATATTAAGTGCAGAGGGCAGGGACACGTCTGTAAGATTTCATACGTTTATATATCTATGTATATTTTGGCATACAGTGTTCACAGGGGCATCTGCACAGAGGTTATGTGTGATTTTAGATGTTTTTAATTACAGTTAGGGCCAGAAATATTTGGACAGTGACACAAGTTTTGTTATTTTAGCTGTTTACAAAAACATGTTCAGAAATACAATTATATATGTAATATGGGCTGAAAGTGCACACTCCCAGCTGCAATATGATAGTTTCCACATCCAAATCGGAGAAAGGGTTTAGGAATCATAGCTCTGTAATGCATAGCGTCCTCTTTTTCAAGGGACCAAAAGTAATTGGACAATGGACTCTAAGGGCTGCAATTAACTCTGAAGGCATCTCCCTCGTTAACCTGTAATCAATGAAGTAGTTAAAAGGTCAGGGGTGGATTCCAGGTGTGTGGTTTTGCATTTGGAAGCTGTTGCTGTGAGCAGACAACATGCGGTCAAAGGAACTCTCAATTGAGGTGAATCAGAACATCCTGAGGCTGAAAAAAAAGAAAAAATCCATCAGAGAGATAGCAGACATGCTTGGAGTAGCAAAATCAACAGTTGGGTACATTCTGAGAAAAAAGGAATTGACTGGTGAGCTTGGGAACTCAAAAAGGCCTGGGCGTCCACGGATGACAACAGTGGTGGATGATCGCCGCATACTTAATTTGGTGAAGAAGAACCCGTTCACAACATCAACTGAAGTCCAGAACTCTCTCAGTGAAGTAGGTGTATCTGTCTCTAAGTCAACAGTAAAGAGAAGACTCCATGACAGTAAATACAAAGGGTTCACATCTAGATGCAAACCATTCATCAATACCAAAAATAGACAGGCCAGAGTTAAATTTGCAGAAAAACACCTCAAGAAGCCAGCTCAGTTCTGGAAAGGTATTCTATGGACAGATGAGACAAAGATCAACCTGTACCAGAATGATGGGAAGAAAAAAGTTTGGAGAAGAAAGTGAACGGCACATGATCCAAGGCACACCACCTCCTCTGTAAAACATGGTGGAGGCAACGTGATGGCATGGGCATGCATGGCTTTCAATGGCACTGGGTCACTTGTGTTTATTGATGACATAAGAGCAGACAAGAGTAGCCGGATGAATTCTGAAGTGTACCGGGATATACTTTCAGCCCAGATTCAGCCAAATGCTGCAAAGTTGATTGGACGGCGCTTCATAGTACAGATGGACAATGACCCCAAGCATACAGCCAAAGCTACCCAGGAGTTCATGAGTGCCAAAAAGTGGAACATTCTGCAATGGCCAAGTCAATCTCCAGATCTAAATCCAATTGAGCATGCATTTCACTTGCTCAAATCCAGACTTAAGACGGAAAGACCCACAAACAAGCAAGACCTGAAGGCTGCGGCTGTAAAGGCCTGGCAAAGCATTAAGAAGGAGGAAACCCAGCGTTTGGTGATGTCCATGGGTTCCAGACTTAAGGCAGTGATTGCCTCCAAAGGATTTGCAACAAAATATTGAAAATAAAAATATTTTGTTTGGGTTATGTTTATTTGTCCAATTACTTTTGACCTCCTAAAATGTGGAGTGTTTGTAAAGAAATGTGTACAATTCCTACATTTTCTATCAGATATTTTTGTTCAACCCTTCAAATTAAACGTTACAATCTGCACTTGAATTCTGTTGTAGAGGTTTCATTTCAAATCCAATGTGGTGGCATGCAGAGCCCAACTCGCGAAAATTGTGTCACTGTCCAAATATTTCTGGCCCTAACTGTATGTTCCCAATAAAGCTTATATTATTTTTATCATAACTTTGGTGGTGTGCAGATATTTTGATGGATCTTGTTTCTTGTGCTTTTGTCAGTTTGCATTATTAGTCATCAGTCTTGCACCCCCTCTATATATCTGCATATTGTAGTGGTGCGTCAGCTATCCCATATATTCCCCTTGAACTCTACACAGCCATAATCTGACCCTGCTGAAAGTCAGGTTCCCCTTCCCGCCTACTATACCACCTTACATGGGGACAAAGAGGAAGGTGCAGATGAAAGTGCAGGTTCCTTCATCAGGTGGGGGGGCATAGTCATTGCTCTGGCACAGGGCCCCTCACAGTACGCAAAAGTGTCTCTGGCAGTGGGAGGCGCCACCCGCAGTCAAACACACCGCCATACTATGAGGGGCCCTGTGCCAGTGCCAACTAGTGCCCCCCCCGCTTGCTCAGGATCACAGCACTTGCAAAGTTGAAATACTTATCTCTCCCTGCTCCACCACCGTGACGTATTCTGCATTTCCTGAGCCCACGAAAATCTTGAGCCAGCCCTACCCCCCCACAACTTTAGCCAAATGACCCCCTGTTTTCAATGCCTAACTATTATTATAAAGTAAATTAAGATTGACAAGCTTCACTAATACAAATTCATGTTTTTGGCATTAAAATAGGCACTGTAGGTGTTTTCCTGTCCTCCACTCACTGCCGCCTTTGATTCCCCATTGACTTGCATTGGGTTTTGTGTTTCAGTTGGCCCCCGACTTTTTGTGAAACCCGACTCGATCCTAAAAAAGTAAAAGTCGCTCAACTCTACTCATATTGCTTGAAAACTTTGGCCTGCTTAATAATGTGGAACATCATTTTTAAGTAGTTTTCCTTTAATTAGAATCACCTGGTAAACTAATTATCACATGTGTTTAAGATTGATTTCAGTTATCTATTGAGCCCTGAGACACAATACCATCCACAAGTTTATTTGAAAAACAAAACTATTAAATCTTTATGACACCTAAATCCAATTTGCATAACAATTTTGAACACAGTGTATATATAATCAAGTATATACAGTATATATACTGTATATATGTATACACTGTATATTATATTAGAACATACACTAACATTATTATAAAAACACATTAACATCTCATTAAGCAGCTACATGATCAGTGCACTTAAGTCTTAAGGTACCGTCACACATAGCGACGCTGCAGCGATACCGACAACGATCCGGATCGCTGCAGCGTCGCTGTTTGGTCGCTGGAGAGCTGTCACACAGACAGCTCTACAGCGACCAACGATCCCGAGGTCCCCGGTAACCAGGGTAAACATCGGGTAACTAAGCGCAGGGCCGCGCTTAGTAACCCGATGTTTACCCTGGTTACCATCCTAAAAAGTAAAAAAACAAACGCTACATACTTACCTACCGCTGTCTGTCCTCGGCGCTCTGCTTCTCTGGTCTGGCTGTGAGCTCCGGGCAGCCAGAAAGCAGAGCGGTGACGTCACCGCTCTGCTTTCCGGCTGACCGACGCTCACAGCCAGAGCAGGAGGAGAGCAGAGCACAGCGCTGGAGGACAGACGGCTGTAGGTAAGTATGTAGTGTTTGTTTTTTTACTTTTAGGATGGTAACCAGGGTAAACATCGGGTTACTAAGCGCGGCCCTGCGCTTAGTTACCTGATGTTTACCCTGGTTACCAGCAAAGACATCGCTGAATCGGTGTCACACACGCCGATTCAGCGATGTCTACGGGGAGTCCAGCGACCAAATAAAGTTCTGGACTTTCTTCCCCGACCAGCGATCTCCCAGCAGGGGCCTGATCGCTGCTGCCTGTCACACTGGACGATATCGCTAGCGAGGACGCTGCAACGTCACGGATCGCTAGCGATATCGTCTAGTGTGACAGTACCTTTAAAAGTTTGGCTTAAGTAAAAAACTAAAACATCAATTAATTTTTGAAGACTACTAATGTTTTCAAAAAGATTATATTTAGCAGTTTTAAAACTTATTTTATACAGCTAAATAGGGATCTTTCTGCAGAATATCAATATATTTTTACAAAACTCATTTAGATAGTTACGATTCTTAGAGAAGACATATTAATCAATCTGCAACATATAAATATACCAATAGACCATGTTCACATAGCATGAATTTGTCATAAGAGTTGAAACTCATAATTTTAAAAATTATTATTATTTATTATTATTATTTATTGCTATAGCGTCATTTATTCCATGGCGCTTTACATGTAAGGAGGGGTATACATAATAACAACTAATTAATACATGCATAATATGTACATAATATGTAATATACATTATTAAAATTAATTCACTTGCAGATTCACATGCGTATAAAAATCAATGCAGCTAGCCCATAGTATTTCAGTGTAAACATGAGCAGATCGATCTGAGTAGTTTTGAGTTCAAGATAAATTTCCCGAAATTCATGGTGCCATGCAAATTTATGTCTCCTTGACATAAAGTTAAAGGTCATGATTATGTGATCCATCTTTTGAATTTTAAGACAATAGTCATGGAGAAGTGTAGTTTTAATGTAGCTTTAGTGTAGATTTAATTGTACACAAAATTAACATTTTATAAAATCGTTAAATTGTAAATGTATGTGTAATGTAAGGTATACTTGTGTAAATGATAGCTTTACACTCAGCTCTGTTTTCCAAGGTATACCTATTCTCTAATATGATCATAAATCAACCAATAATGCGATCACAAAGCAATACATGAAAGTTGAAAGATATGGCCAGAGGCTCACTTGTTAGTTATGATGAATGAGGAAGAAACATGTTATCAGTGAATCTGACCAAGGACAATTGTTGATAGTTTACAGTGTGGAGTGAGTATTTCATCTCCTGAGATTTGTAACACACATCTGGTTCTATAGGTAATAGAGTATAGAATTTGAAAAACAAAAAAATGTCTTTTGTGTCGAAGACTAGACAGTCCCAAGTCTGTGAAGTAGTCAACATTATTTACCCCGCACAATCTCTAATAATCTGCGTGTATTCCTACTGAAGATATTTTCTTTAATGGGAAACCTATCAAAGACTTGGGATGACTCAGGGAGGTTTCTTCTGATAAAATCAGAACTTATATAAGTTTCAACAAAAACATTCTGAAAAGTGAAATCCAGAATTAGTGGTGATTTCTTTTTCCTGTTTGTCAATAGTGTTGAAAAGGCATGAGTGGATTGATCTGTGGAAGGAAGGTAATGACAGTCAGCTTAGAGATAGTCCCAAGGCAAGCAGCAGTATGCTAGGCTTTTTTTTAGCATAGGGATAGGAAGTCAGAGTGCACAACTCATTCCATGCAGGGATGGAAAATGGTCTAATCTGATTGGGGTGTACTACTGCATCTCAGTCTGTGAGTAATACTCCAAACATTTACGTGACATCGGGAGGTGCTGTACCTGCAAAGTCACTTAATGTGATTGTGAATTCATTGATCTGTGACATGCTACAGAAACAGTAAGCTTAATAATAGCCTTTTTTCTTCTTCACACACTGCAAAGAGAGCATTTTAAAGTCTTAAGTTTGCTAAACTCCTGAAATGAAGATTTTGTTGCCGGAGACAGTGTGCTTCCTGGATTATCAGGAAGCCATAATGTATTTATTTTTTAAGACAAAAGAAAATTTTCCTCATACATAAATTTATATGTGAGTTGCAATTTTTTGTGCACTTTTAATAGTCCTATATTAGACCCATACATGCTGACTGAATACAATAGCTTGTTGCAAGTGTTTGCATTTGGCACACAGAACTGCTTAGCTTTTCTTTCCCATAATGTTTTGCAAAGTGTCAGAGGTGTTGATTATTTATTTATTCATTTTCTTTTACTTAAAGGGCACATATGTTTGGTGTCAAGTTCCTGCCGCTGCACAAGGGGAATCTCAAACCATGTCCACTGCGGGCTCCCATTCTTCTCCAGCCGCAGTGGAACCTGCTCAGCGGAGACGCTGGTCCCAGCACCTGGCTCGGACAGATACTGCACATTTGGTTACTGCTGCCCTTCCAGGTTCAGTCCTTATAACCAGTACTGTTCGGCGGCGAGCAGGCACTCCTGAGACTAAGTCCTGCTTTTCTCCTTCTGAGCATGCCCAAGGGAAGACCTCTCATTTGAGGTCGGGGTCACATGCTCAGGTCCTGTAGCAGCTCCTATTGGCCCACTAGGAAGGTCCTGGAGAGCTACAACTATAAAAGGTTTGCATGGCCACACTGCCATGCGCTAGTATCATTTGTGTTTGGCTGTTGCCAGTGGATACTCTACCACTCAGTATATATGTGGTGTGAGTCTGTTTAGCTTTGGGGCTGTACACTCAGGCAGGCAGCTAGCATCAGTGGGGGCAATTAGCCTTGGCTTAGCATCTGGTTCCTTCATGTGTGCGGTTAGCACAGAAGAGTTCCATAGCAAGCACAACCCTAGTTAGGGTAATAGTTTTCTGTGTACAGCGTGAATCTGTGAGGCAACAGAGGTCGCTTACATTTCACACAAGGTGAAGTTTAACCCACGTGTGAGCTCAGTGTCTATCCACCATTACTTTGCAGCAGGTATCTCTGCACGGTGGACCCCGGGCTGCGAACACACCTCGTATCAATCTCTCTATTACTTGGTGCGTTCCGCTACCCCTAACAACATGTACATTTTTGAATACCAGATTTAATTGTTCAAAGTAGCAAGTGGAACTGTACAACACATAACCATATTGCATGCTCGCCAGTCATGAGCCTATTTGTAGCTACTGTGAAAAGTACCATTTTAGTGCTCAGTTGATTTTTTTTAAGGAGGGGCTGCCACATAGGTTTTTAGTGTTAAGGCTGTGTTTGCATTAAAGAGATTAAAATAGGTTTAATACAATCCTATGATAAGTCAGTGGTTTACACCTATTTACTCGGCAATTAGCGGCTTTGAAGTATTGCAAATCACATTTTTGGAAAAAATTCCAGCAAAGTTTGAAAATGCAAATTAAAAATGATTTACCCAACTCTAGTACTGAGATTCTAAGTCTTCCAATCATGCTGGAGAGGTTAAAATGGTTGTTAAAAGAGTTACAAAAATAAAGACAGTGTTCTTTCAGAAGGTTAAAAAAGATTCAATATTTTAGCTCCTTTTCATTTGTAGGTGTTTCACTGAGACTGCATTCCAAATATCTATTGTAGTTTCTCCAAAAGTAGGAAAGGATCCTACTAGAATAGAATGTATAACCCTCTATTGTTCGGAATTTGCAAAGGGTTGTGTTGAGGTATTGGGGCTATAGTTTTCAGCTATTGCATAATTATGTAATCAACCACACGTGACCATTGAAGTGGTCAAGTGCGATAGATGGCACTTTATCATTGCAGCTAAGTATGCAGTGGCCCACATGGATGCAGAAGATTTTCCTCAGGAGTCGACTCAACTTAATCACCAACTGTAATGGTTACCAACTCTCCATGAAGTTACAAATCTACCAGTATTGCAATAAAGAGCTTGGGGCATATACTACAGTAGTAGAAGTGCACGGTGGTTACAGTCAGAGCTGCGACAAATAACTTGGTGGGTTCATAAAAAATGTTGAAAAAAAAGAAGAATTTCTTAACAATATTAACAATAGCTTATAGTAGTTGGTTTCCACAATCAACAGAAACAGTCTATTGTCACGATACAGAGAGTATCCGATTTGTCACGATTCACAGTGTAATTCACAGTACAAATTTGCTGGGCTTGGTAAGTTAGGAGTCTTTTAACTTGCTTTAACAACCAGAAAATTTCAACTTGTATTCACCTAAAATACTACAGGATTTAGACAGCAAGTGGTCCATGAACACTTGCAAATTTCAGGACCATTTATTATTCAGCAGTTCGGTATCCAATAGTTACACATGTTCTGCTGCCCAGGGAACATTCACAGTGTAGTTGGCGGTCTGTAATTGTTATTTACTTTTTTATATATGGCACCATTAATTGCACAGCACTTTACAGACATCATTACCATTTTCCTCAGTGGGTCTAAAAATCTATATTACCTATCAGTTTGTATTTGGAGTTTGGGAGAAAACCGTAGAACCTGGAGGAAACCCATGCAAACATGGGGAGAACAGACAAACTCCTTGAAGATGTTGTTTATGTTGGGATTTAAACCCAGGACCCCAGTTCTGCAATGCAACAATGCTAACCACTGAGCCACCATGATTCTATCATTGCTCTATAAATGCACAATAGTTGTACTGTACCATACGCAATACACTAGATGTGGGTTCTCTATGTTTCTTCTCATATATTCTAAGCTAACCCAAAATAAGGCTTATACTGCACAATGTATAGAATGTGCACGTCATCTCTGACTTATCCATCCTCATTTCCTTATCGCTAGACATGGACAAAATCCTTAAAAAAAACACCAATATATATATATACATATATATATATATATATATATATATATATATATATATATATATACACATTAAAGATCCATCGACACTTGCAAAAACTGCATGAATAAAGCCAGGTTCACATTACCGTTTCTGTGCGCAGCATATGATCTGCATACAACCGCATGCGTCATGCGTACATATCTTTAACATGGTGTATGCAGGGACATGCTTTTGCATGAGTTCGCATGCGGATGTGTACGTAAGTGTCGAGTGCGGCGGTGTCCAGCAAACGCAACATGTTGCATTTTTTGAGGCAGCAAATATAACGCAATCGTCCGCATGTGGACGATTGCAGATGATTGCTTCAAAAAAACGCATTACTGTCTATGGGAATGCATTGGTACACAAGGACATGCGTACACATGCATTCAATATGCAATGCATACTTCACACTAATCATGTCCAGGAAAAGATGTCAACATCTACAAAATCACTGATATATAAAAGGGGGTCTGGAGACAGGTAGTCCATTACTCTCAAGACTCTGAATGGAAGCACCAGACTCAGGACAAGACTCTGGCTGTAAGTATAGAAGTTTTGAAAATGTCTGTTTGTCTTTACAGTCTGTACTCTGTACTAATTTTTTTCTGTTCCTTGTGGACTGTTTGCTGCTCCAGTCCTGCTACTGCCGTCCTGTTACTGCCGCCTTCCTGTGGCTGCCATCTTCCTGGAGCTGCTGGATGTAAGTATAGCTTTGAAAATGCCTGTTTCTCTTTGCAGTCTGTACTCTGTACTATTTTTTTCAGGTCCCTTGTAGACTGTTTGCTGCTCCGGTCCTGTTGCTGCTGTCCTGTGTACTCTGCACTAATTTTTTTCTTTTCCTTGTAGACTGTTTGCTGCAGCCATCCTGGTGCTGCTACCATCTTCCTTGCGCAGCTGCCTTCCTGTTGCTGCCATCTTTTTCATGCTGCTCTCCTGGTGCTGCTGGCTGTAAGTATAGAAGCTTTGAAAATGTCTGTTTCTCTTTGCAGTCTGTACTCTGTACTATTTTTTTCAGGTCCCTTGTAGAGTGTTTGCTGCTTTAGTCCTGTTGCTGCCATCCTGTGTACTCTGTATTCATTTTTTCTTCTCTTTGCAGACTGTTTGCTGCTGCCATCCAGGTGCTGCTGCCGTCCTGGTGCTGCCTGACTTCTGTGCTGTTGGACTACTGCCTTGTAATGTAGATATTGGTGTCCATTTTTCTTTTTATGTGCTACATTGTGTTTGGCTCTTAACAAGTAAATTTTTTCTTATCTCTTCTTTTCTCTAGTGTTTCATTTGACTGCTGCCTGCTCTTCCAACAAGTCCTCCACTGAAGCTTCCGAAAGTGGACATGACACAGATTATGTAATCACATTTGATTTACTGATTGGTATGTATTGACTGTCAATACTAGACCTGTGTTAAATCATGCATTTTATTTACAGGTACCTAACAGTGCAGAAGAGCAGGAGCAGTCTAGTGGAAATGATTCTTCCTCAGGGTCGTCGGCCTCAAGTTGCTGAGGAGGAAAGACAGGGTGTAAGTAGCCTTTATCATAGTTGTAATTGAATTTGTTTTCAGTTTTACTTACAAATTTTTTTTGTATTTCATCTATAAGTTCCACAACGTGAGGAAGGACAACCAGATATTGATAACGAGGTCCTTATTCAAGCTGTGCAAGAGTGAGCAGTGTTGTGGGACCCCCGTGATCAGAATCATTCCGACTCAGCCTTGATCCTATGACTCTGGGAAGAAGTGGCCAAATCGCTGTTGGATGATTGGGACCATGCAAGGCCACAAGTCAGAAATGATTTTCGTAAGTATTGCAATGTGGTCTTTTACACGTTGGTTTTGCTGTAAATGTTGGAGTCTTTTTACAATACATTCTTTTTTCTTCCCCCTTCACAGTGAAGAGAGTAAAAGTTCTTTGGTGTTTGATAAAGGATCGCTTCAATAAGGACATGAGAGAGGAGATACGGGTTCAAAATAGTGCTGCTCAAAAATAAGAAAATATAAGTACCATCAGCGGCTTTTTTTTCTGAGGCCTGTGCTTGCTCATTTAAAGTAAATATAATGGGGTAACAGTAATATCTCTGTAATCATGGGTTACCCTAAAAAGACGAATTTTATTAAATATACAGTATCTCTAAAAAGCCAACAACCAATGGCTCACCAAAAACGAAAAACAACACACCGTGATCAAACTAAAGTGGGGGGAATAGTCAACCCTATTGAATGTCTATGCTGAATGGCTGCCTATCTGCGGGGGTAGGCAACCTAGGGGAAGCGTTATGGCGCCCCTGCTCCACCATGGCTAACCCTGGGGTCCCTAGACATTCAATAGGGTTGACTATTCCCCCCACTTTAGTTTGTTCACGGTGTGTTGTTTTTCGTTTTTGGTGAGCCATTGCTTGTTGGCTTTTTAGAGATATATTTAATAAAATTCGTCTTTTTAGGGTAACCCATGATTACACAGTGCTCAGCAAACGTGAGTATCTTTTGTGTTGTCTCACTATTATTTAAACTTTTAATTTTTTCACTAATGCTTTTCCTTTATTTTGCACACAGAACCTGGTGCAGCACCGCAGAATCTGGATCATCATCTGTTTGAAAGGCCGCTCATCGACCAGCCAGAGAAAAGGCCCAGTCCTAATCATTCACCAGCGATGGTGCAACCAGGCAGGCTTCAAAGGCTGGGGAACAGGAAGCCGGTCCATCTGGTTTTCCCCTCTCCCAGCCCTCTGCAACTACTTTACTTTGGTCTGCTCGCCAGTGGCAGAGGGCATGGGAGAAGTCAGTTATGCCCGAGTTTATTCACTTAAGCTTGGTCTTCCTGGCTGGGATGAAGGCGGTTGTAGAAAGACTGGATAGTGGGTTCACTCAGGTGAACACACTTTTCCAGGATGTCCCCAGACACCTTGACCCCTAGAAGCCGATCTTAATACACCAACGTAACCTTATTTTTCCTCTATATAAGGGAGCATGATGGAAAGCCTTAGTCCTGATCTCCAGCGCTATGTGATGAAGGCCTGTCAAGATGCTTACATCGACGCCATGCAGCGGTCGCGATATCAGCAGCAGGCACAAAGTTCTTTCCCTACAAGACAACAAGCTTCAGGACAGCATCAGTGGCACTATCCACCACCACCACAACCACCACTGGACATTAGGACTGTTCCACCAGTACAAAGCTACACCATGCAGCTGAGTGCAGCACCCCAGCCTTCCCCTTCAATCACGCAGCCGAGAGCAGCAGCCCCGCCTTCCACTTCTATCATGCAGCTGAGTGCAGCATCCCAGACTTCCAGTCCCACCACACAGAAAAAGGAAGCAAAAGGCTGAGGAAGCAGTAAAACAAAATCCAGGAAAAGTAAAGGTGCTAAAAACATTAACTACCCCCTCCACCCTCACCTCCGAATGTGTCTTTTTTTTCAAGTCTGTCCACACCTACCCTTGGCTCTTTCCCATCCAGTGTGTAAATCCCTTCCAACTTGTTTTCCACTCCTAATATGTCCTCTTCCCCAATGTGTCCTCTGCCAAAGTTTCTGACCCAATCCTCCAATTGTCTGCCACTTCCACTTCCCCTACTTCCCCTACCACTTCAAGCCTACCATAACAGCCCGACACCCCCCAGGTTCACCATGTCTCTCCCTCTCGCAGAACCCAAAAGTAATCACATTTTCATTTTAAATTGTTTTTATTTTTGTTAATAAAAATTCTTTTGATTCACAATAACTTTCTCACTGTGTTTTCTTTGCTCTTTATTTAATCATGTGTGTATTGGTAAGTGTATTGTTAAGTGAAGTATTTATCTCTTTATTTAAACATGTGTATTGTTGAGTGTATTGTTGAGTGAAGTATTAATGGGTGTTACAGGTAAGGTGTTTGTTATTAAAGTTACATTCAAGGTGTCAATATTACAGTCAGAAAAAAAGTACAGGTACATGACATTTCAGGTACATTTGACTTATTTACAGCTTAAACCATTTCATCTTGCCATGACACATGTCCAATATCAGAGACAAAGTAGGCAGCAAATTTATCCCTCATTTGGTCAACTTCCACTGTAGTCCTCAGAGGTTGAGCATAATAATCCAGCAATGTGGTATTAACAGGTTCCTCAAGTTCGAAGTGGGGATGCACTTTTGCCAGGAGTGTTATTATGCAGAACAACACATGCTTTCACAACCACATCAATTGTCTCTACTTTAAGATTGATTGGTGTTCCAAAAATGTGCCATTTAGCTGCCAGCAAACGAAAGGCGCACTCCACAGTTCTTCATGTCCTTGTCAGTCTGTAGTTGAAAATCCTTTTGGTGTGATTCAAGTCTCAACTTGAGTATGGTTTTATGAGGTTGGCACACATTTGATACGCCTCATCCCCAACAACAACAAATGGCATTGGTGGTCCTTCAGTGTTCAGAAGAGGTTGTGGCGGTGGAAAATTAAAATTATTAGCATACAAAAATTGTCTTATGTCAGAGTTTTTGAAAGTCTGTGAGTCATTTCTTCATCCAAATGAACCAACGTCAATGGCAACAAATCAACATTAGGCATCCGCAATCGCCATGAGAACAATGGAAAATTATTTTTTATAATTGAAGTACTCGAATTCACTTTCAGCAGGATTTAGAATCCGAATGTGTTTGCCATCCACAGCCCCCACACAGTTTGGAAAATTAGAAATTTCCTTGAATTTTTCAGCCAGCGTTCAGTTGGGGGTTGGGGGAGTAATTCTGCATGCAGATGTTAGAGGTCAAGTTCCCGCCTCTGCACAGGAGGAATCTTGAGTAATCTCTGCTGTGGTGTCCCATTCTTCTCCTGCCGCTGTGGAGCCTGCTCAGCGGAGGTGTCGGTCCCAGCATCACGCTCAATCTGAAACTGTGCAAAGGATTACTGCTGCCTTTCCAGCTTCTGCCATTGTAGCCAGTACTGGTCAGCGGCGAGCAGACATCTTTGGGACTAAGTCCTACTTTTTCCCTTTTGAGCATGTTCAGGGTAAAATCTCTCATTGGAGATCAAGGGTCACATGCTCAGGTACTGCAGCAATTCCCATTGGTCCTCAAGGAAGGTCCTGAAGTTGCTCAAGTTCTGTGGCAGCCTCGCATTGGTCCTTCTAGGAATGTTCTGTAGTTGCTGCAGCTATAAAAGGTTTGCATGACCGCATGGCCGTGTGCTAGTATTAATCCTTGTTATGTGCTTTGCGCCAGCGTTGTAATGTATGCCTGTGGTCAGGGTAGGCTGTAAAAGCCATTAGAATACCGGCACCTCCGGTCAGGACTTTGGTTGCATGTATTCAGGGACCAGCTGAAATAAGCCACTAGAATACCGGCTCCTCCGGTGAGGAATTGGTTGTGTGCTTTCCTGACTGCGTGACCACTGACTGCTATCTGCCCAGCAGTTATCCATGTGCTCCTGTGAGCTTAACAGGCACAGTCCATTTCTATATCAGCGACTCTGTGAGTTAACAGAGTTCACGTATACTGCCATACAGTGCCATCTACTAGCAGCAGGTTCCTCCTGCACGGTGGACCCCGGGCTGCGAACACACCAATAACATCATCTATATTTACTCTGTGTGTTCTGCTAGCCCTAACAGCAGAACGTCACACAATGCACAGCAGGTGTCTCCAACAATCCCAGAAAGGGTGGACACTCCAATCCAAAATTGAACATGTAAAGATCTTAAGGTCTCTCCAGTAGCCAGGAATCTGTGGAAAATAAAATGGGGGAAAACCAGTACATGGCTATTATAACAAGAACATTAATGACAGGTGTTTCTTTTTCCTTATAGTCACCAACAGACGTTCCTCAACAGGAATAGTTCTACGTATTTTCGAGTTTTCATGAAGCTCGGTGTACAATGAGTGGTAGACTCCACGGCTCTCTCGGACTTCAACAACAGGGTGTTGCCAATAGCGACAATGACATCTTCTCCATCTTTCTCTTCTTCTTTCTTCCTCACAAGCCACAGCTAAATGAAAAGCCAATTTTATAGATAAATCCAGATTCATATTGAAGCTCTCCATGCTAAGATCCATCTTGCAGCAGGATACAGCATCAAAAGAAGAGGATTTCAACTGTGCAGGGTCTATATATAGAAATCCCATAAGCCATGCTTATTGAGAAAGACCATACGCATGTGCATAAACAACGCAAACGCATGCAAAAATTCATACAAATGCATGAACACACAGCTTTTTTTCCCTTTATGCATAAGATCATGCGGATAAAAAACGCTGCCTAAACATGCGTTGCGCATGCGTTTTGGAATGCGTTTGCACATGCAGATGATACGCTGCACATATAAACGTTAATGTGAACCCAGCCTAACATACAGTCATGGCCAAAAGTATTAACACCCCTGCAATTCTGTCAGATAATATTCATTTTCTTCCTGAAAATGATTGCAAACACAAATTATTTGGTATTATTATCTTCAGTTAATTTGTCTTAAATGAAAAAACACAAAAGAGAATGAAGCAAAAAGCAAAACATTGATCATTTCACGCAAAACTCCAAAAATGGACCAGACAAAAGTATTGGCACCCTCAGCCTAATACTTGGTTGCACAACCTTTAGCCAAAATAACTGCGACCAACCACTTCTGTTAACCATCAATGAGTTTCTTACAATGCTCTGCTGGAATTTTAGACCATTCTTCTTTGGCAAACTGCTCCAGGTCCCTGATATTTGAAAGGGCCTTCTCCAAACTGCCATTTTTAGATCTCTCCACAGGTGTTCTATGGGATTCAGGTCTGGACTGTGAGAGACCATAATTATTATATTTCCTTAAAGGGATGAGACCAGAGTCCTTTTTCACCTATGGTGCTAGGTGCTTATCATTAACTAGTTGCTAATTATCTGCCTGTTCTGCCCTGCATCGATCTATCCCGGCTATTACATAAGACTGCTCCATCTGGCTAGTTTCCTGCTTCCTATAACATCAGTTATATATCTTCCACTCTGTTTTATCAATGGGGCGCCACTGCCGATATCATGCTGATTAACAGTCGGCTTCCGACAGTTAGCAATAGGAGATAAGTATAAGGGTATGGTGGAATAATTTTTGGGCATTAATTTGCAGGATCTACATCATAGTATGATGTCAAGATGGACCAGAATAATTCAAGCACCATGATGAATGCATGGCACAATGTCCTATTTGCTGGTAAAGTAGTACCAAAAAATGTTCAAATTAATCATTTATTACATTAATGCTTTTTCACAATGTATTTTGGCCAACTTTTTATATTCATGAAAAAAATCATAAAATAATACTACCTAGATTACTCTGATTTTTGTTTTCACAAAAGTATCCATGTGTTTGATGATTATTTTTCCAAGTCATTAATCCTTCTTCTACAAGATGCCAATTTGTGCCGTGACTCATCTTTTGATTGCCTGATTTTTATGTTTTTTTAAGAAGTCCATGTAAGTATAAACCGTGTATTATTAATATGTCTCAGTTCATTGTTTTGTGCTCTGTTTTATACATCAGTGAATATTATTATTTTGGCTTCTTAAAGGTTGTTAAAATTCCTAGTACCATGTTGAATCCTCTTTCAGGCTGCAGTCACTATTAGGTGTCGAGTTCCCACATAGAGGGAATCTCAAACCACATCTGCTGCGGTCTCCCATTCTCCTTCAGCTGCAGTGGAGCCTGCTCAGCAGAGACGTCAGTCCCAGCGTCTGGCTCAAGCAGATACTGTGCATTTGATTACAGCTGCCATTCCAGGCTCTGCCTTTGTAACTGGCATTGATCAGAGGAGAGCAGACTTCCAGGGACTAAGTCCTGCTTTTCTTCTACTAAGCATGCCCACGGGACAACCTCTCATTGGTGGTCGGGGGTCACATGCTCATGTCCTGTAGCGGCTCCGATTGGAGCACTAGGAAGGTCCTGGAAGGCTACAGATATAAAAGGTTTGCATGGCTGCTCGGCCATGTGCTAGTACAAATCAGTTATTGTATGTGTGGATGTGGGCCTGTTCTGGTGAAAGCTCCGAATCATTCCCATCCCTAGTGTTGATGAATGCTCATGAATGTTGGAGCTGTCTAGCACCATTTAGTGCCATCCAGCACCAGGTACAATCTATAGCGTCTTACAGCAACGTTAGCCAATGTGGCACCGTGCGCAACCAGTGCGCTTACCTGTCCCTAGTTAGGGCGGTTAGTGGTGTTCGCTAAAGCGGCGCTGCACGCACTCAGTGGGGTAAATAATTATTTAGGTTTTTCCTGCCACCGCAGTTCTGGTGCTGAGCGCTAGTGGTCTAGAGGGACTCTAACCCTGTGTCCTTGGGGCAGAGTCCTGTGACCCAATACTAGCGTTCACTCTGTGGTATTGCTGACCTGTGATGCAACAGGGTTTGCTTCCTTACATACCGGGTGAAGCTAACCCATGTGTGTTCATATTATACCACCATATACTGTCCGCCGTTACCGAGCAGCAGGAGTCATCTCTGCACGGTGGACCCCGGGCTGCGAACACACCTTATTATTATTATTATTATTATTATTATTATTTATTGTTATAGCGCCATGTGCGTTCCGCCAGCCCTAACAGTCACACTATCAGTTTTTTGTCAGTATTTCTCATCAGTATTTGTAAGCCAAAACCAGGAGTGGATGATAAATCCAGAAGTGGTGCATATGTTTCTATTACACTTTTCCTCTGATTGTTCCTCACCTGGTTTTGGCTTCCAAATACTGATGTAAAATGCTGACCAAATACTAATAGTGCGATGGCAGCCTCATCGTTCTCCAGTTTATTTATTTATTTATTTTTTTTCATATGTTTAATGGACCCATTGTATAAGCATGTTGATAGTTTTGAACTTTCAATAGAAGAAGAAGTGGTTGCAGATTATTGAGAAGAAATAAGATTCTCATGCAGACATACTTGGCTGAGAACAGTGATCTTACATAGTCAACACAATCTTTTTCTTTTCAATGACGCTTACGAAGAATCTTTTTATATAGTTTGACTTTTATAGTTTTATAGTATTCAAGTATCCAATAAGCATCATACGTGATGAATAGAAGAACCACAATGCAAAGTCTTTATCTAGAGCTCATACCTATAATGTGCCAATTATATTACTGGGGACTACTTATATGCAAAGAAGCCTCTTATCCCATGTCTCCACCCATTATAGTTATGTGCCTGATTTTTGCTTTATTTCTTCTCTAGAAACTCATACTAAAGCACCAATTTTTACAGCCGTCATAAAATCAGGATGCTCAATGGAAAATTATGTGACAACATTGCAAACTTACAGTATCATCAAACAGCTTTACCTTTTATGATACACACTCAAAGATATAATATCCACTGTCCAGAGATTTCAGTATATACACAGTATTATAGAAAAAAAGAAAATTACATTTTTCTTTACTGTAAAGCTGCTTGCGGGTAAGAATTATCAGACTATTCTTTGACTTTAACCTTGCAATAAATTGCAGTGGATATTCTCATCAATATGCAATATCTGTTCTTTATAAATATCAAATGCCGCAGTAAAATTATCAATAAGCGAGAAAAGGCCAAATTAAAATGCCTTGAAATGTGAACAGTTAACATGGGAATGCATGTGTATGAGTACTGAATGGCGAAATATATAAGTAAAACCTGTGCAAAACAGCAATAGTGACTTTGTCAGGATTGAAATATAACTCTAATTGTTCTTTTTTCAATTTAGAGCCCTGGTGTTAATATGCAACTGCTATTTCAGGAGAATTAGCAGCAGAATGTCTGTGTCTGCCTCCAGCTCCTCTCTTACATCCCCCCTCTTCTTTCCATAAAATGCAAAAAGCAGCAACCATCATGTTGCATTACAGCAATGTGAAAATATGTATTCACTGAAGACAGCTATTACCCCTGAAATCAGAGTTGAAGATCAGTCCATGAGGAGAAAAAGGCAGATTTGTCTGATGAGATTAATTACAAAGTTTCTTCATGTGTTCTATTGAGTTATGAATAAAAGAGTGATAATTGCAGTACTTTATAGACTTTAAGATACATCAGACAAAATTTTGGGGAGTAAAATAGGAATAAAAAAAAATAAAATGGTGGTGTGTCTTGTAGTCCACTTGTACGGTAGATTACTAGGCTGGGTGCTAGAGGTAGGGTTGCTGCTGCAGGAAGATGGTGGCGAGGGCAGAAGTGTGGCAATGCTGCGGGCCTTGGGTTGGGAGGAGAGGATGTTTGGCAGTGTGGGCTTTTACAAAATGTCAGCAGAGTCCCCACATTTTCCATTCCTTTCACTAAGATGGAATCCAGGAAAATCCGCAGATTGAGATCTCGAGGGCTGAGATCTCCATCTGCTCATCTGCTACCACTGGAGGCCATTTTCTCAAGGTCCACTGCAGTGAAAAGGATTGGAATTGCAGGGACCTCCACATTCTCTAAAAGCCCAAAGCCTTTTTCTTCTTGTATGCTATAAATTACAACCTGTTCTCACATTCCCTTATAGCTCAGTGTGTTTTTAGGTTGATGAAGAAGATTTCTCAAGAAAAAGAGAAACAGCATTATCAAGCTCATCGATAGCGGTCTTTTCAGCCAAGAAAATTGCCAAACTGCATCATGTGAGTGCCATGACTGTTGGTTTGTATGCTGGAGGGGCTGGAGTGGGATTTATAATGAGGGGCACACAGGGGTACACTATTTGCCTGACTTCTCTTCAAGAATCAGGAGTGTCTGACTACAGCTGCCCCCCCCCTCATCAAGATTGGCGTGAACAATGATGAATGAGGCCCATCATTTATGACAGAAATTCAATTTTTTTTAAAAGAATGATTGAGGCCGGAAAAAAAACATTTTTTTCCACTTGAATTTCTCACTGAGTAATTTAAATAAAATGAAAGTCTTGCCATCACCAAGATTATGATAAATCAAGAAAGAGAAATTTTAGTGTACTTTCATGTATTAAGCTTGCTAGGCAAAGTCTATATGGTGTCTTTTTATTAGAGTTTTTTATGTAATTTGCTTTGGTAAAACAATGCTCTACTGAATTCCCTACATAGAAGAGTGTATTCTCCTATAAGCATTCTTTTCTAGGGCTTCCATAGGGAAACTCAAATTGTTATACATTGTACCCATTTATTCAAAGCTATGTGGGCGACAATATGGTTCTTAATACCATAATCTCACAATACATCTGTATTGTGCACCACATTTCAGGACAAACTTCACACACTTATCAGAATGAGACATTTTTCACTTCAGTTTTTTATTGGATGCAATCGCAGATGTTAATCATAAATCCATGGAAAAATGGACCAAATTGAAATCTAGAAAGTCCAAGTTAATTTAAACTGGTGTTTTCTGCTCTTCCCAAAATAATAATCAGTATCTGTGATGTACTGCATAAATCATAGTTATGGGTCTGGCCAAGAGAACATTACTCACCTTACTATATTAACTATATACTTGCTCAATAATTTCTGCAAGCAATTACATGGGAGACACAAAGTGACTTGACATATAACAAGAGATAAAAAATAACAGGACCCATGTAACCATTATTCAACCACTGAAGTTACTTCCTAAATTTCCCAAACTCACAGAAATATAAAAAACAAGTAGACTGGAAGTAAGCCAGAAATTTACTGCAGTAACCCCTTTATCAAGAAATTGTAATCCTCTACATATCTGTATAAAGTTATACTTAGGAGCGTTCTTATACCTTTTTTTTTCACTTGGTATACATCCAGTCTTATCAAACTGACATTTAGGAAAAACATAAAAAATCCTCATGAAAAGTCTGTGTATATAAATATTAATCTAACTTGAGTACCAAAACTCCAAAATAAAGAAATTCACACTTTTTATTACTGGATACTGTTTGGTAAAAAATGCAGTTGACTTTGCTTTCCAATAAATGGTATCCAGAAGGATAAGTACAGTATAGTATACGTCTTTCTACTATTTACAATTAATTATTATGGTGACGGATACTATTATGTATTGATAGTATTCTATCAATGTTAGAGATAAGAAAATTGATAAGTAGAAGAAAGAGTTTGTGTCGAAATTACTGAAATTTACTTTCTCTCCTCCTTATATTTTCCGAGTAATTAGGAGCTGACCAGTATAAAAATTTGTGGCAATGCTTAACACAAATTTAATATTTTGGAGAAAATTCTGAGAAGACGGCAAATTGGAATTTCAACAGATATGCTCTTCTCTAATCAACATAATGAGTTAAAAAAATATTATCATAAATGCATAGGTTGACTCTCACTTTCCAGTAGGGAGTTACTGAAATCTCTCTCTCAAGGTTTTATTCCTTCCTTAGCCAATTCCATGCAATTGTAAATTTTGTATCTATAACACATGTATTTTACTTTCTAAACATTTTCATTTACAATTCATTGATAGGTAAAAAAAACACCAGTGGACATAAATGAATGTGTCTTACCACTCAAAGATCCTCTACGACAGGAAGGGAAGGCTTAAGGTGAAGCTTTTATTCTGTTATTGAAGTGGACCACAGTAATCCTTAGTCAGTCTGAAAAGGCCCTCTGCATTCCAGTTTTACATTTGATATGTTCTTTAATATCCTGAAATTGACAGACATATTAAGTTTTCTTTATTTTTTTTATAACCACACAGTCCAAAACAATTAGCACATAAAAACCTACATTTCTTCATCCAGGAACCTTGAAAAGGATAAGGAATGTTGTCTGAGATTCAATACATTGCTTTTTACATTAAATTTCATCAGTCCTTCACCTATGAAAGGTGTATTTTGAAAGAATGCATAACGATCATTGCTAGGGATTTCAGTAAAGAATACATTAATAACAACAGAACTTAAGTGCTGCAATCCACTATACTTACAAAGCATTGCAATGTTAACATAGATATTTAGAATATCTGGTATGTTTTACTAGAATGGGACTTATTTCTGGCTGTTTTTTAGCTTAATATACGGCATGCACTATAGCTATATTGTTTCAAGTAATAGAATGCATATTTCTGCCTTTTTCTCAAGAGTTTGTTATCATTTAAACAACGTTAACTTAGACTTCAAAGTATGAAAATACACAAGATTTATCACAGTAGCTCAGGATGGATGATAAATTTGCTATATTTTTAAACACTGGTTCCCTGGCTGCATACTATATTGTACAGTTGTCCAACTATTGTCTAAACTTATTTATTGTCTTATTTGTGCATCAGTATTGGTGCAACTTTGGCGCACGTTGCTGTATCTATTTCTAGCACAATGTTATGTCGGAAGCTACATACTTTTCCACTATACATTCTCTTTTTCATCAAAGCTATGCCTCCGTGTCACATTGTATAGTGTTTTAAACATATATTAAATACATCTAAAACTTTATTTTTGCGTGATCG
Organism: Ranitomeya imitator; assembly: GCF_032444005.1. Classification (NCBI taxonomy): domain Eukaryota; kingdom Metazoa; phylum Chordata; class Amphibia; order Anura; family Dendrobatidae; genus Ranitomeya; species Ranitomeya imitator. Next base: position 117,849,274 of record NC_091283.1, on the reverse strand, counting down.
CTGGGGACCATAGGGGTCCAAATGAATTCCCTGGTTGGCCCCTTGGCAGGATTAAGCCTCTCACATAAACATTGCTTGGCAGAGTACACCTAATGAAACATTTAGTGATGAAAGCAGAATCTCATCATTAATTTAACACACTGCCCAGTTTATCATATAGAAGTGTTAGGGTTGGTGGAACACATCAAATAAATATATTAATAAGGTACTTCGCAACCTGGGGTCCACCGTGCAGAGATGGTATCTGCTGCTAGGCAATGGTGGACACTAAATGGTGGTACAAACCTAAGAAACATGGGTTAGGTGTCACCCACTGTGAAACAGCAGCATACTCACAGAGCTGCAGCAACCACTAAATAAAATGTTGTTCCCTGTTACTGAAACAGGACTCAGCGGATTTAACGCAAGTGAGGTCACTTGACTAAGCCCCAAGAACGCAGGATTAGAGCCTGACGGGACCCACTCAGCACGCGGTGTCAGACTTGCGAGGCCACTACTTGGCTCTGACTCTACTCCAATCACCCTAATACTCATTCAACAATCAGAGGGTAGGGGATCATTAGGAGCTATCACCAGAGTCATTCACAAATGCGCACACACTGAGGTCATAGCCTATGCTAACACATGGCCGTGTGGCCGTGAGATCCTTTTATAGATGTCCATCTGCAAGGACCTTACTAGTAAGCCAATCCAGTCTCGCTTGAGGACCTGGGCATGTGACCTCCCATGACCAATGGGTGCTCATATCATGGGAATGCTCAGAAGGGCAAATCCTGGACTTAGTTCGAGGAACATCTGCTCGCCGCTGTCTAATGTTGGTTGTTATAGCTGGACCTGTGTATGGTAGCAGCAACCAGATGCACAGCTCGAGATTGAGCAAGATGCTGGGACCAACGTCTTTGCTGAGCAAAGTCCTTTGCAGCTGAGATAGAATGGGAGACCGCAGAAGACATGGCTTGGAACTCCCCCTGTGCAGCGGGAGAATCCCAACACCTAACATTACCCCCCTTCTAGTACTCCTCCTTCCTAGGGCCTTGCCACGCTCAAAAGCGGCAACAAGCTCAGGTACCATGACCCTTACAGTCCACCAGATAGAATTGCCAAATACTACCGTCGAACCGACAATGGCATTCACCTGAAAATCATCTGTGGACGAGCCTGATGTCCTGGCAGATGACTCAGAAAATCGGGACATGTGAACAAGTTTTAAGAGGGAAACAAAAAAGGTGTTGGTGATACCTAGGTGTGGTGAAAGGGCCAGGCGATAAACTACAGGATTCACCTGTTCTAGGACGTTGAAGGGACCTAGGTAGCAGGGAGCAAACTTAGTGGACTCAACATGAAGCCTGGTGTTATGGGCAGAGAGCCACACTAAGTCACCAGGAGCGAAGGTCGGATCGGGGTGCTGATGCGTGTCAGCAGAAACCCTCATCCAATTTTCAGAGGCCCAAATGGCATCCTGCATGTAGTCCCAGATGTCACGAGCCTCCACCGCCAAGTCTGCCACCCTAGAATCATTGGACGACACAGGCATTGGCACAGGGACATGCAGATGCTGGCCGTAATTGAGGAGGAAAGGAATCTGCCCTGTGGAATCAGCAACAGCGTTGTTAAGCGCAAACTCCACCCACTGTAGTAAGGATGCCCAGTCATCCTGCCTGGCAGAGACAAAATGTCACAGATACGTGACCAGGGTCTGGTTGACCCCCTCTACCATCCCATTTGTCTCGGGATGATATGCTGAAGAGAGATTTAACTCAATATTGAGCAGACGACAAAGCTCTCTCCAGAGCCGAGATGCAAACTGATGACCCAGGTCACTGACAATTCTGTCAGGCATACCATGCAAATGGAAGATGTGCTTAACTAAAAGCGCCACCAAAGCCCATGCAGATGGAACTCGTGGAAGAGGCACCAAATGCACCATTTTGGCAAAATGGTCAGTGACCATCCAGATAACTGTGTTGTTACGGGATTTCAGTAAATTCTCAATAAAGTCCATCCCAACCATCTCCCAGAGCCTATCTGCCACCGGCAGGGGATACAATAAGTCCGTAGGCCTCTGCCGAGAAGGCCGATTTCTGGCGCAAGAGACACAGGCCTGAACGTAGTCCCTCATGTCTTGCGCCATATGTGGCCACCAATAGGACCTCGCCAGGAGCTCAGATGTCTTATTGGTCCCAAAATGTCCGCCCACCCTAGATGAATTGGAACAGGAGAGAACCTCCGTTCTTAAATTTGGTGGAACTAAAGTCTTGCCTGGAGGCACAGACTCCAGCAAAACCACAGCCACGTCCTTAAGCTCTCCAAAAGGACAATAAGCCTAGGCTCCTCTTCCTCCTCAGATGATACAATGGAACGGGAGAGAGCGTCGGCATGTGAGTTCTTCTCCCAGAGAGAAAGTGGAGGGTGAAGTTAAAGCGGGAGAAGAAAAGGGACCATCTGGCATGGCGAGAGTTTAACCGCTGGGCCATCTGCAAGTGCAGCAAATTCTTGTGGTCGGTATAGACTTGGAAGGGGTAGTGAGTCCTCTCCGAAAAAGCCAGCTTCATAGCTAGCAACTCCCTGTCCCCGATGGAATAATTCCTCTCTGCTGATGTGGAGGTCTTAGAGAAGAAGAAACAGGGATGTTTCCGACCTCGAGCATCCTTCTGAAAGAGGACCGACAGATGATGCATCCACCACTAGGGTTGAGCGAAACGGGTCGAACATTTTCAAAAGTCGCCGACTTTTGGTGAAGTCGAGTTTCATGAAACCCGATCCGACCCCTGTGCGTGGTCGGCCATGCGGTACGCGACTTTCGCGCCAAAGTCGCGTTTCAATGACGCGAAAAGCGCCATTTCTCAGCCAATGAAGGTAAACGCAGAGTGTGGGCAGCGTGATGACATAGGTCCTGGTCCCCACCATCTTAGAGAAGGGCATTGCAGTGATTGGCTTGCTGTCTGCGGCGTCACAGGGGCTATAAAGGGGAGTTCCCGCCGACCGCCATGTTACTGCTGCTGATCTGAGCTTAGGGAGAGGTTGCTGCCGCTTCGTCAGAAGCAGGGATAGCGTTAGGCAGGGTCCATTAACCACAAAACCGCTTGTGCTGTAGCGATTTCCACTGCCCAACACCACCTTCGGTGTGCAGGGACAGTGGAAGCTCCTTTTTTTTTTTTTTTCCTCAGCGCTGTAGCTCATTGGGCTGCCCTAGAAGGCTCCCTGATAGCTGCATTGCTGTGTGTACGCTGCTGTGCAAACCAACTGCTTTTTTCAAAGCACAAATCCTCTTGTTCCTTCCTTTCTGCACAGCTATCTTGTTTGTTTGTCCACACTTTTTATTTAATTTGTGCATCAGTCCACTCCTTATTGCTGCCTGCCATACCTGGCTGAGATTACTGCAGGGAGATAGTAATTGAAGGACAGTTCCTTTTTTTTTTTTTTTTTTTTTTTGTGGGAGATTAAGATTGACATTTCTGCTAGAGTGCCATCTCTGTCTGTGTCATCTCTCACTCAGTGGGCCATAGAAAGCCTATTTATTTTTTTGCTTGATTTGGGTTCCAAAATCTACCAGAAAAAATCACAACATCAATCAGTGGGAGAAAAATATTGGCCTCAGGGCTTGTGTGCCACTCCTTACTCCTGTGTGTGCCATCTCTCACTCAGTGGGCCATAGAAAGCCTATTAATTTTTTTGCTTGATTTGGGTTCTAAATTCTACCTGAAAAAATCATTAAATCAATCAGTGGGAGATTAATATTGGGCTTTGGGCTTGTGTGCCAGTCCTAAGCGTGCCATCTCTCTCTCTCAGATAGTGGGCCATAGAAAGCCTAGTTATTATTATTTTTTTTATTGGGTTTATAAAGTCTCCCTGAAAAAAAAAAAAAAAAAATCTGTGGGAGATTCATATTGTCCCTTCTGCTTGTGTGCCAGTCTTGACTCCTGGGTGTGCCATCTCTCTCTCTCTCCCCAATTGTGGGCCATAGAAAGCCTATTAATTTTTTTGCTTGATTTGGGTTCCAAAATCTACCAAAAAAAATCACTAAATCAATCAGTGGGAGATTAATATTGGCCTCTGGGCTTGTGTGCCACTCCTGACTCCTGTGTGCGTCATCTGTCACTCAGTGGGCCCTAGAAAGCCTATTTTTTGTTTTATTTGTTTTCTAAATTCTCCCTGAAACAATCATTTTATTTTCTTTGGTTTCTAAATTATTCCTGAAAAAAATCATTTTTTTTGTATTTTTTTTTCTCTCAAGTCTCCCTGAAAAAAAAAAAAAATCTGTGGGAGATTCATATTGCCCCTTCTGCTTGTGTGCCAGTCTTGACTCCTGGGTGTGCCATCTCTCTCTCTCTCCCCAATTGTGGGCCCTAGAAAGCCTATTTTTTGTTTTATTTGTTTTCTAAATTCTCCCTGAAACAATCATTTTATTTTCTTTGGTTTCTAAATTATTCCTGAAAAAAATCATTTTTTTTGTATTTTTTTTTCTCTCAAGTCTCCCTGAAAAAAAAAAAAAAAAAAAAATCTGTGGGAGATTCATATTGCCCCTTCTGCTTGTGTGCCAGTCTTGACTCCTGGGTGTGCCATCTCTCTCTCTCTCTCCAATTGTGGGCCATAGAAAGCCTATTAATTTTTTTGCTTGATTTGGGTTCCAAAATCTACCAAAAAAAATAACTAAATCAATCGGTGGGAGATTAATATTGGCCTCTGGGCTTGTGTGCCACTCCTGACTCCTGTGTGCGTCCTCTCTCACTCAGTGGGCCCTACAAAGCGTTTTTTTTTTTTTTTTCCTAAATTCTCCCTGAAACAATCATTTCATTTTATTTGTTTTATAAATTCTTCTGTAAAAAATAATTTTTTTTTAATTTTTTTTTTTTCTGAAGTCTCCCTTTTAAAAAAAACAAACACAAATCAGTGGGAGATAAATATTTACATTTGCGCTTCAGTGACAGTCCTGCGTGTGTGCCATCTCATTTGTTGCCAACAACAACAGAGTGTGTAACATTGTGGCTGATTTTCGTTGTGGTCTCACCCACCTGTAAAGGGGTAGCTAAATCATACTGAAGTTATAGCTCACCGTGTAAGTTGTGTGACAGCAACAAATACCGTTCGTTTGGTAACGTTTTTAAAACAATGAGGAAGTCTGGTGGAAGAGGTCGTGGCCGGGGGCGTTCATTGTCAGCTGGTAATGAGGGTAGTGGTAGTGGTGGAGCATCAGCTGGTCGTGGGAAAAAAAATATTGCACCTAAGTCTGGAGCTGTGGAGCCAGGTTCGTCGTCTGGCTACACAAGGCCTCGAACGCTCCCTTTTCTGGGAGTAGGAAAACCGCTTTTAAAGCCGGAGCAGCAAGAGCAAGTTTTGGCTTATCTTGCTGACTCAGCCTCTAGCTCTTTTGCCTCCTCTCGTGAAACTGGTAAATGTCAAAGCAGCGCGTCGTTAGTGGATGTTCACGGTCAGGGACAAGTCGCTTCCTTGTCCTCTTCAGCAAAAACAACAACAGAGAAGAATGCAGCAGGCGATACAACGGGTTACTCCATGGAGCTCTTTACACATACCGTCCCTGGCTTAGAAAGTGAAGCAGTTAACAGTCCATGCCCATTACAAGTTGAATCTGACATGGAGTGCACTGATGCACAGCCACAGCCAGACTACTATCCTGGTCCTTTGACTCAGACCACAACATTGCCATCGCAGGGTGCTGATCAAGAATCAGACCCTGATGAGACTATGTTGCCCCATCACGAACGCTATACCACCGACCGACACGGTGACACAGACGAAGTTGCACACGAGCTACAAGAAGAGGTAATAGATGACCCAGTTCTTGACCCCGATTGGCAGCCATTGGGGGAACAGGGTGCAGGCGGCAGCAGTTCTGAAGCGGAGGAGGAGGGGCCGCAGCAGGCATCAACATCGCAACAGGTTCCATCTGCCGGGCCCGTATCTTGCCCAAAACGCGTGGCAAAGCTAAAACCTGTTGGAGGACAGCGTGGCCATCCGTTTAAAGCTCAGTCTGCAATGCCTGAAAAGGTATCCGATGCTAGAAAGAGTGCAGTCTGGCATTTTTTTAAACAACATCCAATTGATCAGCGCAAAGTCATCTGTCAAAAATGTTCAACTACCTTAAGCAGAGGACAGAATCTGAAAAGTCTCAATACAAGTTGCATGCATAGACATTTAACCACCATGCATTTGCAAGCCTGGACTAACTACCAAACGTCCCTTAAGGTTGTAGCACCCTCGGCCAATGAAGCTAGTCAGCAACGCAACATCCCTTCCGGCAGTGTAGGGCCACCATTTTCCGCACCACCTGCAGTATCTGTGCAGGTTTCTTTGCCAGGCCAAAGCCGTCAGGGTCAGGGAATCACCAGTTTCGTAGTAGGAAACACTGCATCTAGGGCACCGGTGGCAACAATACCATCTCCCACCGTCTCTCAGTCTGCCATGTCCACCGGCACCCCCGCTAGTTCCACGATCTCCAGCTCTCCAGTCCAGCTCACCCTACATGAGACTATGGTTAGAAAAAGGAAGTACTTAGCCTCGCATCCGCGTACACAGGGTTTGAACGCACACATAGCTAGACTAATCTCGTTAGAGATGATGCCCTACCGGTTAGTTGAAAGCGAAGCTTTCAAAGCCCTGATGGACTACGCTGTACCACGCTACGAGCTACCCAGTCGACACTTTTTTTCCAGAAAAGCCATCCCAGCCCTCCACCAGCATGTTAAAGAGCGCATCGTCCATGCACTCAGGCAATCTGTGAGCACAAAGGTGCACCTGACAACAGATGCATGGACCAGTAGGCATGGCCAGGGACGTTACGTGTCCATCACGGCACACTGGGTAAATGTGGTGGATGCAGGGTCCACAGGGGACAGCAAGTTTGGGACAGTTCTGCCTAGCCCACGGTCTAGGAAACAATTGGCTGTAGCCGTTCGCACCCCCTCCTCCTCCTCTTCGTCCTCCTGCAGAAGCGAGAGCTCGTCCACAGACCGCAGTCGCACAACCACTCCATCCGCAGCTGCCACTGTTGCACACCAGGTCTCCCATTATGGGGCAGCTACTGGCAAACGTCAGCAGGCTGTATTGGCTATGAAGTGTTTGGGCGACAACAGACACACCGCGGAAGTTCTGTCCGAGTTCTTGCAGAAAGAAACGCAGTCGTGGCTGGGCACTGTAGATCTTGAGGCAGGCAAGGTAGTGAGTGATAACGGAAGGAATTTCATGGCTGCCATCTCCCTTTCCCAACTGAAACACATTCCTTGCCTGGCTCACACCTTAAACCTGGTGGTGCAGTGCTTCCTGAAAAGTTATCCGGGGTTATCCGACCTGCTCCTCAAAGTGCGTGGACTTTGCTCACATATCCGCCGTTCGCCCGTACACTCCAGCCGTATGCAGACCTATCAGCGTTCTTTGAACCTTCCCCAGCATCGCCTAATCATAGACGTTGCAACAAGGTGGAACTCAACACTGCACATGCTTCAGAGACTGTGTGAACAGAGGCGGGCTGTTATGTTTTTGTGGGAGGATACACATACACGGGCAGGCAGTAGGATGGCAGACATGGAGTTGTCAGGTGTGCAGTGGTCGAAGATTCAAGACATGTGTCAAGTCCTTCAGTGTTTTGAGGAATGCACACGGCTGGTTAGTGCAGACAACGCCATAATAAGCATGAGCATCCCCCTAATGCGTCAGCTGATGCAAAGTTTGACGCACATAAAGGATCAGGCGTCTGCAGCTGAGGAAGAGGAAAGCCTTGATGACAGTCAGCCATTGTCTGGCCAGGGCAGTGTACAGGACGAGGTAGCGGGCGAAGAGGAGGAGGAGGACGAGGAGGATGATGGGGATGATTATATTTTTAATGAGGAAGCTTTTCCGGGGCCACTGGAAATTGGTGGCGCGGCAAGGCCGGGTTCTGGTTTTTTGAGGGACACAAGTGACGTGGATTTGCCTGAAACTGCCCCTCAACCAAGCACAACCGCAGATTTGAGAACTGGAACTTTGGCCCACATGGCGGATTATGCCTTACGTATCCTCAAAAGGGACACACGCATAACTAAAATGATGAATGATGACGATTACTGGTTGGCCTGCCTCCTTGATCCTCGCTATAAAGGCAAATTGCAAAGTATAATGCCACATGAGAACTTGGAACTAATATTAGCAACCAAACAATCAACTCTTGTTGACCGTTTGCTTCTGGCATTCCCTGCACACAGCGCCCGTGATCGTTCTCACACGAGCTGCAGGGGCCAGCAGACCAGAGGAGTTAGAGGGGCAGAAATCAGAAGTGGCGTTGGCCAGAGGGGTTTTCTGACCAGGTTGTGGAGTGATTTTGCTATGACCGCAGACAGGACAGGTACTGCAGCATCAATTCAAAGTGACAGGAGACAACATTTGTCCAGTATGGTTACAAACTATTTTTCATCCCTTATCGATGTTCTCCCTCAACCGTCATTCCCATTTGATTACTGGGCATCAAAATTAGACACCTGGCCAGAATTGGCAGAATATGCATTGCAGGAGCTTGCTTGCCCGGCAGCTAGTGTCCTATCAGAAAGAGTATTCAGTGCTGCAGGTTCAATACTAACAGAAAAAAGGACTCGTCTGGCTACCCAAAATGTAGATGATCTAACCTTCATTAAAATGAACCACAACTGGATTTCGATATCTTTTGCCCCACCTTGCCCGGCTGACACCTAGCTTTCCTATGAAAAGGTCTTGCCTGTGGACTATTTTGAATGCCTTTTCCAATCTCGTAATTTTCTGCACCTGATTGTCCAGCATACGACATGTTTACACCTCACTAAATGGCCAAACTCCCCACACGGGGCCGTGGTATCGACACTTGACGACAGCACCCGTGAGAGTGCAGTTTGTCTGAAGAGGTGGGTGAGCCTGCTTTTGGTCGACGGCACTGCCACTGGACCCCTCCTAGTACAATAAAGTGTCTCTGGCGGTGGTGGTGTGCACCCAACGTCAGACACACCGTTGTAATATGAGGGGCCCTGGGCCTGTACCGCCGGCCACAAGACAGTTTCCCCCCACCCCAGCTCAAACATTGCTCTACCACTTGCAAAATTATCTCACAGCTCCACCAATGTTTAGTCTATGCGCTGACATCCTTCAATGCCTGCCACTGACAATACCATTGTATTGACATTTTTGTTATGTTAGGCCTTCGATGCCTGTCTGTGGTCACTCCTTCCACTAGGCCTCCACTGACCACACCACTGCTGCCCGTGTACCCCTGGAACCAATTTAAAATTGCCTACAGCCATGTGTTATTATTTTAGGCCTTCGATGCCTGTCTGCGGTCACTCCTTCCACTAGGCCTCTACTGACCACACCACTGCTGCCAGTGTACCCCTGGAACCAATTTAAAATTGCCTACAGCCAGCCCAATTTTTTTATTTTAGGCCTTCGATGCCTGTCTGTGGTCACTCCTTCCACTAGGCCTCCACTGACCACACCACTGCTGCCCGTGTACCCCTGGAACCAATTTAAAATTACCTACAGCCATGTGTTATTATTTTAGGCCTTCGATGCCTGTCTGCGGTCACTCCTTCCACTAGGCCTCCACTGACCACACCACTGCTGTCCGTGTACCCCTGGAACCAATTTAAAATTGCCTACAGCCATGTGTTATTATTTTAGGCCTTCGATGCCTGTCTGCGGTCCATTCTTTCAACTACTACTACACTGACCAGGGCACTGCTGCCCGTGTACCCCTGGAACCAATTTAAAATTGCCTACAGCCATGTGTTATTATTTTAGGCCTTCGATGCCTGTCTGCGGTCACTCCTTCCACTAGGCCTCCACTGACCACACCACTGCTGTCCGTGTACCCCTGGAACCAATTTAAAATTGCCTACAGCCATGTGTTATTATTTTAGGCCTTCGATGCCTGTCTGCGGTCCATTCTTTCAACTACTACTACACTGACCAGGGCACTGCTGCCCGTGTACCCCTGGAACCAATTTAAAATTGCCTACAGCCATGTGTTATTATTTTAGGCCTTCGATGCCTGTCTGCGGTCACTCCTTCCACTAGGCCTCCACTGACCACACCACTGCTGCCCGTGTACCCCTGGAACCAATTTAAAATTGCCTACAGCCATGTGTTATTATTTTAGGCCTTCGATGCCTGTCTGCGGTCACTCCTTCCACTAGGCCTCCACTGACCACACCACTGCTGCCCGTGTACCCCTGGAACCAATTTAAAATTGCCTACAGCCAGCCCAATTTTTTTATTTTAGGCCTTCGATGCCTGTCTGCGGTCCATTCTTTCAACTACTACTACACTGACCAGGGCACTGCTGCCCGTGTACCCCTGGAACCAACATCAGAAAATATAAAAATAAGTATTTTGCTTACAAAAAAGAAAATACTGGAGAGATATCAAATGCAGACATTTTAACATTAAAAACAAACACACAACTAAAATCTGGTACAGTACTAAAAATGGCCACCAGCTACAATTACTTTCTCCTGCAAGTAGTTAACTGAAAGGTTTTTTAAATTGAAAACACAGATATGGCATCCACCGAGTGTTGTCCTGTCGCGTCTTCTTTATATTATTGCCGAGAAGATGCAAAACAATGAAAATAATAAAATCATTAATTACCAAAATAATAGAGAAAGTCAACACCACATTGCAAATAAACATTCATTCCAAATAAAGAAGCAGGGCGCGTCCGAGGGTGAGTATATACCTAATAAGAATATAATCACCCTCGGACGCGCAATGCTTATTTCCAACAGCCTTCCTTCCTAAGAATCAGCCCTTCCGTGGTGTAGAGAGACGTTGTGTTACACTCCAAGGTGTTCCCCAGGTTGCCTTTCCTGAGCTTCGATCTTCCGGATCTCGTTTAGTAGTTGTTGGAAACTACGCTGCATTAGGCCTTCAAATTGGGTATGGGGTGTAGAGAGATGGTGTGTTACACTCCAAGGTGTTCCCCAGGTTGCCTTTCCTGAGCTTCGATCTTCCGGCTCTCGTTTAGTAGTTCTTGGAAACTACACTGCATTAGGCCTTCAAATTGGGTATGGGGTGTAGAGAGAGGGTGTGTTACACTCCAAGGTGTTCCCCAGGTTGCCTTTCCTGAGCTTCGATCTTCCGGCTCTCGTTTAGTAGTTCTTGGAAACTACACTGCATTAGGCCTACAAATTGGGTATGGGGTGGAGCGAGATGGTGTGTTACACTCCAAGGTGTTCCCCAGGTTTCCTTGCCATTGCTTCGGTCTTCCGACTCTCGTTTAGTAGTTGTAGAAAAGTACACTGCATTAGGCCTACAAAATGGGTATGGGGTGGAGAGAGATGGTGTGTTACACTCCAAGGTGTTCCCCAGGTTGCCTTTCCTGAGCTTCTATCTTTAGGCTCTCATTAAATTGTGGTTAAATGGAACAACTGCATTTGGCGTACTAGTTGGTTTGGGGCCTACTATCGGTGTCTGCCACTCCTTGCTGTTCTCCTGGTTTCCTGTCCTGAAATTCCATTTTCAGGCTCTCGTTAAGTAGTTGTTAATGTTAGACTGCATTTGGCCTACTAGTTGGGTTGGGGCCTACTATCGGTGTCTGCCACTCCTTGCTGTTCTCCTCCACTGAACAAAGCTGTGCCGCCTGTTTACTACGGTTGCCAATTTTGAACTGCATTTCGACTACTTACTGATTTGGCCCTACTCTCTGTGTCAGCCTCTCATTCCAGTTGTCCTCCACTGCAATGCCCCCTGGTTATTCCTGTGTTACCAATTTTGAACTGCATTTAGCCCACTTTATTCTTTGGGCCTATATCTGTGTTTCCACTTCATCGTGCCCATTGCCCAGCCAGTGATAGATGAGTCTGCTGGTACATTGACCCATAACGCAACATTCCCCGTGCATGCTACACAACAACATTGTGACCCTGCTGAAAGTCAGGTAGCTCTTCCCGCATACCATACCACCTTACACGGGGACAAAGAGGAAGGTGCAGATGAAAGTGCAGGTTCCTTCATCAGGTGGGGGGAGGAATACTAGTTGGCGACGTCACTGGCACAGGGCCTCTCATAGTACGCAAAAGTGTTGCTGCCGGTGGGAGGCGCCCCCGCCGTGCAAACACACCGCTGTACTTTGAGGGGCCCTGTGCCAGTGCCAATGCCAACAAGTGGGCCCCCCCTGCTTGCTCAGGATCACAGCACTTGCAAAGTTGAAATACTTACCTCTCCCTGCTCCACTGCCGTGACGTGGTCCAGATTTCCTGGGCCCACTAATTACTTGAACCAGCCCTACCCCACACAACTTTAGCCAAATGACCCCCAATTTCAAATGCCTTCAAATTATTCTAAGGTAAATTACGCTTGACAAGCTTCATTAAGAAGAATGGATGGTTTTGACATTAAAATGGGCACTCTAGGTGTTTTCCTGGCCCCCACTCACTGCCGACTATGCTGCCCCATTGACTTGCATTGGGTTTCGTGTTTCGGTCGATCCCGACTTTACGTCATAATCGGCCGATTTCACTCGACCCGACTTTGGACATAGTCGGGTTTCGCAAAACCCGGCTCGACTCTAAAAAGGTCAAGGTCGCTCAACTCTATCCACCACCATTATAAATGGCTTACCCAGATCGGGAGGATGTAGAATGGGAGTGCTAGTGAAGTGGGACTTTATGTAGGTGAAAGCCTTGGAGACCTCCTCTGACCACAACTTGGGATTACCTCTAGTGATGAGCGAGTGTACTCATTGCTCGGACAGTATTTATGACTGCTCGGAGATTTAGTTTTCATCGGTGCAGCTGAATGATTTACAGCTACAAGCTTGCTTGAATACTTGTGGGGATTCCCTAGCATCCAAGCAACCTCCACATGTACTCAGCCTGACTAGAAGCTGTAAATCATTCAGCTGCCGCGATGAAAACTAAATCTCCCAGCAGTCATAAACACTCGGAGGCCACCCGAGCGTTCTCAGGAAAACCTGAGCAACGAGTACACTCGCTCATCACTAATTAGCTCCTTTCTTGATAAGGGCTACCAAAGGGGCTATTAAGGTAGAGAAGTGGGGAATGAACTGGCGATAGTAGTTGATGAACCCCATGAAGTGCTGCACATAAGGGAATGGGGTTCTTGCCAGTTCATCACAGACTCCAGTTTGGCAGGATCCATGATGGGGCCCTTAGCTGAGATGATCTAGCCGAGGAAAGGCAAAGAATCCTGCTCAAAAATGCACTTCTCTAGCTTAGCAAACAAGGAGTTAGCCTGTAGTAGCTCGAAGGCCTTGCATACATCTCTCCGGTGGGAGTCTATATCTGGCGAGTAAATGAGAATATCATCCAGGTAGACAACAATCAAGGTGGATAGCAATTCCTGGAAGATATCATTTACAAACTCTTGGAAGGCGGCTGGGGCATTACAAAGCCCGAAGGGCATCACCAGATACTCAAAGTGGCCATCCTTAGTGTTAAATGTCTTGTTCCATTCGTCCCCCTCATGGATACATATCAGGTCATACTTAAGACCCCTGTAGTCTATGCATGGCCGTAACTCCTCATTCTTCTGTACAAAGCAGAAGCCCCCTTCTGAAGGTGACACTTGCTTCCTAATAAACACTCTCGTCAAGTTCTCTATAATATACTGGGACGTAGCCTGTTAGGTGACGAGTTCCCACCTCTACACAGGGGGAATCTCGAACCATGTCCTCTGCTGTCTCCCATTCTTCCCCAGCTGCAGTGGGGTCTGCTCAGTAAAGACATCGTCCCAGCGTTTGGCTCAAGCTGTTACTGTGTGGCTGGTTATGGCTGCTGCCCAAGGTTCAGCCTTTGTAAACAGGATTGATCAGCGGTGAGCAGATGTTCCAGCGACTAAGTCCTGCTTTTCATCTACTGAGCATGCCCATGGGACGACCTCTCATTGGAGGTTGGAGATCACATGCTCAGGTCCGGTAGCGGCTCTGATTGGACCACTAGGAAAGTCCCAGAAGGCTACATCTATAAAAGGCCTGCATGGGTGGACATTTTGGGACCAAGAGGACATCTGAGCTCTGGCGAGGACATATTGGTGGCAGCATATGGCCCGTGATGTCGAAGACTATATTCGGGCATGTGTCTCCTGCGCCAGGAATCGGTCTCCTCGGCAATGGCCTGCTGGGCAACTTTACCCCCTGCCAGTGGCAGACCGGCCCTGGGAAATGGTTGGGATGGACTTTGTAGTGGGCTTACCCAAGTCTCATAGCTGCACCCATATCTGGGTAGTCACCGACCATTTTTCCAAAATGGTGCACATGGTGCCTCTTCCATGGCTACCTTCTGCACGGGCCTTGGCGGCAATGTTTATTAAGCATGTTTTCCACCTACACGGTATGCCAGACAAAATTGTCAGTGACCGGGGACCACAGTTTGCGTCTCAGTTCTGGAGAGAGCTCTGTCGTATACTCAGCATTAAGATGAATCTCTCTTCAGCGTATCATCCCGAGATGAAAGGGTTGGTAGAGAGGGCCAACCAGACTCTGGTCACATACCTGCGACATTTTTTTTCGGCCAGACAGGATTACTGGGCATCCTTGCTACCGTGGGCAGAGTTTGAACTGCACAATGCTGAAGCTGACTCCACTGGTCAGACTCCATTCCTCCTTAACTACGGCCAGCATCTGCATGTCCCTGTGCCCATACCCGTGTCATCCACCGATTCTAGGGTGGCAGACTGGGCGGTGGAGGCACGTGACACTTGGGACCGCACACAGTATGCCATCCGGGCCTCCAAGGAGAGAATGAGGGTTTCCGTAGATGCACATCAGCGCCCCAATCTGACCTTTGCTCCTGGCGACTAAGTGAGACTCTCTACCCATAACATCAGGCTGCGAGTTGAGTCCACTAAATTTGCTCGCTACATTGGTCCCTTCAAGGTCCTGGAACAAGTCAACCCTGCGGTCTATCGGTTGGCCCTTCCTCCACGCCTAGGTATCACAGACACCTTTCATGTGTCCCTCCTAAAACCCGTTCACATGTCCCGGTTTTCTGGGTCATCTGCTGGGACATCAGGCTCGTCCATGGATGATTACAAGGTAAATGCTATTGCTGGGTGTAAGGTGGTACGTGGCAAAAAGTATTATTTCATTGATTGGAAGGGACATGGCCCAGAGGACAGGACCTGGAAGCCTATTGAGCACACTCGGGCTCCTCAGCTCCTTCCTGCCTTTAAGCGTAGTGAGGCCCAAGGAGGGGGCCATAGGAGGGGGGTAATGTTAGGTGTCGAGTTCCCGCCGCTGCATGGGGGAATCTCGAACCATGTCCTCTGCGGTCTCCCATTCTTCCCCAGCTGCAGTGGAGTCTGCTCAGCAGAGACGTCGGTCCCAGAGTCTGGCTCAAGCTGATACTGTGCGGCTGGTTAAGGCTGCTGCTGACCCAGGTTCAGCCTTTGTAACCAGCATTGATCAGTGGCAAGCAGACATTCCAGGGACGCAGTCCTACTTTTCATCTACTGAGCATGCCTGTGGGACGACCTCTCATTGGAGGTCGGAGGTCACATGCTCAGGTCCTGTAGCGGCTCTGATTGGACCACTAGGAAGGTCCCAGAAGACTACATCTATAAAAGGCTCGCATGGCCTCTCAGCCATGCACTAGTATAGAACGGAAATCGTGCGTGTGTGGATGTATGACTGAAACTGGTGAAAGCTCCTTAATCATTCCCATCCCTAGTGTTGTTGAAAGTAATTGGGTGATTGAACTATGTAGTGCCAGATTGTGCCACCCAGCACTAGACACGAATTACTGCATCAATTAGCAGCCACCGCCAGTGCGGCGTCGTATGCAACCAGTGCGCTTTCCTAGCCCTAGTTTGGGTGGTTAGTGGCATCCATCAGTGCGGCGCTGTACGCACTCTGTGCGGTAAATCTTTAATAAGTTCTGACAACCAGTCAGTGTAGGGTGGGAAGTCCCACTTGGACTCAGCATCTGACTCAGGACACCCTCAGGCACAGGCTCAAAAGCCACCCATGGTGAGAGTGAGTCCAATCACCAGCATAGAGGGGGTGAATCATAGGGTTCCCATCAGCTGCACCCTGTGACTATTAACAGGGCACAGCGTTCATTTAAGTGACTCTGTGAAGCAACAGAGTTCGCTTCCATTCACAATGGGTGAGGTCTAACCCACGTGTGAGCAAGTGTTCATCCGCCATTACTCAGCACCAGGTTCCATCTCTGCACGGTGGACCCCGGGCTGCAACACACCTCATATCTCTCTTTATATTATTTGGTGCGTTCTGCTAGCCCTAACATTGCCTCCATCTCTGGAAGAGACAAAGGATAAACGTGACCCTGGGGATGCTCTGCACCTGGCAAGAGGTCAATAGGACAGTCGTAGGGGCGATGAGGAGGAAGAGTCTCTGCATCCCTCTTGGAGAATACGTCTGCGTAAGACCAGTAGCATCTGGTGAGAGAGGTTAGATCTGCGGGCACCCCTGTAGTAGCAACCTTAACATGTACTTTCAAGCATCTACCCTAGCAGGAACCACTCCAACTCAATATTCTCCCTGAGGACCAATTTATATGGGGGAATGATGACGCAGACATGGTACCCCTAGTAGGACCTCGTCGATACCCTCAGGTATGACTAACAGGGAGATTAACTCCTGATGGGCTGGTGACATGGTGAGAGAGAGGGGAATGGTCTGATAGGTGATCTGTGAGGGCAAATTTGATCCATTTAGCACCCGGACAGTACCTGGCTTAGTGAGTATCACCAAAGGTAATCCATGCCATTGCGCAAAGGCAGATGACATGAAATTGCCCTCCACCCCGGAATCCACAAAAACCACACTGCATGAGTGGACATACAAAAGGTGAGTGTCGCCTTGAAGGCTAACTTGCAGGAAAACACTGCTGTGTCTAGTAAGCCTCCTCCAATAGCCACTAGACGCGATTGATTCCCGACTTCTGAGTACATCTATTGACATATTGTCGCAACTGTCAACAGAAATGACAGAGTAGAGGTACAGGAGTGGACCGGCACTTTGATCCCGCTCGAGAGACCTCCATAGACTCTTGGGGCTCTGACGCCTGGATCGGAGATTCCAGAGGCTTGGCGAAGTTAGGAGACAGCCAAAACCTTTGCCAGCACTGGGCTCGCTCCAACCCTCACTTGGAGTAACAAAGGTTGATGCGAGTAGTGACAGATATTAGCTCCTCCAGTGTGGCCGGAATCTCCCTAGTGGCCAGAGCATCCTTTACATGGTCAGCCAGTCTTGTCCAAAAGACCAGGATGAGGACTTTATCCAGCCACTTCAACTCAAATGCCAGAGTCTGGAATTGGACAGCAAAACAGCTGACCAAGGAAGAGCCCTGAGTCACTGGCAGCAGTTGGAGCGCAGTATCATGGGTGACCTGAGGTCCTACAAGGATCTGTTTCAGAGTCCTCAGGAACCGTGAGACACTCTGCACCACATGATCATCGCGCTCCCACAGCAGCATAGCCCACTCCAACTCCCTGTCTGACAAGAGTGAAATTACATACCACACTCTAGCCCACTCTGAGGGGAAACGTACAGCCAGTAGCTCACGATATATCGCACACTGGTTCACGAATCCCCTAGAGGACTTGCTATAACCAGAAAATTTATCTGGGAGCGGGAGACGGAAAAAAGTCAGAACAGGGGTGACAGTGGACATGCGAGCTGCAGCTTCACTGGCTGCCTGAGCAGCCACTGCAGTAACATCCACAGCTGAGGTCAAATGCTCGAGAGCGGTCAACCTGCTCTACAGCTGCTGGATGTACCGCTGCAGATGTTGCTCGTCCGCTGCGTATAGCATCCGTTTTTACACTTACCGCAGACACATACCCACAAGTACTCATTATAATCTATGGTGCTGCACACATGTCTGTTTTTTTACAAACAGTGTGACCCACACGTAGACAAGTCTGTTTATTTCCGGCGGCACGGATGACAAGCACGAATACAAGTCAATTGGTCTGTGTGACATATACCAGAATAGAACGAAGAATAGAAATTGTAGATTTTTATGTGATAAAATGTCCTAAGATAATAGATAGATAGATAGATAGATAGATAGATACGTAAATATTGAGTAAATAGATAGATATCCATGAGATATACATCTGTTGGTAATGGATATATGTGTATGTGAGCCTGTTATGACGGAGGCGGCAGGTACCAAGAGTTGACCCACTGGACCGTGATACTGAGCCTCCCCCGAGTGAGCACACCAGATTGGACCAACCCCTATACAGGGATAGTTTGGGAGCAAGCTCAGAGGCCTCGAGCACCATGGAAGACAGGAACAGGGGTCGTCTCGAGGATAGTGAACAAACGGGGACGAGACTTGGAAAAGGGAAGAGAGATAGAGCCGCGCGGGTAAGGATAAGGATAAGTAACCACAATAAGAGGAAACAGGGCTAGGGAGACCAAAGAGGAGAAGGTCTGCAGACTAATGAGGAGACTGAGGAAGAGATGTAACAGGTTCCAGGAGGACACAGGGCAGAGACAGACACTGAAAAAGAAACAGGGAGGCAAGGGGTTAAGACACAAAGATACTGGGCAAAAAGAAACAGGGAGGGAAGGGATTAAGACAGAAATACAGGACATAAGCGAGGAGCAGAGGGACGGGCCTGGTAATGGGAACAAAACTCAATAATCAGGTACCTCCACAAGGGGAGGGCAGCCTGAAATACCTAATGCCAGCCCCCTAATGGCCCAGCAATACTCCCGGGTCAGGTCACAGTGCTGGATAAGGGGGAGGAATGTGCGCGCTCGATCCCTAAAATGCATATGGGAAGAGACAGAGCGCGCGGCTGGCAGCAGGGAGGAAATGTGCTGATGCCCCTGAGCAGTCACGCATCGGGAGCCAGGCCAGAGAGAATCCCGCAGCAGTGCAGGAGGAATGAAGGAGGAGGAGGAAGCAGCGTGTGTGGTGCCGGCAGCAACAGCCCCGGGACCGGCGGTGGTGAGCATGGTGCTAACAGAACCAAGGAAAGTGTCGGGGAGTGCTTAGTTCAATAAAGCATTTTTTGTGTGTCTTTCATTTTTTATTACTGGGTTAGTAATGGGAGTGTTTGATAGACACCTCTCCATTATTAACATCAGGGCTTGATGTCAGCTTTGATATTGGACAATTCACAGCTGAAATCAATCCCAAGCACGATTACCCCAATTGAGAATGTACCAGGGCATCAGTAAGAGCCAAGGCGAAGCACCAAAATTGGAGCATCTGATGTGATACCCTAATTCTGGGGCTGCTCATGACTGGTATTTTCAGGTTCAGAAGGCCCAATAACCATGCACCTTCCCGACCTGATAGTATCAGCCCTAAGGTATCTGCTGGTTACCAAAAATCGGGGGACCCCACATCATTTTTTCAATTATTTATTAGCTTAATTCATGTACAGAAACCTACACATGCAAGGCACAAATTCTATATATCATGTATATCTAACTATCTATCTATTATTCTTTTATCCTTGCACATATTTAACACATAAAAATCTGTCATTTCTATTCTGCATTCTATTCCAGTACCTGACACATGGATGGCACATGGCTTGTACAGACATACAGTTGAAACCAGAAGTTTGCATACCCTATATAAAAAGACACATATGCATTTTTTTGTCAATATCTGACATTAAATCAAAATAAACCTTTCATGTTTTAGGTCAATTAGGATAACCATAATTACTGTATTAATATTTGCCAAATGCCAGCATAAATGAGAGAGAATGTTTTAAGGCATTTTTATTACTTAATGCAATGCCAAAAGTTTACATACATTTCATTACTATTTTTTACCATTGCCCTTAAACTGACTGACATGGCTCAAACATTTAGGATATCTTTCCACATGTTTCTCACAATAGTTGAAATTTGGGCTCATTCCTCCTGACAAAACTGATTTAACTAATTTGTAGGTTTCCTTGCTCACACCTGCCTTTTCAGGTTTGCCCATAAATTTTAACCCCTTCCCGACCCATGACGCCACGTAGGCGTCATGAAAGTCGGTGCCAATCCGACCCATGACGCCTATGTGGCATCATGGAAAGATCGCGTCCCTGCAGATCGGGTGAAAGGGTTAACTCCCATTTCACCCGATCTGCAGGGACAGGGGGAGTGGTAGTTTAGCTCAGGGGGGGTGGCTTCACCCCCCCCCCTGTGGCTACGATCGCTCTGGCTGTTGAAAGTGAAACTGCCAATCAGAGCGATTTGTAATATTTCACCTATTATAACTGGTGAAATATTACAATCCTGCCATGGCCGATGCTGCAATATCATCGGCCATGGCTGGAAACACTAATGTGCCCCCACCCCACCGATCGCCCCCCCAGCCCTCCGATCTGTCCGGTACACTGCTCAGGCTCCCCTCCGTCCTGTGCTCCGCACCCCCCGTGCTCTTGTCCGCTCCCCCTGTGCTCCAATCACCCCCCTGCACTCCGATCCACCCCCCTGTGCTCCGTTCCACCCCCCGTGCTCCGTTCCACCCCCCGTGCTCCGTTCCACCCGCCTGTGCTCCGATCCACCCCCCCATGCTCCGATCCCCCCCCGTGCCCCCCCACCCTATCATACTTACCGATCCTGCCGGGGTCCGTCCGTCTTCTCCCTGGGCGCCGCCATCTTCCAAAATGGCGGGCGTATGCGCAGTGCGCCCGCAGAATCTGCCGGCCGGCAGATTCGTTCCAAAGTGCATTTTGATCACTGAGATAGATTATATCTCAGTGATCAAAATAAAAAAATAATAAATGACCCCCCCCCCCCCTTTGTCACCCCCATAGGTAGGGACAACAAAAAATAAAGATTTTTTTTTCCACTAATGTTAGAATAGGGTTAGGGGTAGGGTTAGGGGTAGGGTTAGGGCTAGGGTTAGGGTTAGGGGTAGGGTTAGGGTTAGGGGTAGGGTTAGGGGTAGGGTTAGGGTTAGGGCTAGGGTTAGGGCTAGGGTTAGGGCTAGGTTTAGGGTTAGGGTTAGGGTTTCGGTATGTGCACACGTATTCTGGTCCTCTGCGGATTTTTCCGCTGCGGATTTGATAAATCCGCAGTGCTAAACCGCTGCGGATTTATGGCAGATTTACCGCGTTTTTTCTGCGCATTTCACTGCGGTTTTACAACTGCGATTTTCTATTTGAGCAGTTGTAAAACCGCTGCGGAATCCGCAGAAAGAAGCGACATGCTGCGGAATGTAAACCGCTGCATTTCTGTGCAGTTTTTCCGCAGCATGTGTACAGCAATTTTTGTTTCCCATAGGTTTACATTGAACTGTAAACTCATGGGAAACTGCTGCGGATCCGCAGCATTTTCCGCAGCGTGTGCACATACCTTTAGAATTAGGCCATGTGCACACGGTGCGGATTTGGCTGCGGATCCGCAGCAGATTGGCCGCTGCGGATTCGCAGCAGTGTTCCATCAGGTTTACAGTACCATGTAAACCTATGGAAAACCAAATCCGCTGTGCCCATGGTGCGAAAAATACAGCGCGGAAACGCTGCGTTGTATTTTCCGCAGCATGTCAATTCTTTGTGCGGATTCCGCAGCGTTTTACAACTGTTCCTCAATAGGAATCCGCAGGTGAAATCCGCACAAAAAACACTGGAAATCCGCGGAAAATCCGCAGGTAAAACGCAGTGCCTTTTACCCGCGGATTTTTCAAAAATGATGCTGAAAAATCTCACACGAATCCGCAACGTGGGCACATAGCCTTAGGGTTAGGGTTGGAATTAGGGTTGTGGTTAGGGGTGTGATTAGGGTTATGGCTACAGTTGGGATAAGGGTTAGGGGTGTGGGGGGGTTAGTGCTGGAGGTAGAATTGATGGGTTTCCACTGTTTAGGCACATCAGGGGTCTCCAAACGCAACATGGCGCCACCATTGATTCCAGCCAATCTCGTATTCAAAAAGTCAAATGGTGCTCCCTCAATTCCGAGCCCCGACGTGTGCCCAAACAGTGGTTTACCCCCACATATGGGGTACCAGCATACTCAGGATAAACTGCGCAACAATTACTGGGGCCCAATTTATCCTGTTACCCTTGTGAAAATAAAAAAATGCTTGCTAAAACATCATTTTTGAGGAAAGAAAAATGATTTTTTATTTTCACGGCTCTGCGTTGTAACCGTCTGTGAAGCACTTGGGGGTTCAAAGTGCTCACCACATATCTAGATAAGTTCCTTGGGGGGTCTAGTTTCTAAAATGGGGTCACTTGTGGGGGGTTTCTACTGTTTAGGAACACCAGGGGCTCTGCAAACGCAACGTGACGCCCGCAGACCATTCCATCAAATTCTGCATTTCAAAAGTCACTACTTCCCTTCTGAGCCCCGACGTGTGCCCAAACAGTGGTTTACCTCCACACATGGGGTATCAGCGTACTCAGGAGAAACTGGACAACAACTTTTGAGGTCCAATTTCTCCTGTAACCCTTGGGAAAATAAAAAATTCTGGGCTAAATAATTATTTTTGAGGAAAGAAAACGTATTTATTATTTTCACAGTTCTGCATTATAAACTTCTATGAAGCACTTGGGGGTTCAAAGTGCTCATAACACATCTAGATAATTTCCTTTCGGGGTCTAGTTTCCAAAATGGGGTCACTTGTGGGGGGTTTCTACTGTTTAGCCACATCAAGGGCTCTGCAAACGCAACGTGACACCCGCAGAGCATTCCATCAAAGTCTGCATTTCAAAACGTCACTACTTCAATTCCGAGCCCCGGCATGTGCCCAAACAGTAGTTTACCCCCACATAAGGGGTATCACCGTACTCAGGAGAAACTGGACAACAAATATTGTGGTCATATTTCTCCTGTTACCCTTGGGAAAATTAAAAAATTCTGGGCTAAATAATTATTTTTGAGGAAAGAAAACGTATTTATTATTTTCACGGCTCTGCATTATAAACTTCTGTGAAGCACTTGGGGGTTCAAAGTCCTCACCACACATCTAGATTAGTTCCTTTGGGGGTCTAGTTTCCAAAATGGGGTCATTTCTGGGGGATCTCCAATGTTTAGGCACACAGGGGCTCTCCAAACGTGACATGGTGTCCGCTAATAATTGGAGCTAATTTTCCATTTAAAAAGCCAAATGGCGTGCCTTCCCTTCCGAGCCCTGCCGTGCGCCCAAACAGTGGTTTACCCCCACATATGGGGTATCAGCGTACTCAGGACAAACTGGACAACAACATTTGGGGTCCAATTTCTCCTATTACCCTTGGCAAAATAGGAAATTCCAGGCTAAAAAATCATTTTTGAGGAAAGAAAAATTATTTTTTATTTTCATGGCTCTGCGTTATAAACTTCTGTGAAGCACCTGGGGGTTTAAAGTGCTCAATATGCATCTAGATAAGTTCCTTGGGGGGTCTAGTTTCCAAAATGGGGTCACTTGTGGGGGAGCTCCAATGTTTAGGCACACAGGGGCTCTCCAAACGTGACATGGTGTCCGCTAACAATTGGAGCTAATTTTCCATTCAAAAAGTCAAATGGCGCGCCTTCCCTTCTGAGCCCTGCAGAGTGCCCAAACACTGGTTTACCCCCACATGTGAGGTATCGGCGTACTCGGGAGAAATTGCCCAACAAATTTTA